>NC_134794.1:8958716-8971216 GCF_046742065.1 Oratosquilla oratoria
TGTGTGTATGTGTGTGATTCACCATGGTCTTGGATCACGTACTGGACTCGTGATCGACAGTTATTTCCCTCCCGGAAGAGAGCTCAGAGCTCATATATGACCAATCTATGAATAATACTGTGACCTTACACGCACATACACACTTCCCAACTCCCCACCCACGAGAGTTGGAGTAACGACCCACAACGCAGCGATACTGAAATTATTTCAGCCCTTGGCGGGATTCGAACCCGGACCGGCGTAGTAGTGTGTGTGTGTTGTATTTACCTAGTTATATTATACGGGAAGGGAGCTATGCTCGTGGTGACCCGTCTTTGTATCTTTGTGTGTGTGTGTGTGTGTGTGTGTGTGTGTGTGTGTGTGTGTGTGTGTGTGTGTGTGTGTGCGCGTGTGTGTGTGTGCACGTGGGTTTTTAGATCGGGCATATTATAAGCTCTGAGCCCTCATCTGTGAAAGTAACAGCTATCACGAGTCCAACACGTGATCTACGACCGTGGTGAATCACACACCCACGCCCACAATGTGCACACATACGCACACACGAATGGACATCTCCTATCGGAAATGATTAGTAGAAATTGACAGACCTCATTAACTCCTGTAATCCCAAAAGCTTAAAAAAGGGCTCGTTTCTTCTGTTTCCTGAGGCACAAAAAGCAAAGATAATACTTCTCACGTGGGCTGTGTGACGTCACGCCGCCCACGTACTGAACATTAACACCCTTTCGTGTCGGGTGGCACTCTTCCATTAACGTTTGGTGTCGCCAGGCGATTTTATTAATGTCCGTGGTAACCCTTATGGTATCGAAGGGAGTGTAGCCTACCTCGCGACTAACACCTTCTGTGCCGGGTGGTACCTTTCCCTATATTGCGGATGCCGTCATGTGATTTTATTAATATCCGTGGCACACCCATGCCCCTCCCCTCCCCCCGAGCCCTTGACAACGTTGAAGAGATCATCGTCGCAAGGTTTCATTATTTATAGAAATAACATGACGACGAAAAGTAAGTCATTAATGTATGTAGAGTTGGACAGGTACAGTTTTGAACATACACGCACACACACACACGCACACAAACACAGAAAGGGAGTGAAAGAGAGTGAGAGATAGAGAGAGAGGTTGAGAGAGAGAGGAAGCGAGAGGGAGACAGAAAGAGGGAGGGGGAGAGGGAGAGAGAGGAGAGGGAGAGAGAGGAAGGGAAAGGGAGAGAGAGGAAAGGAGAGAGAGAGAGAGAGAGAGAGAGAGAGAGAGAGAGAGAGAGAGAGAGAGAGAGAGAGAGAGAGAGAGAGAGTAAGAGGGAGTGGAGAAAAAGTTTGGACAGCAGTACACATGCACATTTGCCTAATTATATCGATAGAAGCCATGTCCAACATATTTTTCACAGGTAATTGATATGGTTAATACTATAATTTTGATACAGATTCGGTAAATATTTATGATCAATTTGATGAACGATGAACATTGGACTAATGGGCAAGTGTGGATTCATCTGACGTGCACGCAAGCCCCGCCTCTGACCTCCCCAAGCCACGCCCCTTTTTCTCCCACTGACCAATCACAAACCTCCTCAAGACCGTCGTAGGCTCCTGTTAACCAATGGGCTTCATTCGCAAGCAATCCTGATTGGCCATATCATCAATGTAGGCGTGGCTTTAGCCTCAAACGACGATGACTAAACCCAGATGTGTGTACTAAATATCAAGATCAAATAAATACATACATACATATATCAAGAGCTTTTCCCCCTTACAAGAGAGGTAGCCAAGTCAAAAAGCATAATTCCATTCCCACCCATTTTATCCCCACCTATTCCACTCCCATTCACCATCCCTCCCTCCCTCCCTCCCTCCCTCTCATCCTTACCCCTCCTGGATGCCGAGTCATCCCTACATCTCGCCCACTGCCCTGGGTCAGAAGCAATGTCGCAAGACATAGCACATCCACAGCAAGGCCGTTTCACTTAATCGGCGACCCTCCCCCTCTCCGTCCCCTCATTCAGAAAAAGAGAAGACGGGGAGAAATCCCTTCGGGCTGCGACAAAATATCATTTACACGTAACCACTCCCATGCATCACAGCATCATCCGTACACAACCATTCTCCACTCACCCCTATCTTCTGTCATCTCCCTTCCTTCCTCAACAGGCATTCCCCTCTTTCTCAACGCCCCTTTTACCCCATCCATCCATCTCATCCTCGGTCGCCCCCTCCTGTTCACTCCACCCACCACGAATAAATAAATAAAGTCCAGAGATTTTAATTTCTGAGCAAAGACACTTTAAGATTCTTATCCGACGAAGTTCCTCTTCGCTCCGACACTAACCGAAGTCGAAGAGGAAGCCATATTACTTTCCCTCCCCAATTTGTAAACAAAAGGTGACGTCACTTCCGGTGGTCGCAGAGGTCAGCGCTTGTGGCCACACGAGGAGCTAAAAAGCAGGGGGACCGCATGACGCAACAACGCCCCCAGGGGGCGAGTGACAGGGCTGGGAAACGATGGTGACAATGGGATGACAAAGGGCAAAACTTGAGAACGACAAGAGACCTTTGGGTCCATAACGAAGCTGGGTGAAAAATATAACAACAACAACAATAATAAATAGTAAATAGTTACAAATATATAAAATCACCATGCGGGAGGTAAAAATAAAAATGATAATAATAATAATACCGCTTGAGACCACAATAAAGCAAGAGGCACACCTGAATAAAATAGTTTGACGACAAAATTTAATTAAATCGACTTAAGGCAGCCAGACGAAAAGTCATTTTGCCTGATGCGCCTCTTCGCTACGGTGATGTCATCTTACAGCTTTTATTCTGGCTAATGCCGGGTGATTTCATTCAGCGGACAAGGAATGAAGCACACTTTGACCACAACGTCCCGATCGAGATCCGAACGGTAGCCTAGATAAAAATCGTCGTCGAGTTCAAAGACACACACAATTATATATATATATATATATATATATATATATATTTATATTTATATATATATATACTGAATATCCCACTTTCGGAGAAAAGATATTTGAAGATGCGTATATTGTGACCACTGTGACCGTAATATATATACGTATCTTCAAATATCATTCTTTTCTCCGATAGTGGGTTATTCAGTCTATCTTACCAGTGTGCTAGAACATTCACTCGCTTGATATATATATATATATATATATATATATATATATATATATATATATATATATATATATATATATATATATATATATATATATGGTGGTTCTTGTGTGGGACTCCACTCCGAAAAGGACTAAATATATTTTGGGAACGAGGGGAGGGGGGGGGAGAAGTGCCCCCCCCCCCAGCCTCCTGGGGGAAAAGAGGTCTGGGGGCGGGTTTCTTGGATTACAGGGAGTCTGTAGGAGGAGGAGATGGAGGAGGAGGAGGAGGAGGAGGAGGAGAGGAGGAGGAGGAGAGGAAAGAGGAGCATGCGGAAAAGGTGGAGGTGGTGGAGGAAAAGGTTTAAGAAAAGAGATGGATTAGAAGGTGGAGGTGGTGGAGGAAAAGGTTTAGGAAAAGAGGTGGATTAGAAGGTGGAAGATGTGGGAGGAGGTTTAGGAAAAAAAAGTGGATTAGGAGGTGGAGGAGGGGGAGGGGGAGAAAATGAAGAACAGGAGGTGGACTAGTGGATGGAGAGAGCACGAACACTGTACGAGAAATCTGTGAGAAGAAAGTACGTGGGGGGAATTTCAGAGAGAAATTTGTGTGGGTGGGAACAGCGGGTGAGGCGAAGTGAGGGGAGGAAATTGGGTGAGAAAATTGGGGGGAGGGGAAACGGGGGGGGAATGACGGAGCTGCTACGTGACGTCATCGAGACGCCTCTTACAGGTCAAGGGTTACTACTACTCCAGGTAGTACGTGGGACGGGAGGGTGAAGAAGCGACCGAGAGAGGAAGGGAGGGGATGAGGGCGTCAGAGTTCTCTCTCTCTTTCTCTCTCTGTGTCTCTCTCGCTCTCTTTTTCTGTGTGTGTGTGTGTGTGTGTGTGTGTGTGTGTGTGTGTGTGTGTGTGTGTGTGTGTGTGTGTGTGTATGTATGTGTGTGTGTGTGTATGTACGTGCGTGTGTGCATGTGCGCGCGTGTGTGTGTATTTATAACCTGGAAGAACACAAATAAAGAAAAAAAATAATGAACAAGACAAAATTAAGAAGGAAAAACAAGAAGAAAAAATAACACAAGAAAAAAGAGGAAAATAAAACAAGAAAAAGAAAAAAAATTACACTAACAACGACAAGGACAAAAACAACAATGGCAGCCTGAACAAATAAAGCGGCAACAAGAGCAACATGAACAAAACAACAAAACGAACAACAACAACCTGGTTATCACTACCACCAACGAAAACAACAAATATAATAAAAACAACAAAAACAAACACACTACTGCTACTGTTACATAACATTACGAAGATAACATCAGCTTTGCACGAACTAAGCCAAGGAGGAGCGAAACCAAGCGATACCAGGCGAAGCGAAGAGAGCTCTCCCACGCACGGCGGAATGACGTCACTCTCGAAGACGTCCTCCGAGGGACAGAAGCTACCTGCCGAAGAGGACGCAAGGACGCGGGACTTCGTGGGAGTTCGAGAGCGAGCCATCGAGGCCAAGGAAAGAATCTTCTCGAAATTGTCAATCAGGGCGAGGTCAACTCCCGTCTATTTATTAATCTATTTAATCGTTTATTTTTTGCGAAATAAACACACATATTTGTTTCCGTTTACGAAATCGATGATAAGCGATTTTATTCCTGGTGCACGGGTCAATGCATAGAAAACGATGTTCATATACTAGTACAGGAGAAAAATAATTGTACGAAGATGGCGTGTATGCGCGTGCGCGAGTGATTATGCTTGTTATTGGCGCATATGTACGTAAATACAATTACCATACCTCATGTGTATGCAGTAGCATGTGTGTGCGTGCGTGCGTGTCTGCGTGCTCATGTACAAGTGTGCACACAAGACAACAAAATAAAGAGTCCAGTCATTAATTTATAGTTTCAATTTGAACATCTAACTATTGCGTTATATATTCGTTAAGTGTCCAAGGTACCGATCAGGCAGTCACGGCATTTTGAAGAAGAAGAAGAAGAAGAAGAAGAAGAAGAAGAAGAAGAAGAAGGCGAAGAAGGCGAAGAAGAAGAAGGCGAAGAAGGCGAAGAAGAAGAAGAAGAAGAAGAAGAAGAAGAAGAAGAAGAAGAAGAAGAAGAAGAAGAAGAAGAAGAAGAAGAAGAAGAAGAAGAAGAAGAAGAAGAAGAAGAAGAAGAAGAAGAAGAAGAAGAAGAAGAAGAAGAAGAAGAAGAAGGAGGAGGAGAAGAAGAAGAAGAAGAAGAAGAAGAAGAAGAAGAAGAAGAAGAAGAAGAAGAAGAAGAAGAAGAAGAAGAAGAAGAAGAAGAAGAAGAAGAAGAAGAAGAAGAAGAAGAAGAAGAAGAAGAAGAAGAAGAAGAAGAAGAAGAAACAGAAGAAGAAGAAGAAGAAGAAGAAGAAGAAGAAACAGAAGAAGAAAAAGAAGAGAGAAATAATATCAAAATATGGTGTGATTAGCTCGTTTGTTCCCTTGGCATATTTGGGCCAAAGAACGTCTTCGATCTCGGCAGAAATCGTGAGACGTCTTGTCGAACGTGACGTCATCTTTCTTCTTATTTTCCAAGGTGATGACCTGTTCTTGTTTGGACTCTGGTACACAGACGCGTGTGAACGTATTTACGTTTCAAGGTGACCGTGTAATACGTCACAAACATGTCAAAACACACACACACACACACACACACACACACACACACACACACACACACACACACACACACACACACACACACGCACGCACACACACACACAAAGCTGGCACCAACACTCTCCAAATTGACATACGAACAAAGATTGTCCAAATTGGAACTAACATCCCTGGAACAAAGAAGAGAAAGAGGAGACCTACTGACTACAGAATCATGAAAGGAATGGAAATTCTTAAAGTGGGACGAGAAAAACAAGAGAACATGAAAAGAAACTCAAAAAGGATATTTATAAAAGAGACCTGAAAAAGAATAGCTTCCCACACAGAGTGGTGGATATCTGGAATAAATTAGATGAGGCAACAGTGTGTGCAAATACTATTCAAGATTTTAAGAAGAAACTTGATGCTGAAAGATACAAAGACGGGTCCTTACGAGCATAGCTCCCTTTACGTATAATACTAGGTAAATACATACACACACACACACACACACACACACACACACACACACACAATCCAATCGAACAAGATGAATGGAGAGTAAAGAGTGACCCATGGGGAGCTAAAAGAAACGGGACCCTACGAGCGTAACCCCTTTCTTGTACAATACCATTAGGTAAATTAAATCTTCCTCCCTCTCTCCAGTTGCGCACGCGCAGTAAGCGCGGTTCTGCGCACCCTCCTCAGTTTGATGTCATTTGGCAACCGCATCTAGGTCTTCTTCTGCAACGTGACTAAGGAGGAGGAGGAGAGGAGGAGGGGTGGAAGAAGAGGAGAGGGTTGTGAAGGAGGAGGAGGAGGAGGAGGAGGAGGAGAAGGGGATGGAAGAAGAGGAGGAGGAGAAGGGGTGGAGGAAGAGGAGAAGGTTGTGGAAGAGGAGGAGGAGTAGATGGAAGAGGACGAGGAGGAGGTGGAGGAGATGGAAGAAGAGGAGAGGGTTGTGTAGCAAAACGAGAGGGAGAAAAGGAGAGAGAGAAGAGGACAACAACCACAACCATCATCACTACCATCCCTGTCTCCCTATTCCTCCACTATCAGCACCACTACCACCACCATCTCCCAATCATCCTCCACTATCACCACTATCACCATTTCCACCATCCCCTCTGGGCCTCTTATGTGACCCTGCACAGACCTCAATTACACAATTACTACAATGCAAACAATGGTGTGTGTGAGGGCTTTTACTGAGCTTTCGGGGTCACGTATTCAACCCTTAATAACTCTTCCCACACCCTCACACTCCCAATGTGTACTTATAGTACCTTATTTTGAGCTCTCCTTGTGTTCTTGCTCTCACCATACTCATGTGTTGCAATATATATATATATATATATACATATATATGTACATATATATATTTATATTTATATATACATATATATATAGTATTTATATATATATATACATATATATATATATATATATATTTGAATAATTCGCTAGTGGACAGCGACATCAATCATACAATCCATGACCGTCGCGCAGAGGATTCGAACCACCGCCTATAGACTCAAGAGAGTCCACAGCACCCGCCTTTAACCACTCGACCACAGACGATCTAAAAGTGTACTAACTCGTAATCTAACTGATTACCGAGATTGGGGAGGTTGCTAACTGCCACCCATATAACCCCCATTTTTTACAGTACACCTAATCGCACCAGTGGGAATGGTAAGGACTAGATCGAATCCCCCTCACGCTTCGCCATCGTAACTATTTGAATAATTCGCTAGTGGACAGCGACATCAATCATACAATCCATGACCGTCGCGCAGAGGATTCGAACCACCGCCTATAGACTCAAGAGAGTCCACAGCACCCGCCTTTAACCACTCGACCACAGACGATCTAAAAGTGTACTAACTCGTAATCTAACTGATTACCGAGATTGGGGCGGTTGCTAAATGCCACCCATATAACCCCCATTTTTTACAGTACACCTAATCGCACCAGTGGGAATGGTAAGGACTAGATCGAATCCCCCTCACGCTTCGCCATCGTAACTATTTGAATAATTCGCTAGTGGACAGCGACATCAATCATACAATCCATGACCGTCGCGCAGAGGATTCGAACCACCGCCTATAGACTCAAGAGAGTCCACAGCACCCGCCTTTAACCACTCGACCACAGAGTGGTTAAAAGGTCGTGTGTTTAAAGGCGGGTGCTGTGGACTCTCTTGAGTCTATAGGCGGTGGTTCGAATCCTCTGCGCGACGGTCATGGATTGTATGATTGATGTCGCTGTCCACTAGCGAATTATTCAAATAGTTACGATGGCGAAGCGTGAGGGGGATTCGATCTAGTCCTTACCATTCCCACTGGTGCGATTAGGTGTACTGTAAAAAATGGGGGTTATATGGGTGGCAGTTAGCAACCTCCCCAATCTCGGTAATCAGTTAGATTACGAGTTAGTACACTTTTAGATCGGAATGGGTCGAGTGGTTAAAGGCGGGTGCTGTGGACTCTCTTGAGTCTATAGGCGGTGGTTCGAATCCTCTGCGCGACGGTCATGGATTGTATGATTGATGTCGCTGTCCACTAGCGAATTATTCAAATAGTTACGATGGCGAAGCGTGAGGGGGATTCGATCTAGTCCTTACCATTCCCACTGGTGCGATTAGGTGTACTGTAAAAAATGGGGGTTATATGGGTGGCAGTTAGCAACCTCCCCAATCTCGGTAATCAGTTAGATTACGAGTTAGTACACTTTTAGATCGTCTGTGGTCGAGTGGTTAAAGGCGGGTGCTGTGGACTCTCTTGAGTCTATAGGCGGTGGTTCGAATCCTCTGCGCGACGGTCATGGATTGTATGATGTATATATATAATGTATATATATAATATATATATATATATATATATATATATATATTGACATAAAAGACAAATGGTTGGAGAGTGGTGTAGAGAAAGATAGTGAGGAATATATACATATATATATATATATTATAAAATATATATATAATTTTTTTCATTGATTTACTTTTCCTTCTTTCTAAAGTTCGACAGTTTTCCTCAGAGGGAACTGGGTTGCTTACGTCAGGAAACGTTCAGACTTCCAGGGCGGAGACTAGCTATTGGTATCTGTCGGATTCGAGCATGGCGCCCCGCGGTTTCAAGCGAGTTAGAAACCACCGCGCCAAAACAACATTTGAGAATTTCCCAACTGTAATAAAGATGGCGACCCTGCGGGAAGAAGATGGGTCAGTTTGGTTACGTTAGAGCAAGGTAGGTTAGATTACAACAAATTAGGTTAGGTTTGGTTAGGTTACGTTATAGTAGGTTAAGTTAGTTTGGGCTAGAGTATGCCATTTAGAAGTAAAATTTCACATTTTGAAATTTGCATTGTCCACTCTATTTCGAAAATAATGCATTAGTTTTTTTTTTTTTTTTTTTTTTTTTTTTTTTTTTTTTTTTTTTTTTTTTTGTGAGGTTGCCATCCCAGAAACAGTTGAGAAATTCACGTTCGGTCCTCCATTTGAAGGTCTTGCAAATTCCTCCAAGTTCCTTTCTCCCTTCCCCTCTTCACACTCCCCTCTTCCCTCTGCCTCCCTTCTTCTTTCCCTAATTTCCTTTTCTCCTCTCCTCCCTCCCCTTTACCTGTTCCTCCTTCAGGAACTACAGTGTTTACTTCTGCTAGGTTCCCCGCCTCTCTCTCTCTCTTCTCACCCTCCTCTCCCTCTCCCCCCTCTCTCTCTCTCTCCCTCCTCTCCCCCTCCCCCACTCTCTTTCTCCCTCTTCTCCGCCCACTCTCCCTCCTCTCCTCCTCTTCTCTCCCACTCTCCCTCCTCTTACCCTCCCCCCTCTCTCTCCTTCTTCTCCCCCTCCCCTCTCTCCCTCTTCCCCCACTCTCCCTCCTCTCCCCTTCCCTCTCTCTCTCTCCCTCCTCTCCCCTTCCCCCTCCCTCTCTCTCTCCCCACTCTCTCCCTCCTCTCTCTTTCTCTCTCTTTACCCCCAACTCTCTCTCCCTCCTCTTCCCCCCCCTCTCTCTTTCTCCCTCTTTCTCTTACGTTGATGGCTTTACTTTATGGTTCATTATCGGTTCCTGAAAGGGTGGATGTGGGGGAAGGAGGAGGAGGAGGAGGAGGAGGAGGAGGAGGAGGAGGAGGTTAGGGGGGATTTCCGGGGGGTTAGGGGGGCAGGGGAAATAAGGGGTCAGAAGGGGGAAGGGTTGACATTAAACTCAGGGCTTCGTCTTGGGCTTCGAAGTTTGATCATCAAAGCTTCGAACTTTGGCTCACGAGACCCCGACTCACGAGGCTTCATCACCATAATCCGGTGTTGGAGGACGTCATCACCATCATCACCATAATATGGTCAACAATACTTCCACGCTCACAATACTCGAGTCATCACCATCATCACCATAATATGGTCAACAATACTTCTACGCTCACAATACTCGGGTCATCACCATCATCACCATAATATGGTCAACAATACTTCTACGTTCACAATACTCGGGTCATCACCATCATCTGTAGTATGGCCACCGATACCTCGAAAGTCACAATTCTTAGTTCATCACTGTATTGTGAAACTGGGTCAGTCAACATTCCAAGGTCACAATATTTAGGTTATGACCGTAATGTGAAACTGGGTCAACAATAATACCGTTTTCACAATATTTCGGTCTTCACCATACAAGAAGATAACAGGCCAGCAGTCACTAATTTTCACAACACTTTGGTTATCACCATATCAGGGGTCTAGTCAAAGAGAGCAAATACAATGTCACAAATCTTCAGTTTTACGGTGGTTTTCTTAAAACAAAAATTCTTTCCTTATAAATATTTCCTTGTATAAATCTTATATAAATCCTTGGAAGGGAAAGATTTTTTTAAGAATACCACCGTAATAATCTTACGGTGGTATTCTTAAAAAATCCTTTCCTTATATAAATCTTATATAAATCCTTGGAAGGGAAAGAATTATTTTTAAGAATACTACCGTAAGAATCTTACGGTGGTATTCTAAAAAAATCCTTTTATTAATCTTATATAAATCCTTGGAAGGGAAAGAATTTTTTAAAGAATACCACCATTAATACCTTCCGTGGTTGTCTTCCTTCTATTCTACCTGCCGTCAGTTGATTTTATTCATCTATCTTTGAGGGTCACCAGGATCGATTCGGAAATTCAAATATTTTGTTATGGTTAACGCCAGTTGATTTTATTGACCTCGGAAGAATTCCTGACCGGCAGGAAGTTAATTTCGTCTGGGAAAAAAAAATAAAAAAAATTGATTTTATTGACCTCAGAGGAATTCCTGACCGGCAGGTTAATTTCGTCTAAAAAAAAAAAAAAAAAAAAAAAAAAAAAAAAAAAAAAAATAATAATAATAATAATAATAATAATAATAATTAAATAAATAAATGAATAAATAAAAATAAATCAATAACGAGGAACGAAGAACACATCTAGAAACGGCCATTTTGGTTATTTCCTCGTCATAGACGGATTATGGGGACTTAGGTCGAATCCCAGGCACCTGGATCTACAACGATCATTCAGCGCTGATTGAAGACATGAGTAAATGATATCATGGAATGGATGATGAGGAAGAATGATGTGATTAAAACCTTTGGGATGTAATTAAATGTTTTGATAAAAGATTATGTAATTAAAAACACAACGTGAATTAGAAATACCATATAGACACTCATTAATCACCTTTTTATACCTCAAAGTGTCGAGAGAAGGAGAAGAGGAAAAGGATCAGGAGGAGGAAGAGAAAAAGGAGGGAGGAGGAAGAAGAGAAAAAAGAGGGGAGGAAGAGGATCAGCACGAGGAAGAGGAAAAAGAGGAGGGAGGAGGAAGAAGAGGAAAAAGTGGAAGGAGGAAGAAGAGGAAAAAGAGGAGGAAGAAAAGGAGGAGAAGAGAGTTCCAGAGCCTCCTGGCAAATGTCTGAACTCATTGACAAATGCCTCCGCACTTGAAACGTTTTATTCAGGCTGTCGCCAGACGATTTTATTCAATTGTGAGATATTGAAGTCAAGGTCGGTGTTCCCCCACACGGGCGGAGACTTGTCGTCACACTTGACACATTTTATTCTGGCTAATACGTCAAATGATTTTATTCACCCGAGATGAATCCCGCAAACCTTCAAGGAGAGAATACTTTCGAATTCATGTGCGTGACAGCACGAACATGTGTGCAACATGCGTCCAACATGTGTCCAAGGCAGTAGCCATGTGTTAACACTCACGTCGATGCATCTGGTTGTACAATCACACGAAAGATATCTTATCCGCAAACATGTCGTCCAGTCCGCAACTCCTCGTCTTCAGAACCGCAACCGCAGGATCGCCCCCGCAAACGCGAAGTCCGCAGTTGGAGCGGCAGCTACGTAGATGTAGCACCCTCCCACCCCCGAAAGCTCAAGTTAAAGTTCACAACTTTACAACTTCCTCGTCAAACTTGGCACATTCTTCTTCGACACATGTATTTCACTTTCCATTTTCGACATCGTCAACCTGGTCCCGTGGCAAGCTTTACAGGCCTTCTTCTGGCTGCTGGCAGGAATATTTAATTCACCTTGAAAAAATATACATTGACAAAAAAAAAAAAAAAAATGGAGACACGCAAGAGGTGACGAACGAGTAAAGTGAGGAGGAGGAGGAGAAGAAAAAGAAGAATTTCTCATATTTTAACAATTTTCAGTTCTTCCCTCTGACGTAAACGTCATCATAACCTTGAAGCGAGGAGGAGACCAGACTTCTGCCCCACCCTGTACTTTTAT
>NC_134794.1:8978716-9008716 GCF_046742065.1 Oratosquilla oratoria
GGGGGAGGACAAGGGGAGGAAGAGGAGGAGGAAGAGGAGGAAGATAAGGAATAGGACAAGGGGGAGGAAGAGGAGGAGGAAGATAAGGAATAGGACAAGGGGAGGAAGAGGAGGAGGAAGAGGAGGAGGAAGAGGAGGAGGGAGGCCGAGTTCGAGGACAACAACGACAGAGGTGCTGGCGACAAAGGTGCGGTCCTGCAGGTGCTCGTGAAGGAGGTGTTGCGTCTCCGAGGGGGGTGGATGAGGTTGATGGTCATTAGCAGGGTCGTTAGGAGAGTCGTTAGACGTGTCGTTAGCACGGCGTCTGCTCGGAGCGGTCCTCTACGGGCATTTTACCTTTTTAAATTAATTATTAACTCTTCTTCGTTTTGTTTGTTTCCTTGGTTGTATGTGTATTGCCTTTTTTTTTTTTAAGTAATGGGGATGGTGGTGTCTAAATGGTGATAAAAGGCTGGTAGGAAGAGGTGAAAGTGTGCGAGTTTATTTACGTGGTGATAGGCGGTGTTTTGGTGCTAATGGACATCTGGTTTATTGTAATTTTGGTGGTAGTGATGGTGGTGGTAGTGATGGTGGTGGTAGCTGTGGTGGTGGTGGTAGTGGTGGTGGTGGTAGTGGTGATAGTGTGATGGTGGTGCTGGTCATGACTGAGATAATAATGGTGACTGGTGATAGGGGTGGGTATTGTAGTATTCTACTGTGAATGGTGTCGAATCTGGGCCGAAGGGGAATGGTATTTAATGGTACCACTTAACGACACTGGCTCCAGGTACTGTCAGGTACCAGGAGTAACAGTGGTAATACATACGTCGGTACGACAAACAAATACCGAATACCAAATGTGTGTGTGAAAAAAAAAAAAAAAAAAAAAAAAAACGGATTCATGACGTATACTAGCGCTGGGTCAGGTTTTAATGTCCACGAATAAGAAGTATTAAATACAACCACACACACACACACACACACACACACACACACACACACACACCGAGGAAAGGTGTCTTTCCCTTCCCCCCCCCCCCCCAGTCTCCACCAACCCTCGAATGAAGGTTTGTCGGATCTCGTTTGAAGATTCACTATTTCCTTAAAAATAAATAAATAAAATAATACTAAAACAAATAAATAAAAAATATTACACGCACACACACACACACACATATATATATAGACATAATACGAAGAAAATGTATAAGACAAAGATAAAAAGGAGAAAAAATGAATAATTAAGATTAACCAATGAACAAATAAGAAATAAGATAAACAAACAGAATAATTAAATAGAAAATTAATGAATAGAAACACATGCATATTGTTGCCACAAGTTCTGCTTTGATATAATATGTATATATATATACATATATTATATATATATATATACATACATATATATATATTTATATATATACATATATATATATGTATATATATGTGTATATATATGTACATATATATACATATATATATATATATATATATATATACACACATACACACACACACACACACACACACACACACACACACTTACATACATATGTCGCTTCTGTTGTGCCAAAAGACAAACTCGAAAGTTGATTCTTGACTGATGAGTCAAAAGTTTCCTCCTCCTCCTCTATTGGTTCATGGAGGCACATTTAACGAGCCAATTACAAGAGTTCTGCCCGAAGTTCTCCTTTCAGGCCATCCCTTCGTGGTAGGAACAGAGCGCAGGATCCCTAGTCCCATCACTAAGTCCTATTCAGTTACCTTGTACGATACACATGGGAATCACGGTGACAGTGTTCTTTTTCCCCACCCTAGGCAGATCAGGAGGTGGTGGTTAAGGGAGGAGCATGAAGGACAGATGAAAAAAAAAAAAAAAAATCTATGAGTAGAAATTCTAAACTCCAGCATAGGTGTGTGATGCGTAGCTCTGGCCCGTAGGGGCGCCCAAAATAGTCCCTAAGCTATTGGTTGTATGTTATCTTGCAATCGATAACCAAGTTCGGGATGTGCTGTGGCAATGTGACAAAAGTAAGTACAGCAGAGGAAGAGGAAGAGGGGGGAGGGGGAGGGGAGGAAGTGGGGAAGAGGAGGAAGAGGAGGAGGAACAAGAGGAGGAAGAAAAGGAAGAGGAGCTGAGTGAGGAAGAGGAGGGCAGGAAAAAAGGAAGAGGAGCAGGGGAATAGGAGGAGGGGAGGGGGAGGTGAGAAGGGGGAGGAGGAGAGGAAGGGGAAGAGGAGAGGAGGAGGAGAGGAGGGTGAGAAGGAGGAGAGGTAGGAGGAGGCGAGAAGGTGAAGGAGAGGAGGCAGGGAAGAGGGTGAAGAGTGGGAGTGGAAGAGGGGAAGAGTGGGAGGAGGAGGAGGAGGGTGAGGAGGAGGAGGGTGAGGAAGAAATAAAGGGGGGTGAAGTTGGTGCAGGAGGGAGAAAGTGAGAAGAAGGGGAGAAGGAGGAGAAGGAGATGGAGGAGGAGGAGGAAATGGCTGGGAGGAGGTGGCAAGAGAGGAGGAGGAAGAAGAAAAGGCGGTGGTCAGGGGAGGAACAAGGCTGCCAATGATGCTCACCACCACCACCATTTTCATCACCACTATCTCCATCACCGTCACCACCATCTTCATCACCACCACCACCATCTTATCTTCATAACCAACACCATCTCCATCACAACCATCACCACCATCTCCACCACCACCACCATCTTCATCACCACCACCATCTCCATCTCCATCACCGTCACCACCATCTCCATCACTACCGCCATCTCCATCACCACCATCTTCACCACCACCATCTCCATCACCACCACCACCATCATCACCGCCATCTTATCTTCATAACCAACACCATCTCCATCACAACCATCACCACCATCTCCACCACCACCACCATCTTCATCACCAACACCATCTCCATCTCCATCACCGTCACCACCATCTCCATCACTACCGCCATCTCCATCACCACCACCACCATCTTCACCACCACCATCTCCATCACCACCACCACCATCTTCACCACCACCACCACCATCTTCACCACCACCATCACCACCATCATCACCGCCACCACCTCCATCACCACCACCATCCCCATCACCACCATCATCACCGCCATCTTCACCACCACCACCATCTTCATCACCACCACCATCACCACCATCATCACCGCCACCCCCTCCATCACCACCACCTCCATCATCACTTCGCAATATCATCTTGTCGCCGTTCGAGGACCTTCTTTCCTCTCCTGCAGGAGTTCGTCCTTGAAGCAGGAGGGAGCGATGATTGGATCCTCCGCAATCAGCTTTGATGAGCGCTGGAGAAGGGCGAGCGCGGCCAAGCGATGCCACGGGGCTGGAGCCCCCAACGATGGCAATGATTAACTGATAACAGCTAACTCGCCACTCTCGTCTTATCGTGTGTGTGTGTGTGTGTATGTGTGTGTGTGTGTGTGTGTGTGTGTGTGTGTGTGTGTGTGTGTGTGTGTGTGTGTGTGTGTGTGTGTGTGTGTGTGTGTGTGTGTGTGTGTGTGTGTGTGTGTGTGTGTGTGTGTGTGTGTGTGTGTGTGTGTGTGTGTGTGTGTGTGTATGCGCGCGTGCACGAACATTAACTTATTAGAGATTTCGAGCGTAATAGCTGCGCAGCCCCGAAATCCAATTTCCCCCTTCCAGCAATATCTAGCCCCCAGCGGAGGACGAGATCGGCAAGAAAGGCGACGCCAAGGAGGAAGAACGCGCGTCGAGACAAAATCATTTTTCTTTCGTCGTTGTCGAAGTCTCCCCAAACCTGACTTCGATCTCGCCTTCTTCGGGTCTTCGTCCCAACTGTCGAAGTCACTACCCACCAACCCCGGTGGTCACGTCGTCCATGTGAGAGTGGGGGAGGGGGGGAGGGGGGGAGAGGGGGAAAGGGGGGGAGAGGGGGAAGGGGGGGAGAGGGGGAAAGGGGGGAGAGGGGGAGAAAGAGAGAAGCCATCTTACGGGACTCTGCGAAGAAACGCCAAGTTACTGTCTGTATTGTATCCCTTTAGGCGTATCTATCTGTCACGGGCTAAAAGGAGGAAGAGGAGGAGGAATAACAAGAAGAAAGAGAAGCAAAGAATGAGGAGGAACAGGAAGAAGAAGAGGTGAAAGAGGAAGAGGAGGAAGAGGAAGAACAGGAGGAGGAACAGGGAGAGGAGAAAGAGGAAGAACAGGAGGAGGAACAGGGAGAGGAGGAAGAGGAAGAACAGGAGGAGGAATAGAAAGAGGAGCAGGGAGAGGAAGAAGAGGAAAAGGAGAAAGAGGATGAACAGGAGGAATAGGAGGACGAGGAAGAACAGGAGGAGGAGGAGGAGGAGGAGGAGGAGGAGGATGAGGAGTAGTCGGGTCGGAGTTGGGAATTAATCGTTGACTGCCAAACCTCCTTATGTTGACAATGTTGACAGAACTCTTAGGCCCCGTTCGGCAACCGAGTGCCATCCCCGCGAGGCTGCCACCTCCAGGTGAGGTTGAAAGTAGAGATAGGTTTTAAAGACGAGCGGTGGGGAGACGGCTCTCTCCGACGTCTAGCTCAGAAAAGTTATCTATCACTAATCCCAGGATTAATTGAGAGTGAGAGATTGAGAGAGAGAGAGAGAGAGAGAGAGAGAGAGAGAGAGAGAGAGAGAGAGAGAGAGAGAGAGAGAGAGAGAGAGAGAGAGAGAGAGAGAGAGAGAGAGAGAGAGAGAGAGAGAGAGAGAGAGAGAGAGAGAGAGAGAGAGAGAGAGAGAGAGAGAGAGAGAGAGAGAGAGAGACTGGTAAGTAGAAAATACATGGGGAAAGAGAACAAGAAGGTTGAAGATACACCACCAATAATAACACTGACAATAACAACAACAATGACATCAATAATAATGGATGACATACATTTTAACCATTTCAATATGAAAAGGTCTTTCTTTTACCGAAACAATAAACAATTACAACAGTAAAATGCATCAAAAGGGGTCATGATGGAGACATAGGCCTTATACTAATTTTATTATTGCTATTATTATTACTGTTATTTGCTGTCATTATCGTCATTATTTTTTTTCTACACTAGGAAATGGGAGAGGATGGAGGAAGGCAGTGAAGATGACGAGAAAGGTAGAGGGAAGATAACGTGGATAGAGATTGAAGTAAAATGTACGCGGCTGTGAGCTTCTCGATGGCCAGGGAGGAACGAGTGAAGGAAAGAGGCGAAAGAAAAGAAAAGAAAAAGAAAAAAGAGAAAAAATGACGAAAATAAAAAAAGAGGAGACAGAAAAAGAAAACGGGAAAAAGGAAAAAAGAATGAGAAAATAAAAATTGGAAAGACTTTGGAAAAAAAAATAGACTAGGGAAGATGGTGACAACGGGAAGAGATGGGGGGGGGGGGGGTGAAGAGAGGGAGAAAAATGGGGGGAGGGGGGCTACGGGAGGAGGGGGTGTTGGGGGGGATAACGAAAGAAGAATGAAGATGCAAATGTGAATTGACTTGCTGATCTCAGTTGACGATGAAGTGCTGAGTTCTGCCGTTCATAAGTTGGAGACTTCTGCTGTTTATGATCTCAGCAACCATTGCTGAGCTGACAGGTATGATTCCTCCTGATTTCAGCACACACTCCTCTTCCTCTCCTCTTCTTCCTCCATTCTCTACCCCTGTCCTCCTCTTCTTCTACTTTTCTTGTCTTGTCTCTTTCTCTTTCTCTCTCTTTTTCCTCCGCCATCCTTCCCCTCTTCACATCCTCCCTCTGCTCTTCTTCTTCTTCTTCCTCATCTATCTCCTCACTCCCTTCCTCTCGTCCTCTACTTTCCCCTATACGTCTTCCATCCTTTGCACATCCTCTTCCTCTTCTTCTTCTTCTTCCTCCTCCATTACCTCCTTCCTCACCCCCTCCCTCTCCTCCTCATATTCCATGTCTCCTCTTTCAATCCCTTCCGTGTTCCTCTTCTATCTTTTCATTTTCATCTTCCATCTCCTCCTCCATCATCGCCCTCATTTCCTCCGCTTCTTCATTTCCCACTCCTTCCTCCATCTCCCTCTCCTATTCATTTTCTTCATTCTCCTATTCTTCTTTCCCCTTTTTTCTTCCTTTTCCATCTCCTCCTCCACCACCACATCCTCCTCCTTCCCCTCCATCTCACTCCTCTTACTCCCCCTCCACTCCCTCCCTCTTCCCTCACTCCCCTCTCCCTGCCCCCTCCCACTCCCTCCCTCCCTCTCCTCTCACTCACTCTCCCGACGGCCTAAGTACGAGAGAAGACTTCGTGATATTTTACCCTCCAGGATCAGATTGCAGGGTCCCCCGCCTCCCTTTCCCCCCCTGCCCCGCCCCGCCCCCCTCGAAAGTGGGCCCCGCCCCTGAAGGACGACCCACGTGACCGCCCATTATGCACAGGGCCCTGGTTAGCGAGGGAATTGTTCCGGAAAGATCATCGAATCATAAATTTGGCGTTTTCTTTTATAAGCGAATTGGGATCATGCGGGGTGGGGTGGGGGTGATGGTGGGCTTTGGATGGGGGGAGTAAGGGGGAGAAAGGGACATAATGGGGGAAGAGGGGATGAAGAAAATGGACGTGGAGACGAGATGGGGGGCAATGCAAAAGGGGAGAGAGAGCGAGAGAGGAGAGAGGACAGAGAAGAGAAAGAGAGAGAAAGAGGAGAGAACTGGAGTGATGGCTGGAAAGGACAAGACCACCGAGATTTTCTTTAAGCTCGTCGTTGCTGGAAACGAGGTTTTGCCGGTCGAGCTGTGCGCCAACACATATTTTCATTTTAATGATTTTTACTTAATCTTTGTTAATACCAGGATCATTATCATCGTTATCATTTTCATTATTATTATTATTATCATTAGTATTATTACTATTATAATGTGGTGTTCACCTTTCTTATCATTACTACTACTATCATTATTAGCAACATTAGGATGCTCGCTATTTGCGGCGAAGGTGAGGCGATGGGGGGTTCGAACCCTGCTACCGGCGAGTTGAACTATGGGCGTGGTTAATTAAATTCCACGCCTCAAAGTCCCCTTCAAGGAGCACCGTCCTAGCCTTCTGATAGGGGAGGGGTTTGTGACATAAAATCAAATCCATCATCATTATTATTATTATTATCATTATTTAAAAATATAATAATAATAATAATAATAATAATAATAATAATAATCCAGCAAGTGCCGAGATAAGAGGGAGGGAAGAGAGTGGAGGGGAGTGGAGTGTGATGGGGATGGAATGGGTGGGAGTGGTTTTTATGCCTTTGTTTTTTGGCTACCTCCTTTATAAGGGGGAAAAAGCCTTTGGTATATGTATGTATGTATGTATTATTATTATTATTATTATTTCCAATGCACTGAGGGTTATGTGAGAAGTGGGTTTCCAGTAATCAACATCACGCTACCCTGACGGAGGCGTGAGGGCAAAGTCCCTGGGGCGGCTCAGGGACAAGCCAGAGCGTCAGGGATCAACCCACATTAGCCCCTGAGGACGTGAGAAAGCCCCCCTCTCCCCCGCCCCCCATCCCCTGTGGGTATCATATGTGCACGCGCACATGTGTGTACGTGTGTGTGTGTGCGAGAGAGAGAGAGAGAGAGAGAGAGAGAGAGAGAGAGAGAGAGAGAGAGAGAGAGAGAGAGGAATGAAGGTTGAGAGTACCTTCGCAAACAAGTCGAAAGCAAACATAATTTAATATTCATTAAGCAGCTTATATCCTCCTACGTAAACCCTCCTCTCTCTTTCTTTCTCTCTCTCTCTCTCCTTCTCTCTCTGATGTAGCGAAACACACTACACACTGGAGACTATCCAGTGTACGACCCATAGTCGCCCAACACCTGGAGACCGAAGTTCTGCTCGAGTCTCACGTTTGAACTCTTATTACTCACAGCCAGGATTCGAACTCATTTCGGCCTCCGAAATCCACATCGTGTTCTCTGAAGAACAAAAGGACAGAAGAACATACGGACAGGGAGAGAGAGAGAGAGGGAAAGGAATGAGAGAGAAAAAGAGATATCACACTGCTTTTCCTCCATCCCCAAAAACTTATTGTATTTGAAGGTCTTTCAAGCACCGCTGAGCGGAATGCCTATCGAGCAGGAAAGAGAGTACAAAGATGGGGATGAATGGAAGGAGATCCTGAGTGGATGAACGGATGACGCGGTCTGAAAGGATGTTCTCCTCATCCGCTTCACCAGTAACTGGAGGAGGGCACAAGGTGATGTGCTGGAGGTAAACTAACTCCGATTTTCGGGGCCCTGTTGTGGAAAAGCTATGCCTTGCTGCACTGCTTATGGTTCAAGCAGTGTGCCAAGGGGTATTCTTTCTCCTACCTCCGATTAATCGGAGGTACGACCCAACTCCAGGATTTTTTCTCCGACGTAAAATCACTGTGGCAAACTACTTTGTTTTCTCACCAATTTACGTACAATGTCATTTGATATCCTGGAGGAAATCCTTCCCCAAAGCTGCCGGCTGCAAATTTGCTCCGACAGTCGAAGGAAAATAGTCCAGTGTGATATCGCCTTTAAGGTGTACGTTGTGACTCGGTCAGCCCCTTTATAAGGTGGAAAAGGCACTTTCATGTGTGAACTTTTGCCATGTGGCCTCTGAGGAGGTGAAGAGGCCGAGAAGCAAAACTGGTCAGGGATAAAACACGGACCTAAACCTGTGCCTTCTTCATAGTTTACTTTCAATGTAGAAAACAAATACACACATGCACAAAGAGAGAGAGGGAGAGAGGGAGAGAGGGAAAGAGAGAGAGAGAGAGAGAGAGAGAGGGAGAGAGGGAGAGAGAGAGGGAGAGAGAGGGAGGGAGGGAGAGAGGGAGAGAGGGAGGGAGGGAGGGAGAGAGGGAGAGAGAGAGGGAGGGAGAGAGAGAGAGAGAGAGAGAGAGAGAGAGAGAGAGAGAGAGAGAGAGAGAGAGAGAGAGAGAGAGAGAGAGAGAGAGAGAGAGAGAGAGAGAGAGTGAGAGAGAGGCCCACTCAATTTCCCCCGAAACCTCGGTACAAATGAAAGATTTGCCACTAAGCTGTGCCGGCAAATCCTCTTTGCAGCCCAGACGTGTGTGTGTGTGTGTGTGTGCGCGTGTGTACGTGTGTGTGTGGGTGTGTACGTGCATGATTCACCATGGTCTTGGATCACGTGCTGGACTTGTGATCGACAGCTATTACCCTCCCGAATGTAAGAGTTCATATATGGCCCGGGTATTGCTATGACTGTCCCACTCTCCCAACTCCTTGCCCAATAGAGCGGGGTGCCAGCATGCAATGCTCTCTCTCTCTCTCTCTCTCTGTACAGCGGTGACTGCGTTGCTTATGTTAGTAATTGTTCTAGTTTTCTGAGAAGAAGAAAAAATTCCTCGTTCACCTGTTGCAGAAGAACTCTAAAATCCATTGTCGAACTCTCTAGAGGCTTTCGGTCTAAAACAGAATCTTCAGGAAAATGAGGCCGGCTGACGAGTGGTCTTCTTCATACTTAAATTCATAAGGCGAGACTGGCGTGTGCGTACGTAACAGTAGCGAGACTGGCGGGTGCGTACGTATCAGTAGCTAGACTGGCGTGTGCGTACGTATCAGTAGCGAGACTGGTGTGTGCGTACGTATCAGTAGCGAGACTGGAGTGTGCGTACGTATCAGTAGCGAAACTGGCGGGTGCGTACGTAACAGTAGCGAGACTGGCGGGTGCGTACCTATCTGTAGCGATACTGCCGTGTGCGTACGTATCAGTAGCGAGACTGGAGTGTGCGTACGTAACAGTAGCGAGACTGGCGTGTGCGTACGTAACAGTAGCGAGACTGGCGGGTGCATACGTGAAGGGGGACAGGGGGGAGATGAGGGTGCGTACGTATCAGTAGCAAGGCTGGTGTGTGCGTACGTATCAGTAGCGTGACTGGCGGGTGCGTACCTAACTGTAGCGAAACTGGCGGGAGCGTACGTATCAGTAGCGAGACTGGCTCAGCCAATCAGCGGGCTGAAGTCGCAGGTGCTGGTTGCTGAATTGCAGATTGATGGGAGGATTATATCTGGGAGAAAGTGCATTTTGATTTTCTATATTTGTGTTGATGTACAATTTTTTTTTTTTTTTTTTTTTTTTTTTTAAGAAGATTTTTGATGTCTAGTGATGGTGAAGATAGCCTTCTCCCAATACTGTGTGAGCGTGTGCTCCCTCTCTTGTCCTTCTTCTTCTCTGGTCCCAAGCGCTTTCGGAAGCTTATGGCACATCTCTGGAACGACTATGTACCAAACCAGAGATTCTTCTGGAAGACCTTTGAGACTCAGTCAAGTTCTACTGCCAGCATAATCCTCCAACCTCAATTCCGGCTGTGGGCAACACTCCACAAGGGGCAACCCTCCATGGAGGAGATGGAGGCGACGCCCACAGGTCTCTGGGCTGGGTGAATTCGACCGAAAGTGCCGAGAGTTGTTTGGAAAGGGAAGGGTGGCTGCGTGGGAGCTCGCTCGCTCGCTCGCTCGGAGAAAGCGTGGGGATTGGCGATGTGTAAGTGAAGCGAAGCGCCTCCTGTCGTACGATCTCAATTGATGATGATGACTATATATATATATATATATATATATATATATATATATATATATATATAATATATATATATACATACATGCACATACGGCTACTGATACACTGTGTTAAGAGGAAAAGAGAACTTAGTTGCGGGTTCGAATCCCGCGTAACGTAAGGGTTTCAAGCTACCTCAGGGCAGTCACCAAGGGGACCCTGGGGATGGACGAGTTGACCTTAGTGGATTAGTTCAACCCCTTCGAAGTAAAGTGTCGTCTTGTGCAGATTTTATTCTGTCTAATGTTTGACGATTTTATTCAGTGGAGCTGGGTTAGAGTCGGACAAAAACGAGGTCTCGGCCGAGCGCGGTCCTGTTTTGTCCGATCCGCAAGGACTTGTTTACTGTTAATTACTTCTGTATTATTTTTTCATTTTCTTTATTCATTTTTATATCTTTATTCGTTTATTATTATTACTATTATCATTTTCATTTACTTATTTATTTATTCATTTATTTATTTTTTATCTATTTATCTATTTATTTATTTTTAGTGTGTACCTGAGAGGACATCCCGAACCATTAAACCTAGGGATCTCTGACACCTTAACCTTCTCCCCCTCCACCTACTCTCCCCCTCACTCCCTCATCCCCCCCCCCCTCTTCCCCCAGCCAACATCCCGGGGTTTTATTTTAGGGCCCTTTAGGTCAATGGACAAAGTGGGCGGAGAGTATTTTGGGGGGAATCGAGCTGACCTGATTTCATTTAAAGCTTTTCTGCCCTGTGCAAGTTCCAAGGGTGACCTCATATTGGATCGCTGTTCCAAATCCTGAGCACTTCTGAGTTCGAAACAAGTAACTACTTGACTTAAGTTTGAAGTAAAAGAGGGTATCGTTAAGTACTTGTTGATTCACCCCTTCGCTTCGTCCTTCATTCTGGCTGCCGCCAGGCGATTTTATTCAATTCAGCGTCATCCCCCATCCACCCCAACCCCCATGATGATAAGGAATCTCCGCCAAGATATAATAAACGGGACAGAGCGATTTTAATCTCACGACACCGACTCTGACCTTCCGACGTAGAAGACCTACCTGACGAAGGTGACGCGTCTCCCACGGGAGAGGCGGGGCCCGTGGAACAGCGAAATGTCAAAGCTGAGGGGGGTTTTTTTTTTTTTTTTTTTTTTTTTTTTTTTTACTGAACGAGAAAAAAGTGCGTGGGTGGGGCCAGGAATACATGAGGAGGAATAGGAGGAGGAAGAGGAGGAGAAGGAAGAGGAGGACCCAGAGGGCACGTAGTTGCGACCGAAGCCGTCACCTTTGCCCTATTAGACTACGCGCTTCTTGGACTGTTGGGGGCAAGAAACAGTCACATCTGGGAAATCAGAGAGGAGCGCGGGACTCGAACCCAGAACTAAGCGAATGCGAGACCCCGCACTCTTCTGATGACGTCACCAGTCCAACAAAGAAGGGGAATCCCTAAAATTCGAAACTTCCCAATATTCGGAACGAAATATTCCGAAATAAAGAAAACCTCCCCATTCCAGGAATACACTCCAAATGTAGATTTGTTTGTAGTCTGCACTGGATTTGGAGACAATGAGACAAACGAAGATTTGGTTTGTTTTCTTTAATCTCTCCGTCTAGAGTGATGAACATCTCAAATCATTTCACGAGGAAAACATTGGAGGTTGCCAAATGGTGTTATTTTACATAAATTTTGAAATGGTGACTGTTGCCAAATAAAAATGTTATGTACAATCTATTCTCTATCTACTGCTTAATCTACTTCTACAATGTACAATACGTGAAGTGAGTATGGACACTCAGTATTCATGCATATGTTATATATATATACATATACAAGCAAGGAACACATAAAAATTATATCGGTCCTGTGGTGAATTGCAGTTGGCAATGGCAGCTGCATGTGTCTTTTCGGGCTCAGTCGAATGACCGTGGGTGAGGTCCGACACAATAGTAGGTTCCGAGGGATTTTCTGGAGAGGTCGTGATTTGATGTCCTGTAGCTAAAATGCGTGCGTAAGTGCGTGTGCACGCTGGACATCTAAGAGACTGAAAATTCCCTCTAATCATCTTACAACACATAATCCCGATACATTCCAGAAAAAGTTTTCTTTTCGAAAATTGACATTTTCTTTATTTAGGAAACTGCAAATGGAGAGAACATGTAGCACTAAATGACCTAAGCTTCGCCTACGCAAGATAGCAAAGCCGCTTTTCTCAGTGAACAGCCCCCCCTTCCCCCTTCCCCCCTCTTCCCCCCCCCCCATGTTCCACTTTGACATTTATGTTCTTCTCGACAGCGTATTCTGCTAGTTACGATTCAGTTGACAAACTAGTTCTCTTGGTTGCCAAAACACTAGGAAGCCTAGTTGTACCGGGGGGGGGGGGATGGAAGGATGACTACAAGGGACCTGTTGCTACTAGGGAATGGGAGGAGGCAAACTAGTGTTAATGTGGGAATCTGGAGTTGCTAGCAGGGCAAAAAGCAACAAGGAACTAGTAACTAGGGAGACACCAAGGGAATGACTTAAATACATATAAACTTATTTTGCCTGTTTGGCCTGTGTGTGTATGTGTACGTGTGTGTGTGTGTACGTGTGCTTGTGTGTGTGTACTTGTGTGTGTGTTTGTGTACGTGTGTGTGTGTGTGTGTACGTGTATGTGTGTGTGGGTGACGTGTGTGTACGTATATGAGTACAAGTATGTGTTTGTGGTGTGTGTACTTATGTACGTGTCTGTGTGTGTGTGTGTGTGTGTGTGTGTGTGTGTGTGTGTGTGTGTGTGTGTGTAAACGATTTTTAACAACGTGACTACATCAAAATCCTTAACTTGCTCTGAACTACGAGGTTAGCTACTCCGACGCCTAACAGACGGGTCTGCACCACCATACCTGAAAGGGTGCGGATGTTGGGCTTCCTTGGCTGTTCAGTGCAAGCCTGCGTGTCTGAGATCGAGTGCATACCTGCGGGGAGAGTACAACGAACGAGGGAACTTCAGTACGGCCAGTTACCTGAATTCACACGAAAATGCGTACACAAACGCACACACGAAAATGCGTACACACATACGCACACACTAAAATGCGTACACATACAAACACGAGCGAGCGCGGACATGTACGCACAGACGTACATGCACACACACACACAAAGAATTTGTGCATACCTGTACACACAAACACACGCACAGTTATACTTATGTCTACGTATACATACAAACACGTACACCCACACTTTTATATGCGAATACACATACACACACACACACACACACACACACACACACACACACAAAGAATTTATGCATGCCTGCACACACAAACACACGTACAGTTACACTTATGTCTACGTACACACACACACACACACACACACACACACACACACACACACACACACGTACACACAATTTTACATGCGTACACACACACACACACACACACACACACACACACACTACTCTCTCTACTACACTGACGTCACAGATCTTGTGCTGATTTATTATCAAATAATTTCAATCAGCTTAGGGGTGTGTCGAGTGGCGGGTCTGTTTCGCAAGACACGGACCCGTGATCGACTCCCAACAAATCCCGGTGACTTATATTTGCTCCAGAAGTCCGAGCACTTGGGGCAAAGGTGATGATAGCCAGTGCAGCTAAGAGGATCCTGGTGAAAAAGTGGAGCATCAAATAACTATGATATATATATATATATATATATATATATATATGTATATATATATATATGTATATATTATATATATATTTTTTTAAACAAAAATTTGGACATTAGCTGAACAAAATCGCCTAGACTTGTAGAAATGAAAAATAATATAAATGATAAATAACAAAAACATAATAAAACAAAAATGAAGTAAGCCGAAGATACCCACAATAATAAAAAAACAAATTGACAAAAATACTAATGAAAAAACGCCCACGACGACACGCCAACGGCAATCCAAAATGGCGCCGGAAACTGGAGCGAATCGAGATCGGCCGCAGATGGGACTCGAACCTAAATGACCCGGGACAGAGAGGCCACCTTCGACCAGCTGGTGCCACGACGTCACAGCTGGTCGACTCTCTGACCCCTTGGGCGCCGAGTCCTGCACCTCCAGCTGAATAAAACCACCTGATGTTAGCCAGAATAAAATCTAAGAGGAGAGGTTTGGTTTGAAGCTTGCCCGCTGTGGCTAATCGGCATCGACAGAGGTGAAGGGGGACAGGGGGGAGATGAGGGGAGAGGGGGGAGAGGAGAGGGGGAGACGGGTAGAAAAGGGGAGAGGGGGAGAGGGAATAGAGGGGGAGGAGACGGGAGGAGTGGGGAGATGGGGAGGAGTGGGGAGATGGGGAGGAGTGGGGAGATGGGGAGGAGAGGGGAGATGGGGAGGAGTGGGGAGATGGGGAGGAGAGGGGAGATGGGGAGGGGGAGGAGAGGAGGAGAGGGGGAGACGGGGAGGGGGAGAAGAAAGGAGAGGGTGGAGGAGAGGAGGGAAGAGGGGGAGGGTGGAGGAGAGGAGGAGAGAGGGGGAGACAGGAGGACAGGGGAAATGGGGAGGAGAGGGGAGAGGGGGAGAGGGGGAGAGGAGGGAGAGGAGGGAGAGGGGGAAAGCGTGCGCACCGAGATAACGTATGATTATTGACGAAGCGATGAGGGACGAGATGATATGATATACGAGATGTATTCAAGCTCGTTCATGTGTGTGTGTGTGTGTGTGTGTGTGTGTGTGTGTGTGTGTGTGTGTGTGTCTCAATTCATCCCTTCCGTATTAGGTGGCACTTTAACCTCCTTCCTCTGCCTGCCGTCCAGCGATTTTATTCATATCAGTGGTTAACCTCTCCTCCCCTTCCGTTCCGGGTGGTGCTGTATCCTCCTCGTTAAAATGTGAAAATTCATGGGTGGTCAAGTGGCCGGGCCACTTTTTTGTGGACAAAAGTGGCCCTGAGATGGATACTGATCGTGGTAACCGATGGACACAAAATAGCCCAGAACAGATCTACCGAGCCACTTTTTTGTGGACAAAAGTGGCCCTGAGCTGGACACTTTCTGTGGTAGCCGCTGGACACAAAGTGGCTCAGAGTAGAACTACAGAGCCACTTTTTTGTGGACAAAAGTGACCCGGGGTAAGAAAAATTGGGGCCCTTTGGGCGGCAACACGTGGCTCTTGGGGGAAATGTGGCCACATTAAGAGAAACCGAGCCACTTCGCATAGTGCATTAGAAATAAATACAAATAAATAAATAAATAAATAAATGAAGGAATGTGGCCTGTAGTGAAAAACCGGGCCACTTTAAATGGTACTCAGTGGACAAAAGTGGCCCAAAGGCGAGAAGTGGGCCACTGGATGTGGAACAGGGAAGGAGGGCCTACTTTGGATGTAGGCCACTGAATCACAAAGTGGCCCGGGGGTAATGGCACAAGACCATTTTTGAATGACACACACCGTCACCACCACTGTCATCACCACTAACACCAGCACAACATGGAGCACCATCACTATCACCAACAGCCATTATCATTATCACCATCACCACCAACACCACCACTATCACCATCAACACTGACACCACCTTCACAGTCATCACCACTATCACCCACAACCACTATCATCACCATCACCACCACAGCCACTATTGTTATCACCATCACCACCAACGCTGACACCACCATCAGTCATCACCGCCATCATCATCACTATCATCACCCATAGCCACTCTCACCATCACCACCATAGCCACTATCATTATCACCATCACCACCACCACTATCACCACCAACACTGACACCATCACAGTCATCACCGACATCATCATCACCCACAGCTTGATGCTGCCTGTCTAGATCCTTTGTGAGCAGCAATTGATGTCTCTTCACAAACAAACCCAATTAAGTCGTGATAAAACAGGAATATGAAGAAAGGGGAGGAAATTTGAAATACATATACATACTCCCACACGCGCGCACGCACACACACACACACACACACACACACACACACACACGAGAATGTATGTGTATACATACACGCATACATAAATACACCATACGTGCATACATACAAAAGCACATATACCTACAAGACATACACACACGTGCACACACATGCATACACACATGCTACACGTACACGCACGCATAGGCAAGCACACGCACACACACACACACACACACACACACACACACACGAGAATGTGTGTATACCTACACGCATACATAAATACATCATACATGCACACACACTAGCATATATACTCAAACGACATACATACACAAATACACACACACACACACACGTGCGCGAGCACACACACGAGAATGTATGTGCAGCACATATACCCACATGACATACACACAAATACACACACACGTGCACACAGACACAAATACACACACACGTGCACGCACACACACACACATTCCACACGTACACACACGCATAGGCAAGCAAGCGTACACACACACACACACGTGCGCGAGCACACACACATGTACACACACACACTACACGTACACACACGCACAGGTAAGCACACGCACACACGTGCGCGAACACACACACAGGTATACACACACACACACACACACACACACACACACACACACACACACACACTATACACGTACAGACAAGCACACGCACACACAGAGCCGTCAAGCGCACATTTTTGAGCGCGCTCTCGCAAGCCTGGCCTCCTGCATGTGCGTCTTTAGTGCAAACAGGAGGAGTCTCTGCTGCTGCTGCTGCTGCCGGGGGTGGGACTGGCCGATGTAGGTTCCAGGGCCTCGGCGGCGGCGGCAGCGCGCGATCAGCCCCCGACAGCAGCGGAGCCTGACGACATAATAGACAACAACAACGCCCACTCGCCTCCGGGGGGAGGGGAGGGGGCGAGGGTGGACAGGGAGGAGGAGGAGGAGGAGGAGGAGGAAGGAGCGAGGGGAGATGAGGAAAGTGATGTGGGAGAAAACGTGAGGGTGAGAGTAAGAGGGGTGAGGGTGACGAGGAAGGTTAGGCCGTGGGGGGATGGGGGAGATGAAGTGAGGAAGGGGTGAGGTTGGGGGTTATTGGGTGAGGCGGGAAAATGGGTAAGGGGAGAGGGGTAAGGGGGGAGAGGGTGAGAGGGGGGAGAGGGGCGAGGGAGAGAAGAGTGGGATGGGAGGAGACAGAGGGATTGGTAAGGGTAAAGGGAGAGAGGGAGGGGGAAGAGGAGGAGAGAATGGAGGAGGAAGGGCGAGGAGAGGGAGGGGGAAGGGGAGAAGGGAGAGAGGGAGAGGAAAGGGTGAGGACAAAGATAAAGAGGGGGAAGGGTGAGGAAAGGGGGGGAGAGAGAGAGAGAGAGAGAGAGAGAGAGAGAGAGAGAGAGAGAGAGAGAGAGAGAGAGAGAGAGAGAGAGAGAGAGAGAGAGAGAGAGAGAGAGAGAAAAAGAGAGAGAGAAAGAGAGAAAAAGAGAGAGAGAAAGAGAAACAGAGAGAGAGAGAGAGAAGGGGCGGAAGGGTGAGAAGAGGGAGGGAAGGGGAAGGGTGAGGGGAGAATGGAGGAGAGAGAAGTAGGGAGTTGGGGAAAGGGGGAGAGGAAAGAGAAAGAGGGAGAAGATGGCAGGGGAAGGAAGAGGAGGAAGGAGGAGAGGGAAGGAAGGGGAAAAAAAAAAAAGGGGAAACGACAAAAAAAAAAATATATATAATTATATAAATATATATATATAATATATATATATATATATATATATATATATATATATATATATATATATATAAAATAATAATTGGGTGGCAAAGGATGAAGGACGAAATGATCATCCAGAGGCTGGATGAGAGTCATCCACAGCGAGAGATGGTCTGTGCACGCACGCAAGCAAGCACGAAACACACACACACACACGCAAGCACGAAACACACACACACACACGAAACAGGCACGAACTCTTATAGAAAAAAACTTAAATACTTATCGAAACCTGTTGATAGCGAAACACACGTGGCCACATCAACTTACCTGCAAAAAAGAAAAAGAAAAAGAATATAGTATAGTAACACGTGAAATGATTAATCAGTGATATAAGCAATTTGTTATATAAAGTATTGGAAACCATTTATTTTTCTTCTTATAATGACTATGTGCATGTTCGTGTGTGTGTGTGTGTGTGTGTGTGTGTGTGTGTGTGTGTGTGTGTGTGTGTGTGTGTGTGTGTGTGTGTGTGTGTGTGTGTGTGTGTGTGTGTGTGTGCGTGTGTGTGTATTTAGGTAATTGTATTTACCTAATTGTAGTACAAAGGAAAGTAGCAACGCTCGCTGGGTCCCGTCTCCTAATCAGCAGAGTGAATGTCTACGTGGAAGTGTGAATTGGCACGTAGGGGGGGGGGGGATGGGGAGGGGAGTAACGACTACTGCGCAACAGATCTGCGCATCCAGACGTAGTCATCTGCGCAATGCATGAAAGTAACCTAACCACAACAGATGCTGTCTTAGATCTAGATCTAGAGAGAGAGAGAGAGAGAGAGAGAGAGAGAGAGAGAGAGAGAGAGAGAGAGAGAGAGTCTTGGGTCATCCTACACTTCTATGACGTCACCCGTTTCTTTTAATTTCATTTACTTTGACTTTACAAGATTACAAGACACGAAGGAAGGCCCTTCGCAATGCTCTTATTTATATTACGGTCAGGGGTGGGGGGTGGGGATCCTAGTTAAAAAAAAAAAAAAAAAAAAATAGAATAAAATAAAATATGAAATAAAAATAATAATAATTAAAGCGCTCCAAATAATTGTCGCTCAACGATTTTGATTAGTTTCTACATTTGTCTTTAACCGGTGACAAATCCTCTTCAACGCAGACCGGTTACCTTCAACGATTCTATTATGTCTACCGTCTGACGATTTCATTCGGTCCCAGCACATCCTCACAGGCCTCGGGAGACCAAACGAACTACGGCCGAAGCCACTCCCCGTGATCAGCTGATTCTGAGGCGAGAGAGTCCGATCAGCTGTTTTGGAATCGGATCAGCTGTTTCGGAGTCCGATCAGCTGATCTCGAGGCGAGCGGGTCCCGATCAGCTGATTCCCAGGCAGCCCGATCAGCTGATCGCGGACCATCGTGACGCATCTTTTTGCCCAAAGAAACCGCAGCCTCGACCGCAGCGCTTGCGGCAATAAGCGACACGAGCCCGCTTGCGGCAAAGCTTCTGCGGAGATGTGTTGCGTCATCTCACGCCGCCGCCGCAATCCAGAGTAAGGCGGACACTCGAATCTGACCCACCTTTCGTCGCTGAGAGAGAGAGAGAGAGAGAGAGAGAGAGAGAGAGAGAGAGAGAGAGAGAGAGAGAGAGAAACTAGTCCTCTTCTTCCAACCCAGTGAACTGCCTTTAACGTCACCCAGAGGGTAACACGATGGCGGTATTCTTATCCCCCCCACCGCCAGGGTGATCCAAAGTATTAGAGTAGGAATATTTTCAGTGTTCGAGCTTCATGCTCCACTGCAGGACCACCGGGGTATCCCCTGGTAGGATATACAGCTTTTGTACCTCGCTATGGTCGCTTCCCCATACTAATACTATAATCGAAAATTCTATCTATATACCGAGGGCATATTTCCCTTTTATATGGGGGGGGGGTAGCCAGCCGAGGCACTCGCCCACACCCAACTTAGCTCCTCCTGGATGACGGGACATCCCTGTCTCCTGCCCACTGCCCGGGTCAGAAGCAATGCAGCAAGGCACAGCACATCCACATAACACATACTCGGAAATATAAATCGGATTTGTTTGGTGAAGCACAGCTGCTCGTTACTTTCGCACCTGACTGTACATACACACGGTCACAACACATATACACATATATGTATATATACTCCTACTGTCCTACATGCATACAGACCTATATGACTGCGAATCGCGAGATAGATCAATTTATTTGTTTATTTATTTGTTTCATTTGCTTCCCCACATTCAATCATCAACTTCATTGATTTCGTGAAACCCTTCCGTGCCGGGTGGTCCTTTTCATTTATCCTCCCTGCCGCCAAGCGATTTTATTAATATCAGTTGTAAAACCAGTCGGAAATTAAAGAGGTTGAAAGCTTTACTTTTGAAGTGCAAGGAAACTTCACCATTTAATTTCGATTATATATATATATAAATTTATATATATATATTACAGGTGAAAAATGTAATCACACATTTATCAATCACGTTAAAACCACTGTTGGAGTAGAAAAGACTGGAGACGGGAAATCTATATATTTCGATTGCAAACTGCAATCCTCTTCTGTAGATACAAGAGGATTGCAGTTTGCAATCGAAATATATTGATTTCCCGTCTCCAGTCTTTTCTACTACAACATTGGTTTTAAAGTGAAATATATGTATATATATGTATATATATATAAATATATATAAATATAAATATATATATATATATATATTTCCTTTTACTTAGTTATTTTATTATTTATTTTTTCGTCTGGCCTTCAGGATCTGTCTTTGTCCGACGCAGAGCGGCGTCCTAGACTCTTCGACTTCTTCGTGAAAGGTCGGTCATCAGACCAGCGGGTGCAGTTGTCACATAATGGGGATTTTATCAGGACTGACACATCACCACCATTTCATTCTCTTATTCAGTCCAAGAAGATGAAAAAGAAGATGAAAAAGAAGATCATTACTGGGTTATAAAGGATTACAAAGGCGGAGCATGCCGACAGGAGACCTTTTGGTCCATAACTAGGTCGTATGCGGGGGAATAAGTAGATAAATGAATAAACTAGATAAATGACAAATAATAAACAAACAGAAGAATAACAATAATCTATATTGAATAAGGAATAAATTAATAAATAAAAAGATAAACTTTAATGAATGAATAAATAGATAAAATATATGGAAGGCATTACAGCATTTTGCTTCCGTGCTTATCTAAACGAATCTTAAAACTTCGAACTGTACTACATTGCACTGCCTCTGCAGGAAGTTTATTCCATTCATTTACTACACGGTTGGCGAAGTTGTTTCCACCCACTTCCAAATTAAATCTACTTCCTGACAGTGGGTTTGCATACAAATGTGACGAAAGTACGCACGCACACACACACACACACATACATACACGCAAACACACACACACACGTGCATATTGCAATGCATTCATTATAATGTTTTATCATACAACAATTACAATCACACTAGACTACACACACACACACACACACACATGTGCGTCTTACAATGCATTCATTATAATGTTTTGTTATACAACAATTATAATCACACTAGACTACACACACACACACACACACACACACACACACACACACACACACACACACACACATGTGTCTTGCAATGCATTCATTATAATGTTTTGTCATACAATTATAATCACGCTACATACACACACACACACTAAGGATTACAAAGGATTATAAAGGCGGAGAATGCCGAAAGGAGACCTTTTGGTCCATAACTAGGTCAGATGCGAAAAAATACATATATAAATGATAAAAACATACATAGAATAAAATAAAAATTATAATATAAATAATAATAAAATAAATAATACATAGGTATAGTTAAATGATAAACAAACAGGTAAATAGTAAATAATAATAAACTGACAAATAGATAATGATAAATGGAAATCAAGCAAATAATAAACAAATAATAACAAACAAATAATATAAAATAAATGGCAGTCATTACAGCATCTTGCTTAAATGTTTATCTAAACGAATCTTAATGCTTCGAACTGAACTACATTGTAGGAAGTTTATTCCATTCAATAACTACACGGTTGGCGAAGATTGTTCCTACCCACTTCCAAATTAAATTTATTTCCTGATAGTTTGAGACCATTATTTCTTGTCGGATTCTCATTCAGTGTAAGAATTTTGTCACTTTTGATGTTGTCAATCCCCTTTAGAATCTTAAAGACCTGTATCAAGTCACCTCTGAGTCTACGCTTTTTTAGGGAGAACATATTCATATGTTTTAGTCGATTTTCGTATGATTTATTTTTGATATTTGGAATCAGTTTTATGGCTCTCCTTTGTAATTTTTCCAATCTGTCAATGTCTTTAATGAGAATCGCTGACCATACGGAAACAGCATATTCCAAATGTGGACGAACTAACGATTTATATAGCTTGTTAATGAGAGATGAGCTTTTGAAGTCAAAAGATCGCGCGATCAGTCCTAGAATCTTATTTGCTTTCTCAGAGGCTGAAATACACTGCTTAGATGATTTGAGATCGTTACTGATAATTACGCCGAGATCCTTCTCGCTATCCACTTTTGTTAACGAATTTCCAAATAACTTGTAATCGTACTTGCTATTATTTTTACCTATGTGCATAACCTTGCATTTACTTGTGTTAAATTTCATTAGCCACTTTTCAGACCATTGCTGTAATTTATCTAAATCTTCTTGAATATCTAATTGATTGAAGTGATCATTTGCCATCCCACACAATTTTGTATCATCAGCAAATTTGGAGAAAATAGATTTTAGTCCGTGGTCTATATAATTTATATATACTATGAATAGAAGTGGCCCAAGAACGGAACCCTGAGGAACTCCACTCGTAAAAATTTTCCATCTAGAAGTTTTGCCATTTAAATCATCTCTGTTTTCGATCATTCAACCAACTTTATAGGCCGCCACTTACTCCGTGTGAAGCTAATTTAGTAAGCAGTCTTTCGTGTGGGACGGTATCAAAAGCTTTTGCAAAGTCTAAATATATTAAATCTATATTGTTTCTTTTGTCATAACTCGAGATAACTGTGTTGTAGAATTCGAGTAAATTATTCACGCAAGATTGTTTCCATCTGAATCCATGCTGGCTATCATTTATCAAACAGTTACTTTCTAAATGAAGTTCGATAGCATTTCTGATGATAGTTTCCATCATTTTTCCTACGATGAAGTCAAGCTTATAGGCTTGAAGTTATTTGGTTTCCTTTTGTCACCTTTTTTGGATATTGGAGTGACGTTAGCTAGCTTCCATTCTCTTGGGACATCTCCGGATATGATGGATTTTTCTTTAAATAATTTCTAATGGAACAACAATCTCATTTTTCATTTCCTTTAAGATTCTTGGATGCCAACCGTCAGGCCCTGGTGTTTTATTAATTTTGAGTTTCTCTCTCTCTCTCTCTACACACACACACACTACACGCACACCTAAACTAGACATCCCTGCTTGCGTATGCTGGAAAACCTCGATAAAAAAAAAAAATCATTGCGTACCTGATGAAACGACTGGAATACCTGTTCACCTTGACCTTTTCGAATTGCGATACTTAAGTGACGCAGAACGACTTCGGAGCCATTTCCTACTACCCCACACCCCCACACCCACCCGCGCAGAGGGATTGGATCATGTGCTGGACTTGTGATCGACAGCAATTAATTACCCTTCCGCATGAGAGCTTACTTCATATATAGGACAATCTATGGGTAATATACTGTGTGTGTGTGTGTTGGTGTGTGTGTGTGTTGGTGTGTGTGTGTGTGTGTGTGTGTGTGTGTGTGTTTTGCGTGTATGTATGTATGTTTGTGTTTTGTGTGTGTGTATTTTGTATGTGTATGTATTTATGTACATTTTTGTGTTTTGTGTATTGTGTGTGCGTTTGTGTGTGTTTCTGTATGTGTTTCTGTGTATGTGTTTGTGTGTTTTGTGTGTTTTGTGTGTATGTGTTTATGTGTGTGTTTATGTACGTGTTTATGTATGTGTGTGTTTTGTGTGTATGTGTTTTACATTCAAGTAAACCTATATGCCTACCCAGCCTTCAACGTATATTAAATCCAGATTCAATTACAAGCCACAGCCGCTAACTCCCCCCCCCCACAAGGGGGATTAATTCAATTCACTCAACGAGGGAGTGAGGACGCCCGTCCCTTGCAAGGGATCCTGCGGTCACGACCGCGTCAGGATGCGACCACGCCTTCGTCAGGCGGGTCTTGATGCGCTGTTCTCACCAAAATGTCGTAGGATGTAACAAAGACAAGGTTACGTCGTTCTCTGAGTGTTCTATGGCCGCGCGGAACCTTGGAGTCTCAGTGATTTTTTTTTTTTTTTTTTTTTTTTTTTTTTTTTTTACGAATTGTTACCCCTTCGTTAGGAAGACGAGATAGTTCGCTACCAGGAGAAAGAACGACGTCACGAAGGAACAATGACGTCACAAAGGAACAATGACGTCACAAAGGAACAATGACGTCATCACTGTACTGACATTTTGTCCAGAAACGGCCGGCTGCCCCACGGTGTAGAGAGACTTTAGGGTACACAGGAACGCCCTGGTACAGAGTTCGAGCTCCTTCCTCTGTCGTTGTTCTCCTGACGAGGTAATCGACCTCCCTTCACCCTCCTCTCTTCGCTTTCAGAATGTTCTTCAATGCAGACAGAAGAGAAAATCACTCTATTCGCGCGAGCGCATATGTGTGTGTGTATGTCACGGCTGTACAGTTCTTGTGTACAGTTTACATCAAAAATACCCCTATTCATTTGACACTGAATATAGAACAGTGATATATTAAGAATAATTCATAGATACATTGGTTCTGCATTGGGTATTAATAAAGTTCGTATTATAATGACTATCAAACAGATGCATTGAGGTCACAACCCATTTACGATGATACTAAATATACAGGAATCAAACTGAAGTTACTTTATTATACAGGGATGAAACTGAAGTTACTTTAATATGAACCTGAATTCAACTTCAGTCAACCTCCCCTTGGGGAAACTTCCGTCGAAGCCCCAGTGTCTGAGAACTTCGGCGCTAGACCCAGCCACTCGATCGGTCTAGACAGACCAGACCCCGGGCGGTCTGAAATGCATGTGGACGCCAACACCGTGCGAAGTAAAAACAAACAAATAAAAAAGAGCAGAGAGAAAGAGAGAGAGTGACACCAGACACCGGGGTGGAGGAAGAGGAACAATAACAACAACAACAACGAGGAAGATAAAAATCAAAAGCAAATTTGTTGTGAGTGAAAGGTATGACTGGACAGTGCAGTTTCGTAAGGGTTGACGTGAGGAAGGCTGGAAGGCTGGAAGGCTGGGTTATAGGCTGGTCGGCATTCATACAAACAAACATCCTGGCTGGCAGAAAGACTGAGAGAAAAAACAGGAAGGCTGGCACGTATGTAGGGAGGTTGATAGGCAGGCAGGCAGATAGACTGAGAGAACAAGAGGAAGGCTTGCATACATATGTGGGAGAGGGGAGAGATAGGCAAACAGGAAGACTGAGAGAAAAATTGGCAGCTTGACATTCACGTGGGGAGATAGACTGATAGACAAGCATGCAGGTAGGCTGATAGACAGGCAAGCAGGCATATCAGATGGCAGTCATCTGGTTGGCACTGTGGTCAGGGAAACAATGGCACCTATTCAGGACGATTATCAGTTCTTTGGAACAAAAGATAAAAATAAATGTACAAATCAGTTATTTCCTTGACGTATTAACACAATGTTGACGAAAATAACACTTTACGAAGAAGAAGAAGAAGAAGAAGAAGAAGAAGAAGAAGAAGAAGAAGAAGAAGAAGAAGAAGAAGAAGAAGAAGAAGAAGAAGAAGAAGAAGAAGAAGAAGAAGAAGAAGAAGAAGAAGAAGAAGAAGAAGAAGAAGAAGAAGAAGAAGAAGAAGAAGAAGAAGAAGAAGAAGAAGAAGAAGAAGAAGAAGAAGAAGAAGAAGAAGAAGAAGAAGAAGAAGAAGAAGAAGAAGAAAAACGTAAATAGTTACGGTAACTTGCGGGTCAGTTTCGACCGTCCGAATGACGTGATTACAACCTAATGACGTCATTCGGACGTGGTCAGGTCAGTCTATTCGCTGTACGGATTGCACAACGAACAGGTGTCCAGCCTCCCCTTACAAAAGAGAGAGGGAGAGAGAGAGAGAGAGAGAGAGAGAGAGAGAGAGAGAGAGAGAGAGAGAGAGAGAGAGAGAGAGAGAGAGAGAGAGAGAGAGAAACAATTGTAACAATGTCACAGTGAACAGTTTTAAAACTGGCGTAGAGTCTTGTTATTGCAAGTGACAAGCCGTACGACATGCACGCTATGAGATAGCTTCAGTCTCGACGGATCAAAAGAAAGATACAGAAGCGGTGTCTGTGTGAGCGGACGAGAACCAAACAAACAATTCCAAAGAATGCGCCAACACTTTCTCTTCTTCTTCTTCCTCCTCCTCCTCCTCCCTCCTCCTCTTCCTCTTCGAGTAGCACCTTCATTTCTCGAGGGACCCGATACATCCATCTTGTTTACAGAAACGCACATTATACGTTCTGAGGAAGAATAATTATATTTATCTAAAGGGACGGACCCTCATTGAAAGTTGTCTTCAGTGATGGAGACCCCACTGAGGTCAGAGTCCATGTCCTCAAAAAAAAAAAAAAAGAGAGAGAGAACAATCTCGGCCAGAATAGACTATTTCAGGGGCGTCACAGTCTTGAAGAGGTTGTAGGAGACCATAGGGCACCCAATGTCCTAATTTTGTTCTTCACATGACAAATTTCATCTCTCTTTGGCCCATATACAAGAACATCATCATTAGGTAGACGAAAGTATCTCCTAATCCATCACGCGATGCACAACAATTCACAAATTTCACAATTCGATTGAGACATATCGTTAGATTGATCTATATATCAAAATAGCAATAACCTGTATATTAAGACACAGTAAGATCGTTAACAGTCGAATGGCTTCGTACGCGGCACAAAATCACCCCCAAAAACTATCACCTGTGTTCAACAAGCTGTGACTCGATAAAATATCGCAATCAGGGGTACCAACTGTGAAAGGCTTTCGGTAATCAGAGGTACCAACTGTGAAGGGCTTTTGGTAACCAGAGGTACCAACTGTGAAGGGCTTTTGGTAACCAGAGGTACCAACTGTGAAGGGCTTTCGGTATCCAGGGGTACCAACTGTGAAGGGTTTTCGGTAATCAGAGGTACCAACTGTGAAGGGCTTTCGGTAACCAGAGGTACCAACTGTTAAAGTTCCTCCAATCACCCGCAAGTCGAAACTGACGGTGTCCTCATTACGGGAGATGGCAACTGCAAACCGCGCTCGAATTTCCTCCACGGGTTAGTTCAATCTTAAGGAACCCCATCCACGATCCGATCTGGTCATGAGGCCGGATCAGATCACATTGGATCGTATATGTACTGACCAGATCTGTCCGACGGCCTGAAGACCAGATCGTAACGTCTTTGGGGTCCTTAAACGGTCCGTGTGACGTCACACTTGAAGGCTGTTCTCACGTGAAGCCTTCTAATCCAACTCAGATCATGGCTGACCTTTTGTCTCACACATTCTACTTGTCAATTACATATTTCTCTTCAATAAAATCGAAGATAATTTCGACACTACTTAAGGTCACTAAACAACCACTGGGTAGTTTACATAAGAACATAAGAATGAAGGAGACTGCAAGAGACCATAAGGCCTAGACTAGACAGTTCTATGTCCATTACCACCTGTCATCCCCATCCGTAAAGTTGTTTAGGGTTCATGAACCCCCCTTTGTCGAACTCTGTAGCCCCCCTCACCCCCCCGAGGGTAAAATGAATCCTTGGGGGTTTATATCCAGAATTACATTAGAGGAATTTTTATTCTAATACCTTGTGGTCAGACTTGTGGGGAGAAAACCATAAAGTAGAAGAAAAAGATGAAGAAGAAACACAAGGAGGTAAAAAAAAAAAAAAAAAAAAAGGGGGAAAAAAAAAGGAAAATTATCAGCACGTTATCGTGCATTGTGCAGCACGACCGTCGGACTGTGACGTCATCGTCTCCCAGTGACTCTCGTCCGCAGACCTAACGGGAGATGCCACGGTGATGACGTCATCAGAACACTTAATCTCTTCCGCAACAGAGGTCGCTCTAGCCTGGCGCCAGGCAATTCCATTCAGCCCCGTGGCGTCCCCTCCTCAATATCGCTGTTCCTTCCACCGCTCTTCCACCCCCAACATTGGATCTTCCATCCTACTCCCCTCCCTCTACATACACTCACACCACCGCTTCCTCCTCTTTTTATCACGAGCCACGAGACTTAAAAAGTACAACATCTTATTCATTCGATATTTTAGGGACTTGAGTGTCGTACCCTACGGTCCAGAGTCACCCAGCATTCCTCTACAACTGGAGACTCATCGACCGGATACTCATCTGCACATAGAGAAGAAAGTTGATGAATTTTTTCGAGTTCTGCTGTACATCATTCCTGTACTACCTTCGGTGTGATATTGTGATTAAGAAAAGAGGTGGTTATTATTGCTAGCTCTCTCCCTCTCTCTCTCTCTCTCTCTCTCTCTCTCTCTCTCTCTCTCTCTCTCTCTCTCTCTCTCTCTCTCTCTCTGAGACCCAGAGTACCTTGCGAAGGCGGTGAGTCACCCGAATCAAGAGCAGCTCACGGAGCGCCACGCTCCATCACCCGCGGACGACACAAAGAAACCGAAGAGAAGGAGGCACGCACAGACCTGACTACCTGACTCGGAGGTCAAACACGCTGGCAGGCAAGCACACAAAGGCAGGCAGGAATGTGGTTATGTAAGTGATTAACAGGGTTCGAACCACCGACATTAGAAGAGAGAACAGGGAGAGAGAGAGAGAGAGAGAGAGAGAGAGAGAGAGAGAGAGAGGAGTGATTGCTGTCTTCAGGGCTTTGGAAAAATTGGTTATGATCAACAAAGGCTCGGAAGAACGACTATTGGAAATAGAAAGTAAAATAAATAAATAAATAAATAAAAGTGTGTAGGAAACTATGAGCACTACAAATGCATTCATTCGCAGACCAACAATGTACACTCTGAGAGCATAAGAGAATTTAAATCCAAGTTTGTCTAATGGAAGCACAGGACCGATACTCCACAAGGTAAGTACACACGCGCACGCACGCACGCTCACTCACTCACTCACTCACACACACACACACGCACACTATTTTCCTTACAGATACGTCAACTCATGGAATGGCTTACATGAAGACACAGAACAAGAGAGAAAGGGGGAGGGAGAGAGAGACAGAGAGAGAGATAAAGAGAAAAAGATATATATATATATATACACAGAGAGAGAGAGATAAAGAGAAAATATATATATATATATAGAGAGAGATAAAGATAGAGAGAGAGGGGGGGCGGAGAAACGTGACTCCACGAATGACCCTTTCCTTGTGTCCAAGCCTGTCGCCAACAAGTGGCCAACACAGAGGAACCCAAGTCCAGTAATGTTTCATTTACACAGAACCACAATTCTTGATGACTGCAACATGTTTGCAACAAGTGTGATCTGGACCTACGCCGTGTCTTCACGTGTCAAAAACATGCGACAAACACGCAGAAATATGAGTCTGGCGGTGCGTCACATGTTTCTGACAAGTCTGGTGCGTCACATGTTTCTGACAAGTCCGACACAAACAGAGGAGACGTCCACATTTCTCGCAAACATGTAATAAACACGGGTAAGCACGAGTCGAATGATGTCGCCCTCATTTATTCAAGTTTACCACATGTTTGCAA
>NC_134794.1:9013716-9023716 GCF_046742065.1 Oratosquilla oratoria
TGGACTAAATATCGTTTTACATACACACATGCACACACGCACGCACGCACACACACACGCACGCACGCACACACACACACACACACACTCATGGCACAGTGGTAGAGTTCCCGGCTGCCACTACGGCGGTCCAGGTTCCAATCCCGTCCACAGCTGAAATAATTTCAGTATCGCTGCGCTGCGGGTCGTTACTCCAGCTCTCGTGGGCGGGGAGTTGGGTGTGTGTGTGTGCGTCCAAGGTCACAGCATTACCCGTAGTTCGGTCATACATGATCTCCGAGCTCTCATCAGGGAGGGTAGTAGCTGTCGATCACGAGTTCAACACGTGATCCAAGGCCATGGTGAATTACACACACACACATATTGTACTGAAGAGGGTAATGCAACGCTACAGTTGTCTGCCTGAACCAATGTCCTGTTGATCTCTGCCAATGCAAAACCGCCGCTTCGAGCAAGAGCCGACAAACAAACCCGCAAGAAGACGGTGCTGGTACGACAACAATAACAGATAGGAAGAAAAACATGCAAACACCCACACGCACGCGTACACACACACACAACTAGCCATTTTGCAGTTAGTAATGGTTTTGTATTTCTTTATTCTATTATTTAAAATGTCAATAGCGTTTCCCGACCTTTTCCGACCCCGGCGCCCCCTGCAGTAGCTCTGTCATTATTATTATTATTATTATTATTATTATTATTATTATTATTGTTACAATTATTATTATCTATTAATTTTACCTATTCATTTATCTTTATTATTCATTATTTTTTTATATATAGTCATTATTATTATTATTATTATTGTTACAATTATTATTATCTACTAATTTTACCAATTCATTTATCTTTATTATTCATTAATTTTTTATATATATTTATTTTTTCTTGTCAGTTGGCAGGGTCCTGGTCGATCCTTCCGACCTTCTCGCTTCCTTTAAGCACTTTAGTCTTAACCACAGCTGCCGTCAGCCGATTTTATTAATCGAAAAGGGCCTAGACACACCTCACGTCTCTCGACGCTTTCTGCAACATTAACATTCTTCCTGTCTGCCGCCAGGCGATTTTATTTATTATTATTTTTTTATATATATTTTTTTACACGGGAACCCCTTCCACATACAAGGGGGGGGGTCAAGCTTATTAATATCATCTGTCGTTCAACAAAACAAAATATATAGAGGGTGTCACTTGAGACAGACAAGTCGTACCTCTCTCTCTCTCTATCTTTCTCTTTCTTGGTAGAAGTTGAGAATAAGAGGAATTGGGTCAACTATGAGTGTGTGTGTGTGTGTGTGTGTGTGTGTGTGTGTGTGTGTGTGTGTGTGTGTGTGTGTGTGTGTGTGTGTGTGCGCGCGTGTGTGTGTGTATCTATTCATCCCTGTAGCATCTCCAACTTCCGTCGGACCGTGGTTAAGCGATGCGATAACAATTAAAACGAAGCAAAGCGAAGCAAAGGCAAAAAGAAATACTACAAGCGAAGCGAAGACAAGCCAAGCGAAGACAAGCTAAGCTAAGCGAAGCGAAGTAACGAGTGGCGAAAACATCCGAAGCAGAAAGAGAACATGTGAAGAGAAGCGAAGAGAAGCGAAGACAAGCGAACGAGACGAGGCGAAAGCGCTTCTACTTCCTTTCCTGGACGCCGCGTATTGGGGGCGCGAAGGCGGGGCTAAGGCGCATTCTTTACGCCACATCAGCCCTCCCACCCCATCCCACCCACCCCCCCGGTTCCGTATACACATGTACGTGCGTACATACATATGTATGTGCGTACATAAGCGTACAAGTATACTACGCACGCATACATTCATACTACAAACACACACACACGTGCGTACAAAAACGTACATGTATACTACGCACGCATTCATATTCACACACATACGTGCGTACATAAACGTACATGTATACTACGCACGCATTCATACTCACACACACACACACACACACACACACACACACACACACACACACACACACCTGTACCCTGATCACTTAGCTTAAACATATTTTACGCAAAAAATATATATGTAAACTGATAAATAATTAAAAAACGAATATAAAATAACTAGACCTGATGTTAAAGAGTTTGACTTGATCATGTAAAACTCGTCTGGGGAAAGATACTCAGGAAACAAACACACACACATACACACACACACACACACACACAAGCACACACACACACACACACACACACACACACACACACACACACACACACACACACACACAAGCACACACACATACACACACACACACACACACTTGTTAGCGGTTCGCCAAGACGCAAGATCCGAGATCAAACCCCTTTATGATCTTCACTTACACTGTAAACCGTTACTGTCTCCTTTAAGCAAAGGGGACTAAGAGTATGTTGTGTGTGCGTGTGTGTGTGTATGTGTATGTGTGTGTGTGTGTGTGTGTGTGTGTGTGTGTGTGTGTGTGTGTGTGAGAGAGAGAGAGAGAGAGAGAGAGAGAGAGAGAGAGAGAGAGAGCACACCCACAATGCCTATCTCTCTCTCTCTCTCCCTCTCTCTTTTTTCTTTAATCCTGACTACCGCTAGACTAATTCACCTTTTAACCCCGTTCATCATCCACGGCGGTTAACCCCGGCGCCACAACTTGGCACGTGTTTCCCAAACAAAGGCCTGGCTTCCTTCAGTCTACGTACAAAGGACAACTCGTACCCAGACTAAGTCTGACCTTTATCCGCGGCCCTTGATCCGCCTTGACCTCCTTAACCTTCCGCGGTTCAGAAACGGTGGCAAGAACTGAGCCTGAATGGTCCATTACGGGACCGGTCTGTCCCTTGGTGGAGCGATGCAGCCTTGGTGCCTCACCGTGACGAACTTGATATATTTCATCTTTCTCTCTTTCTCTTTTTCTCTCTTTATAGATTTGTTTCTGGCTGAAAACAGGCGATTTCACTCAAGGACGGACCCCAAGGTGAAAGGGGAAGAGGGGTCTCGATTGACCAAAACATCTTTCAACTCCATCGTCCTTAACCAGAGGCAAATCTCTGAAGTACTTCACAGATTAACCCTCTCACCCACCTTCCGTACCGGGTAGTACCTTTCTTCTTATTCTGGCTGCCGTCAGGTGATTTTATTCGTCCTCCCTCCGCCCCCCGGGGAAGGTGGGGCGGGGGTAGGGTTGTACCTGTTCTTCCGTGGCGTCTTCCGTTCCCTGTGGTACTTTTCTTTTATTGTTCAATTTGCCGTCAGGTGATTTTATTCGTCGCTGCGACTTTCCTCTTCGGGCGGAGCTTCGTCTCGCCCTGAAACCTCGACTGATGATGGCGCGGGGTCGCCCTCCACCGGGCCAGGCTCCTCCTCTTCTCTTATTTTTTTTTTTTTCTTTTTCTTTTTTTTCCCATTTTTTCTTTTTTCTTCTCTCCCTTTTCTTTTTTGTTATCCTCCTCTCTCCTTTTTCTTTTATTTTTTTTTTACTTTTTTTCTTTTTTCTTCTCTCCCTTTTCTTTTTTGTTATCCTCCTCTCTCCTTTTTATTTATTTATTTATTTTTTTTTACTTTTTTTTTCTTCTCTCCTTTTTCTTTGGATTTTCTTCTCATTTTTCTTTTCTTTTTTCTTTGGATCATATTCTCTCCTTTTCCCTTTTTTTCTCTCTCCTTCTCCTCTCTTTTTTTTTTCTTTTTTTTTTTTCTTCTCTCCTTTTTCTTTGGACTTTCTTCTTTTTCTTTTCTTTTTTCTTTGGATCATATTCTCTCCTTTTCCCTTTTTTTCTCTCTCCTTCTCCTCTCCTTTTTTTTCTTCTCTTCTCCTTTCTCTTCTTCTTTCCTCCTCCTCCTTTACTTTTTTCCTTTTCCTCTTTTTCTTCCTCAAGAGGCGGGAACGACGGCCTAACGTCCGCAAAATTGGCGCCGTCGCTGCTGGCGCCGCTGGACGTCGTCCTGATGATGATTACACGGGACACAGAACGTAGGGCAAGAGCGTAGCGTGGCGTAGCTAAACAGTTTTCACTGAAAGAATGTTTCTGTTGTTGTTGTTGCTGTTGTTGATAGTACTGCTGGTACTAGTGGTAGTATTGCTGGTATTGGTACTGGTGGTAGTATTGCTGGTACTGGTGGTAATATTGCTGGTACTGGAGGTAATATTGCTGGTACTGGTTGTGGTATAAGTGGTTGTTCTGGCAGTGGTACTGGTGGTAATGTTGCTAGTACTGGTGGTAATATTGCTGGTACTGGAGGTAATATTGCTGGTACTGGAGGTAATATTGCTGGTACTGGAGGTAATATTGCTGGTACTGTTCAACTTATACATGGATGGGGTGGTGCGAGAGGTGAATGCTAGGGTAGTGGGTCAGGGATTGGAGATGGTTAAAGAAAATGGAGAAAAGTGGGAGGTGAGCCAGCTGTTGTTTGCGGACGACACTGCGCTTGTGGCAGGGTCGGAGGAGGGATTGAGGAAGCTGGTGGCAGAGTTTGGGAGACTATGTGATAGAAGAAAGCTAAAGATAAATGTGGGTAAAAGTAAGGTGATGAGATGTACAAGGGGTGAAAGTGGCAGTAGACTGGAAGTGAACATTAAGGGAGAGCGACTGGAGGAAGTGGATAGTTTTAGATACTTGGGTGCAAGTGTAGCAGGAAAAGGTGGAGTGAAGGTGGAGGTAGAATGTAGATTGAGAGAAGCGAGTAAATGCCTTGGTGGATTAAAGAGTGTAATGAGGAATAGACATTTAGGAATGGATGCGAAGAGGAGACTGTATGAAGGAGTGATTGTGCCAACAGAACTGTATGGGGCAGAAACGTGGAACATAAGAGAAGAAGAGAGAAGGAGTTTGAATGTGTTTGAGATGAGGTGTCTGAGAAGTATGGTGGGGGTTACTAGGCTAGATAGAGTGAGAAATGAGGAGGTGAGGAGGAGAACAGGGGTGAAAAAGGAGCTGGGAGATAGGGTTGATGAAAGAATATTAGGATGGTTTGGACACATGGAAAGAATGAGTGAAGAAAGACTAGTAAAAGAGGTATGGAAGGCAGATGTGGAGGGAGTGAACATGAGGGGACGTCCTAGGATGAGGTGGATGGATGGGGTGAAGGGGGCTTTGGGGAAGAGGGGAATGTCTGTTGAGGAAGGAAGGGAGAGGACGGAAGACAGAGGTGAGTGGAGAATGGTTGTATATGGATGATGTTGTGATTGCATGAGGAGGAATGGGCGGGGGGTGGGGGGTGGGGTAGTATGGTGAGTAAATTTTTGACGCAGCCCGAAGGGATTTCTCCCCGTCCTCTCCTTATATGCAAGGGGGGACGGAGAGGGGGGGTCGCCGATTAAATGAAGCGGCCTTGCTGTGGATGTGCTGTGTCTTGCGACACTGCTTCTGACCCAGGGCGGTGGGCAAGGTGCAGGGATGACCCGTCATCCAGGAGGTGCTCAGATGAGAGGGAGGGTGGGAGGGGTGTGGAGTGTATTTAGGGATGAAATGGGTGGGAGTGTTTTTATGCCTTTCCCTTTTTGGCTACCTCCCTTGAAAGGGGGAAAAAGCCTTGGTATATGTATGTATGTATGTACTGGTGGTAATATTGCTGGTACTGGTTACGGTGCTAGTGGTGGTTCTGGCAGTAATACTGGTACTGGAAGTGGTTATAATATCAGAAACTGTTCATAAACAGGTAATTAAGCTTACGTCATAGCCAGTTGTATAACTTCAGTTTCCAAGGCAGTGGGGGTGGTGGTGGGGTGGGGGGGGAGGAGACGGCTTCATACAAAGAACAGGCCTTAGTAAGAAGGAACTGTATTTACAAAGAACCGGCCCGGGATAGAACGTCTTACAAAGGATGAGTCTGAGGTTGTAAGGTTTTTACAAAGAACGGACCCTAAGCTCGAAGAACGGCCCTGACAAAGCGTGAGGAGGTCGGCCGGTAGCAGGTGCAACTGGGGCAGCAGGTGCAACAGCAGGAGGAAACAGCAGGGACAGAAGCAGGAAGAGCAGGAACTGGAGAAACGGTGGCGGGAACTGGAGCAGGAGGAGCAAGATTAACAACAATAGTCACCAAAGAGAGAGAAAAAAAAAAAAAAAAAAAAAAAAATGGAGTGAGCGAGATACTTCGCCAAAGAAGAAGAAAAAAAAAAGAATGAGCGAGATACTTCGGTGAAGAAGAAAAAAAGACGAAGACGAAGACGAAAAAGAAGAAGACGAATAAGAGGGAGAAGAAGAAGAGGGCGAAGAAGAAGAAGAGGTTGAAGAAGAAAAAGAAGGCGAAGAAGAAGAAAAAGAACACGACGACGAAGAAGACGAAGATGACGAAGAAGAAGAAGAAGAAGGCAAAGAAGAAGAAGAAGAAGAAGAAGAAGAAGAAGAAGAAGAAGAAGAAGAAGAAGAAGAAGAAGAAGAAGAAGAAGAAGAAGAAGAAGAAGAAGAAGAAGAAGAAGAAGAAGAAGAAGAAGAAGAAGAAGAAGAAGAAGAAGAAGAGAGAGAGAGAGAGAGAGAGAGAGAGAGAGAGAGAGAGAGAGAGGGGGGGGGTGAGGGGTGGTAGACTGGTTTTATGGGGCAACGGGTCTCCTCCTTCCGACCGAACTCGCCCGAAGACCAGACTCCCAAGAAGGAGGAGGCGAAGGCTCCTTGCTGCTCTTGGAGGACATCGATTCTGAAATACAGGTTCCGAAGGTCGACGTTGGTGAGAGAAAAAGAAAAAGAGAGAGAAGTGATAAGAAGGACAGAACAAGAGAGAGAGAGAGAGAGAGAGAGAGAGAGAGAGAGAGAGAGAGAGAGAGAGAGAAAGGAAGGGAGAGAGATAGGAGAGAGAGGGAGAGATAGGAGAGAGTGTGAGAGAGAGAGAGATAGGAGAGAGTGTGTGTGTGTGTGTGTGTGTGAGAGAGAGAGAGAGAGAGAGAGAGAGAGAGAGAGAGAGAGAGAGAGAGAGAGAGGAAGACAGAGATAGAGAGGGAGAGAGAGAAAGGGAGGGAGAGATAGAGAGATGGGGAGGGAGAGAGAGATGGTGACGGAGAGAGGGGAGAGAGAGAGAGAAAGAGAGAGAGAGAGAGGGGGGAGAGAGAGAGGGGGAGAGAGGGGGGGAGAGAGGGGGGGAGAGAGAGGGAGAGAGAGGGGGGGTAAACTACCTGGAAAAAATATGGTAGGAAGCCCCGAAAAGGACAGGCAGAGTGGAGGGGGGGAGAGGGGGAGAGAGGGGGGGAAAGAAAAATGGGAAGGGGGGATGGGGGGAAGGGGAAGGGGGAAGGGGGCTGGCTTGGCCTCCCGAATCCTATTACGTCTTCAAACTTAGTTACTGTTCCTTATTAACCCCCTTCCCCTTCCTTCCATTCAACTCACCAAAGGAACGTCCATGTGTATGTGATTCACCATGGTCTTGGATCACGTGTTGGACTCGTGATCGACAGCTACTACCCTCCCGGATGAGAGCTCAGAGCTCATGTATGAACATCTATGGGTAATGCTGTGACCTTTAAACGCACACACACACACCCAACTCCTCGCCCACGAAAATTGGAGTAACGACTCGGAGCGCAGCGATGCTGAAATTATTTCAGCTATGGGCGGGATTCGAATCCGGACCGCCGTAGTGGCAGCCAGAAACACTAACCACTGAGCCACGAGGTGTGTGTGTGTGTGTGTGTGTGTGTGTGTGTGTGTGTGTGTGTGTGTGTGTGTGTGTGTGTGAGTCCAATGGATACCACTGGCAAACAGGGATGCCCAAGCACTTTGGGTAAAGGTGATTATGCCTCAGCTAAACGCGCTTTACCCACAATTAGTTTCTGATACAAGGGGGGGGGAGAGAGAGAGAGAGAGAGAGAGAGAGAGAGAGAGAGAGAGAGAGAGAGAGAGAGAGAGAGAGAGAGAGAGAGAGAGAGAGAGAGAGAGAGAGAGAGAGAGAGAGAGAGAGAGAGAGAGAGAGAGAGAACACAAGTCTTGAAATCCCATTTCCTCTAAAACAATAACAAACGAATCAACGACGGGGGGGCGGGGCTTGATAATGACGTCATGTCGCCTTGTCCGAAAGGGAGCCAATAGGAAACCTGCAGTTGCCAGGCAACAGAAAATTGAATTACCTCACACATTTCAACGACCCCAAGGATAGAAGCGCTGGTTAATGGGGACGAAATAATGACACAAATGTCCAGGTAATTATAGTTAAAATATAATTGGTGTTGTTTGTTAAGTATTAATTGGAACCTAGAAAAGCGTTTCTGACCAAATATTCACATAATTCTTAAGATATTTTTTTTCCAGCGGTTAAGAAAAATAATGGTTCACAGAAACTCCTGACATAAGATTACAATTACTTTTGAAAAATGAAAAGGGAAAGTACATAACCAAAACAATACACAATCTAGAGCACCAACAAAGTAAAAATATAGTGTTCTTGGATAGGAGCAGCGTCGGCTCACAATCAGTCTAAAAACGACATGACATCATGTCGACTCCAACGACATTTTCCGGTATGAAGACGAAATGACGTCAAGTTAACTTCAACATTTTCCAGTCTGAAAACGACATGAAGCCATGTCGATTCCAACGACATTTTCCAGTTTGAAAACGACATTTCCCAGTCTGAAAACGACATGACGTCATGTCGACACTAACATTTCCCAGTTTTAAAACGACATGACGTCATGTCGAGTCCAACGACATTACCCTATCTGAAAACGACATGACGTCGTGTCAACTCAACGACATTTCCCAGTCTGGAAACGACATGACGTCACATATTTTCCAACCACATTTCCCAGTGTGACATGACGTCATATCGACTCCAACGAGATTTCCCATTCTGAAAACGATATAACGTCATGCCTGAGTTCCAACGACATTTCCCAGTCTGAAAACGACATAACACCAAATCGACTCCAACGACATGACGTCATATGGACTCGAACGATATTCCCCAATCTGAATCCGACAAACTACATATTCTAACTAAACTGGAACGAGTCTTCTCTAAGTAGAAGTAGAATCGGCCGTGGCGTCCTCTTCACCTTGGGTGGAGTAGAGTGGGGCTTTCTCCAGCGTCGCTTTCTCCACGGCCAATCCCGCTGACCCTTTCTCGAAGAATGTGGTGACGTAGTGGCTAGTATAGCCGCGGACTAAAGTGTCCAAGCATCCTAACAAAATCCAAACTAAAATGCACTTTCCATTGGTGATTATTTGAGATTTTCTTTCGTTTTTGGTAACAATCTCCTTGTATAAAAATGTGTTTTCTTGTATACAAAAATGTGGTGAATGCTTGGCAATGACCGAAGGAGGAAGAAGAGGATGAGGAAGGGGTGGAGGAGGGGGAGGAGGAGGAAGAGGAGGAAGAGGAGGAAGGGGTGGAGGAGGGGGAGGAGGAGGAAGAGGGGGAGAAGGAAGAAGAGGGGGAAGAAGAGAATGAGGATGTTACCTTATGCTAGTAGGCCTAACCACGTAGGCAAGCTATTAGGTAGGTAGATAGGTAAGTGGGCAAGTAGGGAGTGGTAGGTATATAGATATGTACGTAGGTAAGGAAGTAGGTAAGTAGGTAGCTGACAGGGAAACATATGTAAGTAAGTATATGATAAACTGGTAGATCAAAGAATACATACAGTATGTACGAGTATATATGCATATATGCATGTATGCATGTACGAGTATGTATGTATATATGTATGTGCGAGTATGTATGTATATATGTATGTACGAGTATGTATGTATGTATGCATGTAAGATGGTAGGTGTGTATGCGCGTGTACGTGTGTGTGTATGTGTGTGTGCGTCTGTGTGTGTGTGCGTGTGCACATACTCTTATACACACAAGCCCGAACTTCCAAAATCCACTCGCTTTTCATCTTGACATTTATGCGTAGGTCGGTTTGGGGCGAAGGAAAGGCAAGGAAAGGTAAGGTTAAAGTAAGGTAAGGGGAAGGTAAGGTAAGGGAAGGTAAGAGGTTTGCGTGTGGGCGTGCGGGTGTGCAATGCGGGCGTGAGGGTGGGCGAGTTCTGGTGGGTCACTAGACCCGGTTCGATCACACAGTGACCTACAAACGGTGCCCTCGCCCCGGCTGC
>NC_134794.1:9036216-9041216 GCF_046742065.1 Oratosquilla oratoria
TGGGATGCACACCCAAATTAAAGTTTGGAAGATTTTTTTTTTTTTTTCGAAAAATATTTTCGATAAAAATTCTCCGAAAATATACATTATGAGGAACCAACATATAAGAATTTTGGTTTCGCTATGACATTGGCTTTTTCACAAGTCATTTGAAAGGTATTGTCTAATATTCTAGTCTTCACCTTTTCTCTTGTTTCACAAATCTATTGTCAATTCTAGATGCCGTTAGGCGATTTTTATTCACCTGATTGTTATTCACCTTTCACAACAAAGTTAGGTGTGTGTGTGTGTGTGTGTGTGTGTGTTATTCACCATGGTCTTGGATCACGTGTTGGACTCGTGATCGACATTTATTTCCCTCCCGGAAAAGAGCTCAGAGCTCATATATGACCGATCTAAGGGTAATCCTGTGACCTTACACGCACGCACACACACACAACTCCCCGCCCACGAGAGTTGGAGTAACGACTCGCAGCACAGCGATACTGAAATCATTTCAGCTCGGTGGGATTCGAACCCGGATCGTCGTAGTGGCAGACGGGAACTCTACCAACCGCGCCATCGAATCGTGTGTGTGCGTGTATGTGTGTGTGTGTGTGTGTGTGTGTATGTGTGTGTGTGTGTGTATGTGGTGTGTGTGTGTGTGTGTGTATGTGGTGTGTGTGTGTGTGTGTGTGTGTGTGTGTGTGTGTGTGTGTGTGTGTGTGTGTGTGTGTGTGTGTGTGTGTGTGTGTGTGCGTGCGTGACCGCCTTGCATTCCCTCCATTGTATGGAGTACACATTTCACGCATGTGGAGTGCATCCCTCCATCCCGCCCCGCCTGTGGATGTATATCCTCTCTAAGCGCGTTTACTACCTGGATACATTCCTTTTGCATGCGTGTTCACGTGTGTACGTTCGAGCGGGCATGAAATCATGCAAATCAAGGTACCACCGCCGATCATGATGATGATGATGGTGAGGAGGAGGAGGAGGAGGACGAAGAGGAGAAGGTGGAGGATGACGATGGTGATGATGATGACAATGACGATGATGATGATGACGATGACGACGACGACGAAGATGGTGATACTGATGATAATGCCGACTACGACGACGATGATGTTGACGACGATGATGATGACGACGACTAAGATGATGATGATGACGACAATGATAATGATACTGATGATGATGATGACGACGACGACGACAACAAAGATGATGATACTGATGATGACGATGACGACGACTACAAAGATGACGACGACGACGATGACGACGACGACGAAAATCACAACACTAACAAGAATAACAACAACAACAATAAGCTGAAGAAACCGAATCACATAATTCAAAGAGAAAGTGGAGGAGAGACCGGGGCTCGGAGAAGGAAAGGTAGAAAACAAAATGAAAATATGACAAATTGCGTCACCGACGATGACCTACCAAGAGAAGAAAGAAGAGAGTAGAGAGTAGAGAGAGTAGAGAGGAAAGAAAAGAAAGTAGAGGGAAGATAAAGGAGAGATGGAATAAGAGGGAGAGAAATCTAGAGGAATGAGGAAAAATGAGAGAGAAAAGAGGAATGAAAGAAGAGAAAAGAGAGAAGAAAGACGAGAAATGACAGAGGACGAAAAATAAAAAACGGGAAAGGACAGAAAAGAGGAAGAGGTGGAACAACGACGGGGAGAGAGAGAGAGAGAGAGAGAGAGAGAGAGAGAGAGAGAGAGAGAGAGAGAGAGAGAGAGGGGGGGGGAGAGAGAGAGAGAAATAAGAGAGAAGAAATACAAAGGCAGAAACACGAAAAGAAAAACAGAGATGTAGAAATACATGGCGGAAAAGGAGGAGGAGGAGGAGGAGGAGGAGGAGGAGGAGGGGGAAATGCAAATGTGGAAATGGAGAAAATGAACTGGAACGAAGAAGAGACGGAGAAGAACGAGGAAGGGATGGAGGAGGTGACGATAATGGTGGAGAGGTGGAGGAAAGGTGGAGAGGTGGTGGTGGTGGTGGAAGTAGACTGAAAGCTTAAAGGTGTGTACGCTGGGAGAAAGCTACTAATGCAATGATGGGTTTCCTGTCGGGGGAGGAGGGGTGGGAGGAAGGAAGGGAGAGAAGAAGGGAGGGAGAGAGGGAGGGAGGGAGGGAGGGAGAGAGGGAAGGAGGAAGGGAGGAAGGGAGGGAGGGAGGAAGGGAAGGAGAGAAGGGAGGGGGAAAGGTGTGAATGGAGGGAGAGAGGGAGAGAGGGAGAGAGGGAGGGGAGGGTATGAAAGGAGGGAGGCAAAGATGGGAAGGGAGGAAGAGGAGGTTGTGAGGGTGTGAGGGAGGGAGGGGAGGGTGTGAAGGGAAGGAAGGGAGAGGAGGGAGAAGAGGGAGGGTGAGAAGGCGGCAACCATACCAGTATGAGAGAGAGAGAGAGAGAGAGAGAGAGATAAAGAAAAGAGAATGGACGGATATCATGAATAGAAGGAAAGAGAAACTAGAGAATGTAGAAATATGAAAAAAGAGAAATGGAGGTGTGGGACGGAGGAAGAAGAAAGGAAACAGGAGGAAAGGAAATTAAAGAGAAGAGAGAGAGAGAGAGAGAGAGAGAGAGAGAGAGAGAGAGAGAGAGAGAGAGAGAGAGAGAGAAGGAGAGAGACAGAGAGAGAGAGGAAGAGGGCGAGTGTCAAAAGTAAAAGAACCTGGTAAAGAAGAGATTAACAGGAAAGAACGGAGATGGGACAAAGGAGTGGAGAAATAAGCGAGAGAAGAGAGAAAAGAGAAGAGAGAAAAATAGTACAGAGAGAAACAAGAAAGTTAAAGGACGAAAGAGGAGAAGGAAAAGGGGAAAAGAGGTCAGAAGTTAGAGAGGGGAAAAGTCAGAGAGGGGAGGAAGGAAAGAGGGGAGAATGGGTGAGAAGAAAAATAGCTTGACAAGCGACAATTTATCAAACACAACTGAGGGAGAGGCAACATATGTGGGGGAGGAAGGGGAGAGAGATAAAGAGGGGAAAGGGAGAGAGAGGAGAGGAAAGGGAGAGATAAAGAGGGGAAAGGGAGAGAGAAAGGGATAGCAGAAGAGGAGAAAAGAGGAGAAAGGGAGAGAGAGAGAAAGGGATAGCAGAAGAGGAGAAAAGAGGGGAAAGGGAGAGAGAGGAGGGGAAGAGAGAGAGAGGAGGGGAAAGGGAGAGAGAGGAGGGGAAAGGGGGAGAGGAGGGGAAAGGGAGAGAGATAAGGAGGGGAAAGGGAGAGAGAGAAGGGGAAAGGGAGAGAGAGGGGGGAAAGGGAGCGAGATAAGGAGGGGAAAGGGAGAGAGATAAGGAGGGGAAAGGGAGAGAGAGGAGGGGAAAGGGAGAGAGAGGAGGGGAACGGGAGAGAGGAGGGGAAAGGGAGAGAGAGAGAAAAGGAGAGCAGAAGAGGAGAAAAGAGGGGAAAAGAGACAAAGGACAGGTGAAAAATCGAGCAAAGAGGGGAAGTGAGGGGAGGTGATAAAGAGGGGGAAAGGGAGATAGGAAGAGGGTTGGTGAAGGCAGGGGAGGATCGTGGAAGACAACAAGAGAGTAAGAGGAGGAAGGAAGCGTCAAAATAAAATTCCTCTTTAAAGATGAATGAATGAACGAACGAAGGAATGAATGAGTAGGTAAATGTCAGAGGAAGGCGTGGGAGATTTGTTTATTAATTAATTAATTTATTCATTTGTTCGTGTATTTCTTTTGTCTTCGGTCTAATAATGAACCGAAGCGCCTTTCATTCTAATTCCATTCGATCCACTGAGACTGGTTTGTGGAGAAGAAGAAGAAAAAAAAAAAAGAGGAGGAGGAAGAAGAAGAAAAAAGAGGAGGAAGAAGAAGAAGGATGGAAGGAAGAAGAGGCGGAGAGAAATTACTGGAAACTGGAAAAAGACTGGAAAGAGAGGTAAGGAAGACACAAAAAATGAAAAATGGAAAAGAGAATGAAAGGCAAGAAGAGAATGTAAGAAGAGAAGAAAGAGGTAATATTAACAAAAGAGAGGACATGGCGGGTGAGAGTAGGAAAGAGAGAGAGAGAGAGAGAGAGAGAGAGAGAGAGAGAGAGAGAGAGAGAGAGAGAGAGAGAGAGAGAGAGAGAGAGAGAGAGAGAGAGAGAGAGAGAGAGAGAGAGAGAGAGAGAGAGAGGATAGAGACTGAACAGGGGGAGAGGGAGAAAATACGAGAGTGGAAAACGAGGAGGAAGAGGAGGAAGACGAATGAGAGAGGTGGGTGGGAGGGGGAACTGAGGAGAGGGTGGGAGCAGAGGGGGAGAGAGGGAGAGAGTGGGAACAGAGGTAGAAATGGGAAAGATTTGGGACGACAGAAATGGAAAGGAATGGACGAGTAGAAAGTGGGAGTAAAGGAATGGAAAAGGAGAAAAGAATGGAAGGGGACAGAGAGAATAGACAATAAAGGAGGGAAGAAACGGGAAAGGGAAGGAAAATGGGAAGAGGAATAGGGAATAGGTTAGACAGTGGGAGGAAGGGAAACGGAAGGGGAACATGGAAAAGCGAGGAGAGGTGGAAAGGGGGAAAGAGAGACGGGAGAGAAGAGAGGGGAAAGAGAGAAGAGAGAGAAGAGAGAGAAGAGAGAGAAGAGACTCGAGGTTAGAAAACATGAGAGCGAGTGTCATTGCGACGGCAGCGTCGTGTCAGTCTTTGTGAGTCCTTGTTTACTCTTTGTAGACTCTGTGGGTCCTTATTTACTCTTTGTAGCTTCTGCGGGTCCTTATTTACTCTTTGTAGCTTCTGCGGTTCCTTGTTTACTCTTTGTAGGCTCTGTGGGTCCTTATTTACTCTTTGTAGCCTCTGCAGGTCCTTGTTTACTCTTTGTAGTCTGCGGGTCCTTATTTACTCTTTGTAGTCTCTTGGGTTCTCTGGAGAAGCTTCCCTTTGTTTGTTAAATACTCGCGGTATCATGATTATTTTTTCATCTCTCTCTCTCTCTCTCTCTCTTCCTCCCTCTCTCACCAACACACAAACAACAACAACAACAACCCATGTAAGTTCACAATTACGACAACGTTACAGAAGC
>NC_134794.1:9048716-9053716 GCF_046742065.1 Oratosquilla oratoria
GAGAGACTGAGAGAAGAGAGAGACAAAGACAAAGAAAGAGAGACAGAAGAGACAAAGACTGAAAGAGAGAGAGAGAGAGAGAGAGAGAGAGAGACAGGGAGAGAGAGAAGAAAGAGACAAAGACGGAAAAAGGGAGCGAAAGAGACAGTGATAAAAACGAAAAATAATGAAAGACAAAGAAAGAGAAACAGACACAGACAGACGGGTAAGCGGGAGAACAGACAGAGAGACAGACAACCATGGATGCGGGTGAAGAGAGGACAGACAGACAGACAGACCGAAAAATACACGAAGAAGACAAACTCTATGCAGGTCAGGCACAGACACCCCCCACCCCCACTCCTCCCGCCCACCCCCGGACTCTTCAGACGAAGAGGGCGCTCCTGAAGAGCAAGACTCCGCGAAGTCCACCGACCTCCCCGAACTCAGAATTCTTCAAGAACGGAACCGGCCAAGAAGGACATCAAAGACGCCTAGCGATTTTATTCACCTGAAGAAGTGGGTTGGGGACACCCCCCTCTCCCACCTCCGGTCTGGCCAGGGTCTCAAGGCGTGAGTCTCCTCACCTTTGACTTCGCGTGCATCGCCTTCGGGAGGATGAGGACCTTCCTGAAGGAGCTTTGGCCTTTGCCCCGCACTCTGACCTTTTCCTTCATCTTTACCCTTAACTGCTTGGCACCGGGTGGTACTGTTCCATTCGGCCAGTGTGTCGCCAGGCGATTTTATTAACATCCCTGCCACTCCCCCAATACCTTTCGTCCCAAGTGGCCCTTTTCCCTCGGTTCTGACTGCCGGCAGGCGATTTCATTCACCTTCGTAGCACTGTCAGGAGCTTAGGAGTTTAGGTCTAAACGAGGTTATGCACTTTATAGTTTGTTCAGGTTAATACCCACCCCCGGCCTCCTATAGGGGTATTAATTACACAAGTTCAATAGAATCAATATTTCAGGGAAACTCCTAATGAGAGAAGTGTATCTACGTTTGTTTGTTTGTTTTTTATTCTTCTTTTGTTATCATTCGCCCACGCCAGCCCTTTTCTTCCTCTTCCACCTCCCCCTCCTCCTCCTCCTCTTCTTCCCTCCCCCTCCTCCCTTTCCCCATCATCAACACCAAAACCTTCACCACCATTCCCATCTCTACCTCTACCACCACCACCTCCTCCTCCTCCTCCTCCTCCTCCTCCTCCTCCTCCCGAAGGTCCTCCGTGTATCGATTCCTGACGACGGAGGAGGAGGAGGAGGAGCGAGGAGGAGCGAGATCCTAGCGAGCCCTTCTCGCTCCAGACTGTCCTTCACTGCTCCTTCCTCTCACCACCTCCCCCTTCCTTCCTTCCTTCCCTCCCTTCTTTCCTTTGCCCTTCCCACGTTCTCAAATGTCCTTTGTTTACATCCTACGTTTGGGTCTCCTCTTCTGTTCCATCCTTCGTTCCTCTTTCCTCTACCCTTTCCTTTCCTTTCCTTCCTTTCCCATGTTTTCCCCTCCTCCGTTCCCAAACCTACCTTCCTTCATTCATTCCTTCCTTTACACTACCTTCATCTGTTCCTAACCTTACCTTCTTCCATCGTTCCTTCCTTCCTTCCTCCCTTCATCTGTTCCTAACCTTATCTTCCTCCTTCCTTCATTCCTTCATTCACCTGCTTCTAACCTTACCTTCTTCCTTCCTTCCTTCCTTCCTTCATCTGTTCCTAACCTTATCTTCTTCCTTCCTTCATCTGTTCCTAACCTTACCTTCTTCCTTCCTTCATTCATTCATTCACCTGCTTCTAACCTTACCTTCTTCCTTCCTTCCTTCCTTCATCTGTTCCTAACCTTACCTTCTTCCTTCCTTCATTCATTCATTCACCTGCTTCTAACCTTACCTTCTTCCTTCCTTCCTTCCTTCCTTCCTTCATCTGTTCCTAACCTTACCTTCTTCCTTCCTTCCTTCCTTCATTCACCTGCTTTTAACCTTACCTTCTTCCTTCCTTCCTTCCTTCATCTGCTCCTAACCTTACCTTCTTCCTTTTCTCCTTCCTTCCTTCACCCTTCCTTCCTCAGTTCTCAACCTCATTCCCTTCATTCATCCGTTCCCATTTTCATTCCCTTCTTCCATTCCCTCATTTCTTTCCTTCATCCTTTAATCATCCTTCCTCGCCTCCTCCTCCCCCTTCCTTTACCCTTCTCTTCCTTCTCTCATCCGTTCCATCCTCCGCTATCCTTTCCATCCTTCAGTTCATCCTTCCTCCTCTTCATCCGTCTTTTCTTCTTTAATTCCTTCTCTCTTTGGAACAATTCTCCCATCTCTGTTTACATTTGTTTGTCTCCAGATTTGCAAGCGTTGCTGAGCTCTATAGAACAGCAAACAACAACCACTCCAATCAGTTGGATATCCGAGAAGATTAAGACAAAATGGGAGAGGGGCCTGGAACGGGGGCTAATGAAATTGAACAAATGGTAATTTATGCAGACGTAAAAATAACGCCGACTACAAGTGATTTGGAAAAAAAAAGGGAAAATTAAAACAAGACGGAGGGTGGAAAATACTTTGGTGTAATTATCGGTAATGACCTTAAAAACAACCTAAGCATTGTATTTCTGCTTCAAGAGAAAATTAACAAGGTTCCAAGAACACCTTGCGTAGGAGTCGTGTTGGGAGAGAGAGAGAGATAAAGAGAGAGAAAGAGAGAGAGAAGAGAGATAGGAAAAGGGAAAAAGAGGGAGAGGGGGAGAGAGACAGAGAGAGGAGACAGAGAGAGAAAGACAGAGAAAGAGGAGAGAGAGAGAGAGAGAGAGGAGACAGAGAGAGAAAAAGAGAGAGGGAGGGAGAGAGAGAGACAGAGGAGGTAGAGAGAGATAGAGAGAGGCAGAGAAAGAGAGAGAGAGAGAGAGAGGAGAGAGAGATAGATTAGCCTTCACCAGGTATCTACTAAGAGTCGTACACAAAACCTTGTCAAACTGAAGACCTCATATTTTCTATACTCTTGCTGCTCCATTTCTTCTCTTCCCTCCTCCTCCTCCTCCTCCTCCTCTTTGCCCTCCTTTCCAAAAACCCACAACAAATTGATCACAATTTCTTTCCGACTACGATCTTCCTCACATATTTCACCAGAGTTTGTTTATCATTACGTCATTTCCTCCTCCTCTTTTTTTTTTTGTTTTTTTTTGTTTTTCACACAATATTTCATTTTCGAGTCTCCTTCGTCTTCGTCTTCGTCTTCGTCGTCTTCAGGACCATCGCGTGACGTCATCTATACTCTCGACACAAAGTTTGTATTTGTTTACAAACTTCAAGGTTTCAGTTTTTGTTTTTGTTTTTTGTTTTCTTTTTGTTGCGTAATACAGTCACTGTGAGGGTCTTATAGGTCTACGAACACGTACACACACACACACACACACACACACACACACATACACACACGTATACACGGCTCAAGCTGCCAGTACCTAAACGTACCGAGGGGTACTTTTCCTTTCAATCTGGTTGCCGTCAGGCGATTTTATTCATGTGTGACCCCTTCCATCCTCGCAAATAACGATTATGCTTATAATAATAATAATGATTATGATAGTAAAGATAATAATCATGGTGATAATTTTGATGATTTCGATAGTGATGATATCGATGTTAATGATGATAATGAAGATGTGGATGACGGTGATGATGATGGAGATGATGAAATAGGAAAGCCAATGCCTACTAATACCACCACCATTACTACTACTATTACTACTATTACTTATACTACTACTTTATCCTATTGGTCCTTGGACACTCCCCCTACCCTCCCCCTTGAGCTTCTTCTCCCATAATGCGAGTATCGACACCGACGACAGGGAAAGAACGAGACAGATGTGAATGAGGCGACAAGAAACAGAGATCTCTCGTCTTTCACACAGAGCGTCCTTCCATTCCCTCCTACCCGACAGGTGCACAAGAAGAAGCAGAGGAAGAAGCAGAAGAAGTAGAAGAAGAAGCAGAGGAAGCAGAAGAAGCAGCAGAAGATGCAGAAGAATATGCAGAAGAAGATGCAGAAGAAGCAGAAGAAGAAGAAGAAGAGGAAGCAGAAGAAGAAGAGGCAGAAGAAGAAACAGAAGCAGAGGAAGAAGCACAAGAAAAAAAAAGAAGAGGAAGAAGAAGAAGAAGCAGAAGACGCAAAAGCAGAAGACGCAGAAGCAAAAGAAGAAGAAGCAGAAGACGCAGAAGAAACAGAAGAAGATCCAGAAGAAGAAAAGGAAAAAGAAACGGCGAGGAGTCGGGAGATGAGACTCCTTGCCCCACTTACTCAGCATCCCTCCCCTCCCTTCTCCTGGAAGACCTCTCCTCCCCGACTCCCGAAGGATCTCTCTGGGTCTCTGGAACGCACGTAACCGTAGACGTTTGTCCCACTTTTCAGGAACGTTCCTATCGGTCGTCCGAAGTCTTTCCGATCCGCTCGTTCGGCTCGCCTTTCTCCTTTCAATTCAGAATCAAATTCCATACCCACGCCTACCCCTGCCCGCCTTCCCCCACTAATTTCTAAATTCTTTATATATTTTTTCTGACTAATGTTGGGTGATTTTTATTCCTTACTGGGCAGGAGGTAGGGGCCCCCCCTCTCTCTCTAAAAAAAAAAAGAAGCTTTTTGCAAATTTCGTTCTTGCTGTCGCCAGATGATTTTTATTCAATTTAAGGAACGAACCCAATGCTGAAGAGCGTTTCCATTTCCCAGCTTCGTTGCGATGACGCACTTCACAGGTTCTATTCTGTCTAACACCAGGCAATTTAATTTAGTTCTATAGCCCCCATTCGGTAAACAGACTAAGGAGGCTTTCAGCCGTCACCTTTGCCCAATGTGCTCGGACTGCCAGCATAAAGCGTTTATTACGCTGGATTATTTTCCTCCGATTAATCGGCGTAACCACCCACCTCCAGAAACTTTTTCGACGTAAAATCGCCGCGTTCTTCCAGCATGTCAGGTTCTTTCCCAAAAGCTGCCGGCTGCAAATCTGTTCCAACAGTCGGAGATAAAATAGCACAGTGT
>NC_134794.1:9056216-9081216 GCF_046742065.1 Oratosquilla oratoria
AGAGAGAGAGAGAGAGAGAGAGAGAGAGAGAGAGAGAGAGAGAGAGAGAGAGAGAGAGAGAGAGAGAGAGAGAGAGAGAGAGAGAGGGGGGGGGAGGTGAAATAAAGAGGGACAATAAATAAATAAATAGATAAATAAATAAATAAAAATAAATAAATAGATAATCTTCATTTCTATCGACGTTGTACAGAAAGGTCATAGACTAGGCATACAGCGTCTGCTCGCTCGAGCTGGACTCAAAGGTCGACATGACGTCACTCGGCCTCCGCAATTTCGAGGACGACGAGGACCAAGACATCGACGAATATTTTCGATTTCATCAAAGGTCACGTGACCACAAGGACGTTCCCTCGGTGGATAACGACATGGGCTGCCTCGGCAGGGGAACAGAGTAAAGAGAACGAGAGAAAGAAAAGAGTAGCAAGAACGAGAGAAAGAGAGCTAAGAGAGAACAAGTAAGAAAACGTGAGATATGAAGTTAGGAAAAGAGACATGGAAGAGAGGAGGAGAGACAGACGGAGTGTGATAGAGAGAGAGAGAGAGAGAGAGAGAGAGAGAGAGAGAGAGAGAGAGAGAGAGAGAGAGAGAGAGAGAGAGAGAGAGAGAGAGAGAGAGAGAGAGAGAAATATGCAAACGACACAAATTATAGAATTCCCACGGTTAGCAACTCCGCCGTCGAACCGGTCAGCGGGGCGGTTGCGGTTCCTGGCGCGGGTGGCGTTTAACGGTCATTTTTGACCGTTAGTTGTTGCCGACCGGCGCCGCGCATGCGTAGAGGCGAGGTCTCGCCTTTAACGTAAGAATGAATCGAATACACAACGGCTTCCTTCCTCGACTTCGTCACTAATGCTCTAATGTAACCTATAACCTATTTCCTTTCGCTTACTGAAAAAATATATAATAAAAAAATGAAAAAAAAAAAATAATAATAACAATAATAATATGAACAACTGAATAAATAAATAAACGTAAATAAATTAATACAATCGAGAGCCCATTTTCTCTCGAATATTTCCTGAGCAGAATATAATTACCTGAAATTAACCACAAAAATTCCAGCTATTCAAAGTAAACGCGCTAATGCTCAGTCATTTGACCCGTTCTTCTTCTTTATAATAATGTTAAAAGCTGTTTTCGTAAAATGTGCAAACAGGAAAAATACAAACATACTTTCAATGTTATCCCAGACAAATAAGCAAAAATTCGTATTACGAGCCGACATGACGTCACAAAAACGACAAGAATATAAATAAGCAAATACGCACAACGGCAATTATTCAATTTTTAAAAAAATTCTACGTTTTTGTAAATGTTAACCAAGATAAAACAATAAACAGTCTATTTTTCTTATAAAAGGTAATTCTTTTTTTTAACTATTTTCAAAGCGTTATGTTTTTTCCACAACAAAACATAGTAGCGAAATAACTTCGTTTGAAAACTAATCATTTGTAATACCAACTAATAATTTTTACTCATTTTCTCTTTGAAACTAAGAGTCTGAGTTCGTGATTTTTAACATAACCATAAAAAGAACATATGGAGCTGCGAAATGTTGACAAATTTAATTTGAAGAACAGAAATATGACACGTTATTTTTTAACCATACACTCTTAATAATATATATCTTTCAAGCCAACAACTTTATTTTCGCTTTTTCTCGAGGAAAATATTTTCCGGTTCAAACTGCTTTGGTGAAATGATTTTTCGATCCTGATATTTTATATTTTTCTTTCGTGTGGTGCCATATTACGCCACAAAGAAAATTACGACGAAGCTGTTTTTTATCTTATCTTTATTAATATTATATATATATTTATATATATTTATATATATATATATATATATATATATATATATATATATATATATATATTATATATATATATGTATGTGTGATTCACCATGGTCTTGGATCACGTATTGGACTCGTGATCGACAGCTATTTCCCTCCCGGAAGAGAGCTCAGAGCTCATATATGACCGATCTCTGGGTAATGCTGAGACCTTACACGCACACACACACACATCCCAAACTCCCCGTCTACGAGAGTTGGAGTAACGACTCGGAGGGCACCGATACTGAAATTATTTCAGCCCTGTGTGTGTGTGTGTGTGTGTGTGTGTGTGTGTGTGTTTTTGGGGGGGAGAGGGGCTACAACAGACCTAAAGGGGTCCCTCCTTTCCTTAAATTTAGGATCCCTCCCTCCTTTCACTGAACTTCAGCTGAAGCCTATTTTTTCCCTCCGATATCCTGACGTATTGGCTGTCCATGTGTCCACATGTTACAGCGATTTTTTTTTAGCGTTACAGGAAGTTAGATTAGTTTAGGCCAGGTTTAGGTTGGGTTAAGTTATGGTCACGATTATGCTTAGGTTATTAGTTTAGGCTGGGTTAAGTTATAGTTAGGTCATGGTTATGGTTATGTTAGTTTATTGTTGTTAGGATTATGGTTAATATTAGTTTATGTTTGTGATTATGTTAGTTTGTGGTTAGGTTAATGAAAAATTTTAAGTCTGGGAAGGGACCCGTTGGAAACGAAATCTATTCTTGCTTTCTGAATGAATGAACGCAAAAATTGGTGGATGTATTCAAAGTCGTCTGTCGATGCCCTATGGTCACCCGGCACCTTCGTGTCCTGTAGAATTCAGCGGTGCAATTGCCCACTAGGACAGAGGCGCTGGCAAACTACAGTCCTGTAGAATTCAGGACAAATACGTTGCCAGTCTATATCGTTATTTTAATATTTAAGATTTTCTTTTCTTTTCAATAGAGATAAATCCAAACCAGTGCAAACGAAGACATTATAATAAATAATAAAAATAAATAATAATGATAATAATAATAATAATAATGACAATAATAATAATAACAATAATAATAAAAATTACAATAAAAATAATAATAATAATGACAACAATAATAATAATAATAATGATAATGATAAAAGTTTAGCCTTGTCCTGGACTATGATACTAATCCATGAGTTGTACAAATCTCAGTCACAGAACAACACCAATTTCCAAGTCACACAGCAACACCAGACACTGCGCCCAGACAACAGCCACAGCCCACAGACTGGAGCGCTGTGTGGCTACAAACATTTGTCGAAAAAAACCCACGACCCAACGTCACACATGAGTTCAAACGTAATTATGGTAATTGGAAATATTAGAGAATAGGAAACGGGACCCTACGAGTATTGCTCCTTCCCCGCACAATACAATTAAGTAAATATACTACACGAATAGACTGCCCATCACTAACACAGGCATGTCAATTAGACATAATAAATAAATATATAAATAAATAAATAAATGAGTAAATAAATGAAATCGAAAATATCAACGAATAAAAAAATAATAACCTAAAACAAAAATTATTTAGGCAAACATCAATGCGACCCCTCTGCACTACACTCAACAACAGCTTGACAACAGTTTGACAACTTAAAAGACGACACCTCTCCACCTGACATACCACACTGACAACATTACTCATGGCTGGCAACACAAAGGCGTTATCTTTGAAGCCACAACTCAACTGACACCAAAGGCTACCCAACAACAACAACAACAGTAATAACAACCACAATTCGATCGTATTTTTGGATTTCCAATTAAGCTATCAATTATTTTATTATTATTATCATATCCCTCATTATAGACCATAAGGTCTCTTGTTGCCTTTGTGGTCTAACGGGCCGATCGAAGACCCCTTGGCCACACGATGTAACGTCACTGATGACATAGATAATATAATCTAGATTTAAGATTAAACAACCGAACATGACACACCTTAAAAAAATACCCTAAACAATGAACTAACATCTTTTATCATATTATCTATCAGATATATTTATATATATTTCCTCATATATTGCACTCAAAGAGCAAATCATGAAAAAATCATAGAAAACGGAAATTGGGTACCAACATTTGATTGGTGTATATTGCACTGCATTGAAGGTATTGTAATGCAGAATAGACAAAGCCGCATTCAGAATTCGGGCCCAAGAGATAAGTGTAATGAACATTGACTGATGACAATTTAATCGTGTCTTTTAACACACAGATAAGAGGATTTGTAAGATGTATACATGATGTGCAGAACTCGGAATGTCAAAATCAGAAGTTAGAATTGAATTACCTCAAAATCATAACAAAGGTCAGATAAGCTAATCAGAAATAAATCTTCATAGCTTAAATGTCATAAAGTCAATAGGTAAAATTGAAAAAGGTACAAAGTCAGTTAGGAGGTAGAAAAAGAAAGGAAAATGGATAACTCAAGGAAACGATTTAAGCAGAGGATAGACTGGAAAAAGAGCAGTCAGTCAGAAAGAGAGAGGCCAGAGAGAGACGATTAATTCAAGGGATGCGGAAGCAGGAACGTATAGCGTCTTGCGTTTGAACTTATATTTCAATTACTCTAAAGTATCTGAGAAACTTGTGTTGGGAATATTGAAAAACTTTTTGTGTTGGGAATATTGAAAAACTTGTTGTGTTGGAATATATATCTAGGAAAATTAAACAAGATTTTCTCTATCGCCTCGCGACCTTCCAACATAAGTGGAGGCAGCGGTGGGATTGAAATGACCCACAGTGTCAGAGTTACTTCAACGTACACTTACGGTACATTATGTATATGAATTCTCCGCCAGGTTAAAATAAACAAGGCAAGGCTGAGTGAGCATGCGCGCGTGTATGTAAAACAAATCAACTGTGCGCCTGATAAGCGTGAACAATGCGGGGCGTCTTCTTAACCGACTCGGTAATCAACTGTATCTGATAACTCAGTTAACCCCCTTTAACATGGAGACATACAAGCTATTAGTTTACTTATTTACTTATCTATCTATTTATCTATTCATTCACTTATTGTGTGGCATTAGCAATAATATAAATCTAACAATTACGTGGATGAGGTGCAAGCCTTGTAAATGTTGGAAATGGATCAGGCTGGGTTGGGTTGGATTAGGTTGGTAGTTGGGCTGAGTTGAATAGGAAATTAAATGGGTTGAAATCGCAACTAGCTGAGTGGGTTGAGTTTGGGTTGGGTTGAATTTGGAACTGGGATAGGTTATATTGAGTTGGGTCGGCTAGGTTTGGTCTGGGTTGAGTATGAATTTGGAGATGGTGAGGGTTGGTTATGTCCCAAGGCTGCCCCTTATATATATATATATATATATATATATATATATATATATATATATATATATATATATATATATTCTCTCTCTCTCTCTTGATGGTGTAGTGGTCAAGTCACTACAAACACTGGTCACGTGTTAGCCGGTGGTTCGAGTCCTCGGGCGTACCACGTTTCAATTTCTGCATGTACCTCCACAGTTCTTCCGATGTTGATGGTTTAGAATTTAGTGCATTGTGGTTGATAAAAATGTATCTCTAGTCACTGGGACCAATTTAGTGTTGTACACACACACACACATATATATATATATATATATATATATATATATATATAATATATATACTGTATATATATATATGTATACATACATATTGTGCATATTGTTTTGGCACATCATTCATTGCCTTTAGAGCCGACGGCCGACAATAGCGACTCCCTTCTTCCCTTTTATTTCAGTGACCTTTTGACATTCTCACCTTCCTCCTTCCTCCCCTTGTCCCCCACCAGGCGACCTTTATCTCCTCCTCCTCCTCCTCCTCCTCCTCCTCTCCCTCCTCCTTCATCCCTGTTGGAAATCTCCATCAGCGACCTTTCCACCAATTACCAAACAACTGCTCAACAGGATGTTACCAGTTCAGTCCAGTGTTGACCCGAGTTGCTATGCCGGCGAGGGCACTAGGATCTAAACCATAGTCCCTTAAGAACATGTGCTGGAATAGAGTCTGCATTTGACAAGAATCGGGCTGTTTCCATTGTTGTTTGTATCATAAAGTAGTTTTAGAAGTACCAGTAGCAGAAGTAGTAGTATGAGGTGGAGGTGGAGAAGGTGGAGAAGGTGGAGAAGGTGGAGGAGGTGAAGAAGGTGGAGGTGAAGAAGGTGGAGGTGGAGGTGGAAAACGATCGTCAACTCTTATCAATCCGTACGTCTTAGAAAAAAAAAATACATGTGACATATCTTGAAGCCAGGTCCGGGGATCGAGTATCAACCTCTCAAGACTGCACCTTCGTATGTGATGGTGTTAATCGATTTAGGAAACTGGGAACGGGGGAGATAATCCTTTCCGATGTCCCACACACTACCATAAGCATTTGGAAATGAATCCACACTTAATACATTGACAATTTACAACTTAGCAACCCCGATGAAGTCTACTAGAGAGTGACGTCTCTGAAATTGCTCTGACGTCATTTCCGGGGCATTCCTATTTTCGATAACAAAGAGCTACTTGGTTGTTAAATACAACCCCATGATGACGTCAGAGGGAGGGCGTAGATTGATCGTGGATCCAGGTTGCAACTTACAACCTCCAAAGGTGACGTCAGCTAGGATCAAGTATTTCCTGGAACGTTCCTAACCTGCCTTTCGTCACGTACCCGAGACTTATGGACTGCTGTTCTCCTTTAATCACATAAAGGCAACTTTCATCACTGAATAAAATCCTCTGGCGGCGGCCATATGTTTCCGGTCTGTGAGTTTGGTATTTCACCTGTGAATGTCTGCCCCCCAACCCCCCACTCTAATCCTCCCCTAAGGGGGTAGGGGGGGTGAGGGGGATCACAGACTACAGGTTGAGATCGCTTTAAGGTCTATCTCAATTCTCAATTGACCTTTATCCCGTTTCACCTCGTGACCTTCTCCACAAACGAATATCGTCATCATCATAATCATCATCATCATTATTATCATTTTCCTAGAAGCGTTTGGGAACTTGACGCATACACTCCCCGACGTATAAAAAGTCTCTCGTTTCATTAACTCAATTCATTAATAATTTCATTGACGTATTTTGATCCACATGAACCCGGTGCCAGACGTGAAGAGGACATGCGTTCCATTCCCCGTCAAGATCTGACCTCGTTTGACCTAGCATAACCCTCAGTATTGATGGAGTCTTTAGGAGACGAAAGGACAGTAATACGTATGGGAGAAGGAAAATATTGAGAATCCTTGATATAGGGCAGTGTTTCTCAACCAGGGTTCCGCGGTTAGGTTAGGTTAGGTTAGGTTAGGTTAGGTCAGGTTAGGGTTCCGCAAAAGGTTATTGTAATAATGTAATATAGACATCATCCTATCTAACCTATTATTACGATGAAAATAAAATGAGAAAGATATGGTATATGGGTCTTTCTTTTTGCGTAGGGGTTCCTTGAGACATGAAAATTATTTTAAAGGTTACGCAAGGGTAAAAAGGTTGAGAATCCTTTACTTAGGGTCTTGCGTAACGCACCGGGAAGAATTCATTCCGTGATCTGAGGTCAGGTAAGGTCAGCTCAGGTCATTTAAGCACACGACCTTCTTCCTATACCTTGAAGGAACAGTAGGCAGGAGGATGGGGAAAAGGAAAGGGAAGTGAGGGGAGGGGGATTGAGAATGGGGTACGGAGAGGAAGAGGAAGAAGAAAAAGGTGGAGATGGAGAAAGAGGACGAGAGGGCAGGAGTGGAGAAAATATGTCTCTGTCTCTTTCACACACGCACGCGCACACGCACACACACACACACACACACACGCGCGCGCGCGCGATGGCGCATTTGGTAGAGTTCCTGACTGTCACTACGGCGGTCCGGGTCTGAATCCCGCCCAGGGCTGAAATAATTTCAGTATCGCTGCGCTGCGAGTCGTTACTCTAACTCTCGTGGGCGGGGAGTTGGGTGTGTGTGTGTGCGTGTAAGGTCACAGCATTACCCATAGATCGGTCACATATGATCTCTGAGGTCTCTTCCGGGAGGGAAATTGCTGTCGATCACGAGTCCAACACGTGGTCCAAGACCATGGTGGTGAATCACACAAAGCCGTACTGACTCGGAACAGCCGACAAATCACTCGTAGTATTGGTTGTGTAGTGCACATGATCAACCTTACAGGTACACACACACACACACACACACACACACACACACACACACACACACACACACACACACACACACACACACAGGGTTCGTCTGACACCCTGGAAAGGGTCATCCACAGGTTTCCCAATTCCTGGAAAAAGCTAAGCTCACTTACCACTGGAATTAGACTTAAAAAGCCTAAAAATTGAAGCAGAGAGCTGGTTAGTTGGACCTTAAGCATGGAAGAATGTAAAAACATTATACAAATATTGTATGCGCGTTGTTCACCATCAAGGTCTTGAATCACGTGATGAACTCGTGATCGACAGCTATCGCCCTTCCGAAAGAAAGCTTAGAGTTCATGTGTGTGTGAGTGTGTGTGTGTGTGTGTGTGTGTGTGTGTGTGTGTGTGTGTGTGTGTGTGTGTGTGTGTGTGTGTGTGTGTGATTGTATACGTGTGAGTGATTGTGTACATGCACATGCGTGCGGGCGTGTTTGCGCTTGCGTGCGTGCGTTTGCGTGCGCGCGTGTGCGCAAGCAATTACTTCCGACAGAATGTGGGACTAGTAATCACGACTAGACCGATGCGAAGAGCGTGGAAACAGCGTAGCAAGACGCATGCAAGTATCAAATAAGAGCTACAAGACATATGTCTGTTACGCCTGAGACTTATGGCTTTCTATAACCTCTTACATCGATCTGGGAAACTTACAAGCATACACGCACGCGCACACACACACACACACACACACACACACACACACACACACACGAGCGCAACTCTCTGCACACATGTACACACACTTGAAGAGACACTGATACATCCACACACACACAATCTGCACACACGTACACATACACATTATAAAACTTAGACTAGGCATATCACTCATATAATTACTGTATTGCATTATTATCAGCGTATCACTGTAAAACTTAGATTAGGCGTATTACTCATATAATTACTCTATTGTATTATTGTCAGTGTATCACTGCTATTTTAATAAACCTATTATTATTATTATTATTATTATTATTTTACAGTTGAACATGCACTGACAAATACACGCGCACACACACACACACAATCTGCACACACTTATGCACACACTTGAATACACACCGAGACATGTATGCATACACACACACACACACACACACACACGTACACATACACTTGAACACACACTGACACATGCACGCACACACACACATACACAAGCAATCTACACACACTTATACAGTTCATACACTTGAATACACACCGACACATGCTCGCATACACATACACACGTACAGATACACTTGAACACACACTGACACATGCACGCACACACACACACACACACACACACACACACACATACACACTGACACACACAGAGAGAGCAAATGAGAAAATTCCTGGCAGTAAATTTCCAAAGCAGCAGAGCAGCTGGAGCAGCAGCAGCAGCAGCAGCCGTGCAAGTATTAGCATAAATCAGGCGCGCAAGACCTCAGAATCAAGGTGCCCACCACCACAACCGCGACAGCTAATACCCTCACACCAATACTTCGTCTAAACGTACTTATTGTGTAAGTGTGTAAGTGTGTGTGTGTGTGTGTGTGTGTGTGTGTGTGTGTGTGTGTGTGTGTGTGTGTGTGTGTGTTAGATGATATTGTCAATTAAGCTTTCAAGCCATTCTCTCTGAGAGAGAGAGAGTGAGAGAGAGAGAGACAGAGAGAGAGACAGAGAGAGAGAGAGAGACAGAGAGAGAGGGAGAGAGAGAGAGACAAAGAGAGGAGGGAGAGAGGGAGAGAGAGAGAGGGGGAGAGAGGTAGGGAGGGAGAGAGTTGAAAGAGGGGAGAGAGAAAGAAAGAGAAAAAGGGAGTGGAGAGAGAGAGAATCGTTTAGCCCTGGAGTGACCTTTTCCAGTCATTTCTCACGCACAATCCCTCACGAATTTCTCACCGTCTCACCTAACGCCTCCATTCCTCTCATGTTATCATTCGATAACTCACGTCAATGATCTCACTGAAAACACTTACCCAATAAGTCTCACTGAATCACTCACGCCTATTTCTCACTCCTCTCCACAATCTCACTTATTTTCCTGGACCAGTGAATAGTGTCCCTGCCTTGGTCAAACGCGGGAAGCCCGGGTTCGGTTCCCCGTTTTTAGTCACCCTCTTTCCCCTCCTCCTTCCCTCCTTATCCACTTCCTCTTTCCATCCCCTTTCCCTCCTTACCTACTCCCACTTCCCTTCCCTTCATACTCTCTTTCCTTCTATTTCCTTTTCTTCCTTACCCCACTTTCCTTTCATTTCTCCCCACATCCTTACCCTCCGCTCTCAATTCCTTTCTTTACCTTTATCCCTCCCCTCCTCCCCCCCTCTCAATCGCCTCTTCCCTCTCCCCTCTTCCCCATTCTTCTCCTCCCCTCGTCACCATTCTTCTCCTCCCCTCCCTCCACCTTCCTCCTGAGCCAACTGCTTTGACAACTCAAAACTTTTCCATTTTCCTTTTCGAGTCGCTCAAGTTCGACAACCTCTCGTTTTCAGTCCCTCAGATTTGTTTTGTCAAAAAAAAAAAAAAAAAAAAAAAAAAAAATATTTGTTTTAAAAAAAAAAAAAAAAAGACCGAATACCTACACATTTCTTTAGCCTCTATTCCGTGACGGGGAGGGTGTGTGTGTGTGTGTGGTGGCAATTTTCCTTTTATTTTGGTTGCCGTCAGGCGATTTTACTCTTTTCCGTGGCTCCCTTTGGTTAGTCCAGGGCTAATGGACCAACTCGATTAGGCCCTTCCTTATCGAAGGAAGAGGTACAAGAGGAGGAGGAGGAGGAGAAGGAGGAGGTATAGGAGGAGGAGATGGAGGAGGAGGAGAAAGAGGAGGTATAGGAGGAGGAGATGGAGGAGGTACAAGAGGAGGAGATGGAGGAGAGATAGATGGAGGAGAAGGAGGAGGTACAGGAGGAGGAGATGGAGAAAGTACATAAGGAGGAGGAGGAGGTAAAAGAGGAGGAGGAGGAGGAGATGGAGGAGAGATAGATGGAGGACAAACAGCACCAGGAGGAGAAAAAGTAGGTCGAAGTACAGGAGGTAGAGGATGAGGAGGATGAAAAGGGTGAAGAGGAGGAAGTGAAGGAAGGGGAACAGGATGGAGGAGGAGGAGGAGGAGGAGGAGGAGGAGGAGGAAGTAGAGGTTCTCTTCAATGCTGACGAAGTAAGATTCCCGAGCAAAGGGGAGGAAGATGCCTCCAAAGTGAAGAACCCAGAAGTGTCTCGCCGAAGAAATTTCGAAAATTGGACTTCGAGAGCCCCCAGACGCCTTCAAGAGGCTCCCGAAGGCGCAAACCAGGCAGCCAACTGACACCCTAAATTGAGTTCGAGACCAAGTTGAAAAAGAAGAAGAAGAAGAAAAAGGGGAAAAGTAAAACCCAAAACGCAAAAACCGAAAAATAACAGTCGGAGAGCCTTCTCGGCAAAAATACAAGACGCAAGAGAAAATTTGGGCAATATTTTCCTTCAAGAAAAATGTGCGCTGGGCTTCGGCTGGACACCCAGAGAGCGTAACATCTTCAGTGCCGTGGCTCTCAGTTTGGATGACGCCAGACGATTTTTCAATACAGAGCCCCCTCTCCTCTTCCACCCCTTGGGGAATCAGGATCTTGTGTGTGTGCGTGCGTGCGTGTGTGTGTGTGTGTGTGTGTGTGTGTGTGTGTGTGTGTGTGTGTGTGTGTATTTACCAAGATGTATCTTACGGGAAGGGGAGCTACGCTCGTGGTGTCCCGCTTTTGTATTTCGCAGTGTCTAGTTTGCTCTTAAAATCGTGAATGGTTTTTGCACACACTATTGTTTCGTCCAGTTTGTTCCAAGTGTCCACCACTCTGTGTGGAAAACTGTTCTTCAGATCTTTTTTATAACTGTCTTTTTTGAGTTTCTTTCCATGTCCTCTTGTGTTTCTCTTGTCCCAACCTAACAAGTCCTCTCTATCGAGTATTTCTGGGCCCTTCATGATTCTATAGATGGTCAGTAGGTCACCTCTCTTTTTTGCTCCAAAGTCTAGCTCCAATTTAGCCAGTCTCTGTCATATGACAAGTTTGAAAGTGCTGGAGCCATTTTTGTGGTTGCTCTCTGGATTCTTTCAATTTTCTTTACGTTCTTTTTGGTACTGGTGCGTGTATTTGTGTGTGGTCTCGATCTACTTCGACCATTTCCTGTCCACAGGTCCCTCCCCTCGACAATAACATCATCTGATGACAGGAACTAAACCAGCAAAGTAGGTTACGGTACGAAAAAGAGTTGAAGTAAAACAATTTTGTTCTTCTTCCTCCTCCTCCTCCTCCTTCCACCCTTTCTGTGCAGCACGAGTGGATCGTGGGAAGACCAACAGCCGGTGACAAAGGGCTCGTGTCCAACAATTCCCACAGTGGCTCTTCTTTTCTCACGGTGGCCCTTCCTTTCCCACGGTAGCCCTTCTTTTCCCACGGTGACCCCTTTTTTTTCCAAAGTGGTCCTTCTTTCCGCACGGTGATCCTTTTTTTTTACTAAGGTGACCCTTCTTTTGCCACGGTGGCCCTTACTTTCCCTTGGTGGCCCTTTTTTCTGACGGTGACCTTTCCATTCCCACGGTGACCTTTCTTTTCCCACGGTGGTCTTTCTTTTCCCGCGGTGTCCCTTCTTTTCCCACGGTGGACTTTCCATTCCCATTATGACCCTTAGTTTCCCCACAAAGACTCTTCCTCTTCCACGGTGGCCCTTCTTTTTCCACGGTGGGCCCTCCTTTCCCATAGTGGCCCTTCCTTTCCCACGGTGGTCCTTCGTTTCCCACGGTGACCTTTATTTTCCCACGGTGGTCCTTCTTTTTCCATGGTGTCCCTTTTCTTCCCATGGTGCCCCTTCCTTTACCAAGGTGGCCCTTCCTTTCCCACGGTAGCCCTTCCTTTCCCACAGTGGCTCTTTATTTCCCACGGTAGCCTTTCCTTTCCCACGGTGGCCCTTTTTTTCCTCCACGACAATATAAGTCTCTCAAATAGTGCCACTTCTGTTCCCACAATTGGCACTCGAGGGGGCTGGGGCACCCAAAAACTAGCCTAAAAAAAGAAGAAGAAGAAAAAAAGGGGGTTACAATAACCTTTGAAAATTTTCGAGCTAAATGTAACATATCTGGACCCAAGAAGCTTCTGCAAAAAAATAAAGTGCAACTCTCTTCTTCCCCCCCCCCCTTCCTCCTCTTCCCTCATGAGGGGAGGAGCGAAGAGCAAGAGACTCCATCTACTTTTAAAACAGCTCACGTGTCCGAAAACAGGAAAAAAAATGTTTTCGTTATTGAAAACCAGTCTCGCCAGTTTCGTTCACAACGTTCCACCAAGACGATCATTTCCCTAAAAAGAACGTTCACGTTGTACGACGTCTTATAACGTCAGCTGTACGACGTTTTTATGACGTCATCCTTCGAGAAACTATGACGTCATTCCCCAAACCCGAGAAAAATGTCGCGAAATAAAAGCTACACAAAGTACGTTCCTTTTTCTTATGGGGTAACAAAGGAGACGGACGACCTTAGTACGTCTCGTCAACAATCCTGAGAGAGAGAGAGAGAGAGAGAGAGAGAGAGAGAGAGAGAGAGAGAGAGAGAGATAGAGAGAGAGAGAGAGAGGATGGTGGGGGGAGAGTAGTAACGAGCTAGACAACTGGGGCAAACTCTTACGCTAAATTAAAAAGAAGCCAAGGCCAACGCAACTTATATATATATATATATATATATATATATATATATATATATATATATAAAATAAAAACAAGATATTGACAATTAAGTTCCAACGTTACTCTATGCCTTTTGCATTTTCTTTTATCAAAATACATCAAAAACTACCATAAAAATAATATTAATACTGATATATGCGTAGGGAAGTCTCCAGTGAATCAAAACATAGACCCACCTGTGTGTATAATATATATATATATATATATGTATATATATATACATGTATATATACATTCAAATATATATGTGTTGTTGAAGTCAACAGCATTAAGGAGGTTGTTAATCTTCTTATATGTATTTTCAAGCTTTCTAACAAGTCCTTGTTAGAAAGCTTGAAAATACCCATAAAAAGATTACCAACCTCCTTAATGCTGTCGACTTTAACAACACATGTCTACAAGAGAATCTGCTCCCTCAATATTCGTAAGAGCTTGTCCGCAGGCACATTCGCCTTGTCGACATCCATGCTTGTAGATGTGCATTCGCATCCGCTTCGGAAAACCTATTGGCAGCGAAACCTTTTTCCATTTGTGCCTCACACTCGCACTCACACCACAAAAGAGCAATAAATCTTCACTCGTGTTGGTTTTTACCAATACTTACATCAACTACCTGACGTAAAAGAAAAAGAAAATAAATAAATAAATAAAATTAATAAATCATATATATATATATAATATATATATATATATATATATATATATATATGTATATATATATGTGTTGATGGTATTCGCCGACACCTGCTGGGGATCGAACCCGGGTCCTAGGAACTACAAGTCGAGGTCAACGCCCAACACGCTACACCAAACTCACCAACTAATCATCTTAGGTCCTCGCCCGATCCATCTCTAGGGATCACAAAACACTGTACCACCCCGCACGTACCCGGTTCACCCCCCTTGGGGGTAAGAGGAGAGGGAGAGGGGGGAGAGGGGGGCAACCAAAGAACAAAGGGAGTTCGGGAGACTCCCCCGAGGACGCAGCCGGAGGCGCTGAAGAAGGAGAAAGCTAGCTGGGAGTCTCTTCCATTAACTGAGGGGGAGAGGGGGAAAGGGGGAAGGGAGAGAGGGGGAGAGGGGGAGGGGGAATGGGGAGAGGGGAGGAGGGTGATGGGGAAGGGGGGAAAGAGGAAGGGTTAGTTAGGAGGGTGATGGAGAGGGGGAAAGGGGATGGGGGAGAAGGGGGAAAGGGGGAGGGGGAAGGGGAGAGAGGAGAGGGGGAGGGTGATGGGGAGGGGGGAAATGGGGAGGGGGAGAAGGGGGAAAAGGGGAGGGGGAAGGGGGAGAGGGAGGAGAGGGGGGAATGGGGGAGATGGGGTGTGTCACCTGAGTAGTGCCAGCACCTGTCATCGCGCCCGGAGTCAGGTGGAAGCCAGGAGTGACGTGCAACTCACGGAGACCATTCGTGAGATTCGTGTGGCGAAGATATGGCGTGAGAAACGACTGATTCAGCAAATAAGGTGAGAAATGGGAGACTGTGAGTCCGCGCGCACGCACGCACGCACGCACACACACATATATATTATATATATAAAGAGAGAGAGAGAGAGAGAGAGAGAGAGAAAGAGAGAGAGAGAGCGCCTGCTGATATTGCCAAAGAGGATCGCAGACTACGCAGTTTTCTGATCGCAGTTAATTTAGATGAAAACTTTGCAAATTTAATTTAACCTCATTAACCCAATTAAACACCACCTTTCCCTGACACGGAAACAACTCGAACGCGGGAACAGAATCGACCGACGAGAGAATGTCCAGGCTGTCGTCAAACGATTTTATTCATTCCAGAAGTAAAGGGGGGGAAGGAGGGGAAGGGGGTGTAAGGGGGAAGGAGGTGAAGGAGGAAAGGGGGAAGGGGGGAAAGAGGGGAAGGGGGTGTAAGGAAAAAAGGGGGAAGGGGGTGTACGGGGTAAGGGGGAAAAGGGAGAAGGGAGGATAGGGGGAAAGAGAAGGAGGAAAGGGGAGAAAGAGAAGGGGAAAGAGGGGGAAAGGGTAGAAGGGGAAAGGTCAGAACAAGAACAGGGCGGTTCACTTTAAGGATGGGGAGGGGAATAAACCTAACACTGTGGCGTCAAGGGCATCGTGAATGGGTACCGTTGAGCTTCCTTTCCGAAGTGAACAGCTCTATTCTTGTATAGACTTTCCTCTCCCCATGGTGATGATGGTCATTAGCCCTGCATGAGTGGGGAGCAAGAACGGTCGAGGGTATAGACACCATCCCCCCCTCCCCCATCTCCCCCCTCCCCCCACTGGCTTGTTAACAAAGGGACCACTAACAAAATTAACCTGGTTAGGGCACAGGCCACAAATAGCACATTGTTTGCCTGTGGCAAAACACGTCATCTTTAAACCCCTTACCTTCCGGGTGGTCCTCTCCCTTGGAGTCCTCCTGTCGCCAGACGATTTTTATTCGTCTTCGTGGCACCTCCTTCCTCCTCCTCCTCCTCCTCCTCCTCCTCTTCGGCATATTCTTCGCTTTCTTATTCTATTTTCCTTCTTTGTTCAATTTCCTTCTCTTTCAACCATTTCGTTCGGTAAAATACAAATTTTTCTCTACAATCTGTTCTTTATTACCTGTCATTTCCCCCTCCCTCCCTTTCCTCTCTTCCCCTCTTTTCCCTCTCTTCCCTTCCTTTTCCTCTCTTCCCCTCCCTCATTTCCCCTCTCTTTCCCTCATTTCCCTTCCCTCCTCTTCCCCTCACTCATTTCCCCTCTCTTCCCCTCCTTTCCTTTCCCTCCTCTTCCCCTCCCTCATTTCCCCTCTTTCCCTCATTTCCCTTCCCTCTCTTCCCCTCACTCATTTCCCCTCTCTTCCCCTCCTTTCCCAACATCTCCATTCCTAACCTCTATTATGCTTCTTCTATTCATCTTTTTCTTGTCTCTCGTCACCTTTTCCCTCTCTTTCTCTCTTTACTCACTTCTCACTCCCCTACTCTCACTTCCCCCAATTTTTCGTTTCCCCCCAACAACCGCCCCCCTTCTCCCCTCTTTCCGTTCTCCCCCTCAATTCTCTTTTTCCTTTGTCCTCCCCTCCTCTCTACTCTCTTTCTCTCTTTTCATGTTCTAAAACATTTTATATCTTCTACCACCCTCCTTCTCTCTTTCCTCTCTCTCTTTCAACCTCTCTCGTGTTTCATTTTTCCTCTTCCTTGTCTTCTATTTCCTCGTTTTCTTTCTCGGCTATTACCTCTTCCTGCCCTCCTCCCCCCATTCCCCTAATCCCCCCTTCTCCCCCCCCCTTCGTTTATCTTCCTCATTCTTTCTTAATGGACTGTATTCGTCCTTGCTCTCGTTCCATTTCCTCCTCTTCTCCTTCATTTACTTCTCCCTGAGTCCTCCACCCGCATCCCGTTTTCTTTCTCAGTCTTTCCCGTTTTCTAATATCCCTCTCCCCTCTAGATTCTTTCTACGTTAACTACATCTTCCCCCCTCTCTCTCTTTTTCTCTCTGTCCCTCTTCCTCTCTTTCCTTTCCTCCTCCTCCTCCTCCTCTTCTCTTCCTCCTCCTCCTCCTCACCTTCCTCATTTCTCTTCTCTGACCTTTCCCCCTCTTCCTCTCTCCTCTTCATCCCTTCTTTACCCTTTACATTTTTCCTCCCCTTCCTCTTCCCACACACCCCTTTCCCCCCACGTGACCCCCCTCCCCCAGCACAGCAGAAGCGTTTGATGTGTGCGAAAGTAAGCGAATGGAAACCGTATGAAAGAGAGAAAACAAAGAGAAAAAAGAGAGAAAAAAAAGAGAGAAGGGTGAGAAAGGGAAACCAACCGGTTGCTCCCGAGCACCGATTTTTTTTTTTTTTCAAATAAAAATTTAGAAAATATATAAAATAGTTGCTCAAAACATCCTAACCACAGGAATGTTTCATGTGTACGTATGTACTGTGCATACCAATGGCTGTTCCTCCTAGTTGGGGGCTAGCCGTCTCAAAGTATAGTTTGATTCGTGACAGAAAATACACAGAGGAGATCCCCAATTCCCTAGTTCATCCCCAGTGTATTGCCTTTAATGGCGTGCATGGGGGAACGTTGTGGCGGGATTCTTATCCCCCAGGAACATGTCTGTTTCTTGTCCATATTTCGAGACCTGGTAACATCGCCGACTGCACGTACTAGCGTGGACGCATATAATATATATATATATATATATAAATATATATATATATATATATATATATATATATATATATTACATATATATTCATTTTCCTCCATTTAAACAACTTCTATAAATATCAGAAATAGTATATCAAAATATCAAAAGACTACCGTATCCAGAAATACAATTTGCGACAACTACAAATGTACCAGCATACTTCTAATACACCAAACAAAATAAAATGAAATTAAAAATATAAATAAACCAAATACATAAAATCGAAATGAATACATCATATATAAATACGTATCAGCACGCTTCCAATAGGCCAGGAGTATTAAAAGAAAATAAATAAATAAAAATGAAAGCGACGGCAACGACACGCCGGGGATAAATGGGACATGGCAACAATGAAAACGGGGTCACCACTCTGGAGCAGGAGGAGGAGGAGGAGGAGGAGGAGGACGAGGAGGAGGAAGAAGAGGAGGAGGAGGTGGAAGAGGAGGAAGAGGAGGAGGAAGTGAAGGAGGAGGAAGAGGAGGAGGGAGAGAAGGAGGAAGAGGAGGAGGGAGAGAAGTAGGAAGAGGAGGAGGGAGAGAAGGAGGAAGAGAAAGAGGAGGAAGAGGAGGAGGTAGAGGAGGAAGAGATGGAGTAGGAGGTGAAGGAGGAGTAGGAGGTGAAGGAGGAGCAGGAGGTGAAGGAGGAGTAGGAGGAAGAGGAGGATACAGAGGAAGAGGAGGAAGAGGAGGTGGAGGAGGAGGAAGAGGAAGAGGAGATGGAGGAGGAAGAGGAGGAGGAGGAGGAAGAGGAGGAAGAGGAGGAGGAGAAGGAAGACGAGGACGAGGAGGAGGAGGAGGAGGAGGAGGAGGAGGAGGAGGAGGAGGAGTAGCGAGATCGATTGACTAAAGGTGGAGGACGAAGGGGGAGGTTGAAAAGGAAATGGCAAACCCGAGCCAGGAGACTCGATCCTCCTCCTCCTCCTCCTCCTTCTCCTCTTCTTTCTCCTTCTCTTTCCCATCGTTATCCTCTCCTCCTCCTCCTCTTTTCCCCCTCCTCTTCTTCATCGTCCTCCTCTTTTTCCTCCTTCCCTTCTTCCTCATCCTACTTGGCTTCTTCCTCGTACTTCTCTTCTTCCTCGTCCTCCTCTTCCTCCTCCTTCCCTTTTTCATTGTCCTCCTCCTTTCCTTCCTCCTGCTCCTCCTCCTAAACTTATTCTTCCTCCTCCTTCTTCTTCATCGTCCTCTTCTTTTTCGTCCTCCTCCTTGACTTCTTCCTCGTCCTCCTCTTCTTCCTTCTCCTCTACTGTACACCACCTCTTCCTAACTCTTATTTCTGATTCCTCTTCCTCCTGTTCCTCCCCCTCTTCCTCCTCACTTTTATCGATCTTCCTCTTCATCTTTTTATTCCTACTCATTCCCCTACTTTTCCTCCTCCTCCTCCTCTTTCTCCTTCATTTCTTGCTCCTACTTTTACTCTTCCTCGTCTACTCTTCCTTTTTATTCTATCTTCAACCATTCCCCTTCAAACTCTTCCAACTTCTACTCCTCCATCTACTCCTCCTCCTCCTCATCTTCCTCCTTATCCATCTTCCACTATTCCTCCTCCAAATCTCCCTCAATCTCTCCCAACTTCTACTCCTCCATCTACTCCTACTCCTCCTCCTCCTCCTCCTCCTCTTCCTCCTCCTCATCTTCTTCCTCCTCCTCTTCTTCACATTTCTAACCGTAGTACTACTCTTCCTTTTAATCCTGCTCCAACAATTCCTTCTCCAACTCTCCCTCAAACTCTCCCAACTTCTACTCCTCCATCTACTCTCTTTTCCTCCATCTACTCCTTCTCTTCCTCTTCCTCCTCCTCCTCCTCCTCCTCTTCCTCCTCCTCATCTTCCTCCGATAAGCATTGGTTTCTTCAGTGCACTCGAGGCAAATGTGCTCTCTTCAGTAATTTTATTCTGAAAGAAAGTAAAAGGAAATTCGTTCGGCTTAAGAGGGATTTCGGATCTTCAAATTAAAAAGATTTAATCCTCGGAAGTGGTGAAGACTGGTGTGGAGGGGGAGGAGGAGGTTGAGATTTTGGAAAAAACAAAAAACAAAAAACAAAAAAATCGAAGACAACAACAACGATTATGATGATGACGTAGATGAGAAGGAGAACGAGGAGGTCGAAATGGAAGAAGAGGAAGAAAAGAGAGAAAGAAAAGAGAGAAAGAGGATGAAGAGGAGAAGGAAAAGAGAGAAAATGCAGAAATGAAAGAAGAGGAAGAAAAGAAGGGAGAGAAAGAGAACCAGGAGGGATGAAAGAGAGGCACAAAGAGGATGAAGAAGAGGAAAAGAAGAAGAAAAAAAAGGTGGAAAGTGATAAAGTGTGAAGAAGAGGAGAAAAGGAGGAAAAAAAAATAATAATAAAAATAAAAACGAGCTAGAGAAGGCAGAGTTGTAAAAACCGGAAAAAAACAAGAAAAAATGGTGAAGAGAAGAAGAAAATTTTGAAAAAAAAAAAAAAATGAAAAAAATAATTAAGAGAAAAAGTTGAGGAACATGAGAAAATGTGAAAAAAAGGAGAAAACAAGACGTGCAAAAGGAGGAACAGAAGGAAGAAGGAAAGAAGAAAGGAAGAAGACGAAGTAGACTAAATAGAAAAAGTAGAAAAAAAACAGGAACAAGAAAAGAAGAAAAAAAAACATTATGAAGAAGAACAAGAGGAGGAAAAAAATGGAGGAAGAGAAAAAGAGGAACGAAAGAGAGAAAAATTATATAAAGAGGAGAAAAAAGAGAGCAACGAGAGAGAAAGAGAGATAAAGGGAGAGAGAGAGAGAGAGAGAGAGAGAGAGAGAGAGAGAGAGAGAGAGAGAGAGAGAGAGAGAGAGAGAGAGAGAGAGAGAGAGAGAGAGAGAGAGAGAGAGAGAGAGAGAGAGAGAGAGAGAGAGAGAGAGAGAGAGAGAGAGAGGGGGGGGGTGAGAAATAAAGTAAGGCACCACTTAATCAATGGACACGTCCCAAATCTACTTCGTAACATTAACTCTCATCACTTGTCTTCCTTCTCCCTCCTCCTCCCTTATCCCCCACCCCCATCCCCCCACCCCCCACCAAGATGGCGCACCCGAAAAACTCATCCCAGATGCCGTCAGACGATTTTATTCAACTAAGGGAAGGACCTTGCGTCAAAAATTGAATTATCTTTTTTAATAGCAATGGTCTCCCCCCTTTATAAGGGAAGAATGAGCGGGGGGGAAGTTAGCTCCCTACAACTTCAAAAACACTTCATCAGCCCCCATCCCCTCCCCCTCTCCTTCCCCCCTTCTTCTCCCTATCTTCCTCTACATTCCTCCTTCCTTTCTCTCTTCCTCCTTCCCCTTCCACTCTTCTTACGCTCCTTCGCCCCTTCCCTTCTCCCCAGTTCCTCCCTTCCCTTCTCTCCCATCGTTCTTCCCTCTTCCTCTTCCTCTTCCTCCTCCTCCTTCCCCCCCCCGGGGGCGCACCTTCTCCATCTGTGACAAGGGTGTCGGCCCAGCCCTCCCCTGGGGGAGGCAAAGACTTCTTCCAGTCCTGATTAGTGCCACCAGGGAAGCACAGGGTACAGGAGGGGGGGAGAGGGGGGAAGAGGGGAGAAGAGGGGAGAAGGGCACAGGGGAGAAGAAGGGAGAGGAAGGGAGAGGAAGGGGAACAGGGGAGGAGAGGAGGGAGAGGGGGGAGAGGGGGGAGAGGGGGGAGAGGAGGGAGAGGGGGGAGAGGGGGGAGAGGAGGGAGAGGGGGAAGAGGGAGAGGAGGGCGGGAGAGGAAGGGGAACAGGGGGGAGGAGGGGGAGATGAGATAGATGGAAGACAGGAGGAGGCTGGAAGGACGGGGAAGAGGAAGAACACAGGAGAGGAGAGGAAAGGAGGAAGGAGGAATGAGGAAGAAATGAAGACTAGTATGGAGACGGGAGGACAGGAGGAGGAGGAGGATAGGAAGGGGAAAAGGAAGGAAAGATGGGGAAACAGGGAGGAGATGGAGGAGGAAGAGGAGGAGGAGGAGGAAGAGGAGGAGGAGTAAGAGGAGGAGTAAGAGGAGGTGAAGGAGGAGGATGGGGAAGGAGTAAAGTGACGAATGACGAGAGGAACGCAAGAGGAGGTCGAGGAAGGAAGGGAAGAGACGGAGAAGGAAGAAGACGATAGGAGGAGGAGTTGAGGATGGAAGAGAAATGGAAGAGAATGGAAGGGGAAATGTTAGATAGTGACAGAGAAAAAGGATAATGATGGAGAAAGAGGGGAAGAAGAGGGGAGGAAGAGGGGAGGAGGAGGAGGAGGAGGAGGAGGAGGAGGGGGAAAGTGCTAAGGGGATTAAAGGGGACAACAGGAAGGGGAAGACAAGAGGGGAAGGCGATGGAGGGGACGAGGAAGAGCAGTCGGGCGAGAGGAGGAAGAAGAGGAGGTGAAGGAAAAGGAGGAAAATGAGGAGGAAAAAAGAGGATAAAAGACTAAATATGGAAGAGGAGGAAGGGAGATGGACTAAGAGGAGGGAGAAAGGGGAGGAGGAATAAGAAGAGGAAGGGAGGGAGGAAGAGGAAGGGAGGGAGGAAGAGGAAGGGAGAAGGAACAAGAGGAAGGCGAAAGGGGAGGAGGAATAAGAGGAGGAAGAGGAAGAAGAACAGAAAGGGAGGAGGCATAAAATGAGAGAGTAAGAGGAGGAATAGGAGGAAGAGGAAGAAGAGGAAGAGGAAGAAGAGGAGGAAGATGAAGAGGAAAAGAGGAAGTGGAAGAGAGGGAAGAGAGGAAGAGGAAGAGAGAGAAAAGGTTAATGACGCAATGGAGAACGACATGGAGTCAAAATGAAAAAAAAAAAGAAAAAAGTTGAAACAAAAGGACTGAAATTAGAGGGTGTGTGGCTCATAACAACAACAAAGTGATGGGCGGAGGGAGGAGGAAGGAGAGGGAGCAGGAGGAAGAAGAGGGAGGAGGAAGAGGGACAAGGAAGAGAGAGAGGGAAGAGGGAGGAGGAAGAGAGAGAAGGAAGAGGGAGGAGGAAGAGGGAGGAGGAAGAGGGAGGAGGAAGAGGGAGGAGGAAGAGGGATGAAGAGATAGAAGGAAGAAGAGGGAGGAAGAAGAGGGAGGAAGAAGAGGAAGAAACAAGAGGGAGGAAGAAGAGGGAGGAAGAAGAGGGAAGAAGAAGAGGAAGAAAGAAGAGGGAGTAAGAAGAGGGAGGAAAAAGAGGAAGGAAGAAGAGTGAGAAGAGGGAGGAAAAAGAAGGAAAAAAGAGGAGAAGAAGAGGAATGAAGAAGAGGAAGAAAGGGAGAAGAAGAGGAAGAAGAGAGAGTAAGAAGATGAAGGAAGAACTGTAAGAAGAGGGAGGAGAAAGAGGAAGAAAATGGAGGAAGACGAGAAGGAAGAAGAGGGAGGAAGAAGAGGGAGGAAGAAGAGGGGAGGAGATAGAACGAGTTCAAGTAGAGGGAAAAGAGGTAAAGAGGGCAAAGAGAGGAAGCAGAGAGGTGAGGACAGACGGGAAAAAGACAAAAAAAAGAGAGGAAATGGAGGAGAGTGAAAAGAGGTAAATACGACATAGAGAGGAAAGGGAGACGCAGGGAAAGAGTAAAAAGAGACAAAAAGAGAAAATGGGACGAGAAAATAAAGAGGTAAGAAAAAAGAGGAACGAAAGAGGGAAATAAAAAGGAAAAATAGAGGAACTAGAGAGGAAATAAAGGAGAAAAAAGAGAAGCTAGAGAGAGAAAACGAATAAAGAGGATGAAAATAAACTGATGATAGAAAAAGAGAAAAAAATAATTTATGAGAGAAAAAGAGACAAAAAAAAAGAGAATCAGACAAAGGAGAGGATGGAAGGGGGAGGAGGAGGAGGGAGGGGGAGGGAAGGAGGGGGAGGAGGAGGGAGGGGGAGGGAGGGAGGGGGGTGTTGGAAGAACAAATCAAAAGTGCAGAGACAATGTATTTCTTCTGTTGTATTCGTTTAAATGTATTCACGCTGTTGTTTTCAATTTAACTCAACGTTACAGGATTATGTCGGGCGTGTAACACCGCAATATCTAGTTCCGTTTTAACCCAACTTTTTATCAATTAAATTAAAAATTTAGATTTTCTTCCTCTGGAGTACACAAGGAGGTGACAAGGAAGAGGAAGAGTAGACAAGAAGAGGGTGAGGAGGAGGAGAAGGAGAAAGGAAGAGGAGGAGGAAGAAGGGGAGGAGAAGGAAGGGGAGGAGAAGGATGAGAAGGAGGAGGATGGCGAAGAGGAGGATGGGGACAAGAAGGAAGGGGAGTAGGAGGAAGGGGAAGAAGGGGAGGAGGAGGAAGGGGAGAAGGAAGAAGGTTATGAGGACGAGGAGGTGGAAGGGGAGGAGGAGGATGGGGAGAAGAAGGAACGGGAGGAGGAGGGAAAGGGAGGAGAAAGAAAAGGAGAAGGAAAGGGAAAAGGAGAAAGGGGAAGAGGAGGAGGAGGGGGCGGAGGAGGAGAAGAAAAAGAGGAAGAAGACCGTGACAGCACCGAAATAACGTGGTGCCAACGCCGCCAGCGTGCCAACACTTAATGGATTCCCTCTACCAACACCATCCCTTTGTCACCGAACCAACACCTCACAGGCAACTAAAAGGGTGCCCAACATCCGCTCCCTTTCCCTGGGTAGGGTGGTAGTGGTGGTAGTGGTGGTGGTAGGATTGGTAGATATTGGTAGTGGTTGTACAGATGGTGGAAATGGAAGTGTTGGTGATATTGTTGTTAGTGTTAGGAAATGGTGACAGAGTGGTGGTGGTGGTGGTGAGGTAACCATTTTCCAAGACTGGAGCAAAACCACAGATAATTTGATTCTTTCGTGTATCCTTTAGCTCCCGTTGTTTTTCAAAACAAACCCAAGAATACTGTGAATTGAACGAAGGAATGAGAGAAAGATAAAGAGAGAGTGAGAGAAAGATAAAGAGAGAGTGAGAGTGAGAGAGAAAGAGAAAGAGAGAGAGAGACGGGGAGAGAGAGAGACGGGGAGAGAGAGAGAGGGGGAGAGAGGGAGAGGGGAGGTAGAGAGAGAGACGCGGAGAGAGACGCGGGGAGAGAGAGAGATAGAGAGGGGGGAGAGAGAGACGGGGAGAGAGAGAGAGAGACTCTAGTGAATTAATATACATTCTATAGGATGGAGACCAAAACTGTACCGCATAGTCAAGGTTGGATTTAACTATCACCAGATAGAGTCGGGGGGG
>NC_134794.1:9086216-9098716 GCF_046742065.1 Oratosquilla oratoria
GGAGATTGGAGAGCGAAAGGAGGAGATAGAATTGAGCAATAAATGGTGAGACTGAAGAGAGAAAAGAAGAATATCCACAAGTAAGGAAGGGGAAGACAAAGGAAAGAGGAAAAGAGGAAAAAAGGAAAATGAACTGAAGAGAAGTGTCAAGAAGACGAAGAGGAGGAAAAAGAGAAAGAGGAGAAAGTTGGAAAAGAGGAGGAAGAGCAATGTGAAGAGAAATAAATGATGATAGTAGACGAATCAAAAAACTAGAATACAAAGAAATGGAAAAACATACAGACAGACAGTGCGTGCGTGTGTATGTGTGTATTTGTTTGTGTGTGTGTATTTGTACGAGTGAGAAAGAGTGACAGAAAGAGAGAGAGAAAGGCAGAGAGACAGAACGAGAGAGAGAGAGAGAGAGGGAGAGAGAGAGAGAGAGAGAGGGGGGGGGAGAAAGAGAGAAATAAGGTGCCAAGGAAGAAACTAGCGGAGAAAGGAGAAAGGATTAGCGAAGTGAATAATAGAAACGACGACCAAAAACGAAAGACGGGAAAAAACAAAAGGGCTAAGACGCTAAGAGGTGACGCTATGTGATTCACCATGGTCTTGGGTCACGTGTTAGACTCGTGATCGACAGCTACTTCCTTCCCGGAAGAAAGATCAGAGCACATTTATGACCGGTCTATGAGTAATGCTGTGACCTTACACACACACACACACACACACACACACACACCCAACTACCCGCCGACTTGAGTTGGAGTAACAAACCGCAGCGCAGCGATACTGAAATTATTTCAACCATGGGCGGGATTCGAACCCGGACCGCCGTAGTGGCATCCGGGAACACTAACCACTGCGCCACGAGTTGTGTGTGTGTGTGTGTGTGTGTGTGTGTGTGTGTGTGTGTGTGTGTGTGTGTGTGTGTGTGTGTGTGTGTGTGTGTATTCACCTCGGATCTGCTGCAGCCTCTTTTCGAGACAGCCAGACACCACCCTACGGCAGTGTGTGTGTGTGTGTGTGTGTGTGTGTGTGTGTGTGTGTGTGTGTGTGTGTGTGTGTGTGTGTGTGTGTGTGTGTGTGTGCGACGACAAGTGCCTCAAACAGATCGACTGACCGACTGACCCAAAGAAATTTGCATTTTCTTTCCGGTTAGCAAACGTGAACCACTTTCCTTCGTTTTCTTTCTCCTTCTCCTCCATCTTTTTTTCTTATCTTTTCTCTATATTTTTCTGATTCATCTTTTCTTCTGACCTCTTCCCATTTCCTCTTTGATATTTTTTCTCTTCCAATATTTTTTCTATTTATTTACATTTTTATCTATATGTTGTGTATATTTAAGACAGATTTGAATTTCTAAAAGCTCTGCCACGGGATTCGAACCCCTTGGCAGAGCTTATAAAAACTTTAATCTGTCTTAAATATACACAACTTGACTGAGGGCTTGCCTAGATAGGAAACGACGGAAATGAGACTACGTCTGCTGTAGCCATGGAGAGTGTGCTCGGGGACTTCAATAGCCCTTTTGTAGCGTCGTTCATAGCTCGCTTGCTAGCGTCTTGGCTTCGTGATCATGTACGCACAGGTCAGGGTTCGAATCCCTTGGCAAAGTTTCTAAAAAAAATTAGCTATTTATTTATTAGTTATTTATTTTATTATCTTATTTATTAATTTATTTATCTATTTTGTGGTGGTACACACCAACCTTTAGACCTTTGAATGCGCCCATCGTCTTTTCCATCAGCTTCTTCATCTTCCACAAGACGGGCGGCGGTGGACTTGTGAGATGTCCACTGTGGTGGTGGTGATGGTGAAAGGGTGTAGGAGATAATGGTGGCAAATACCAAACTAATGAAATCATACAGAACACACACACGCACATACACACTCACACATACTTATATAAACACATACACTTACATCCTGTACTATATATACGAGTCCCACCCACCTACAGAGAGCGATAGAGAGAGAGAGAGAGAGAGAGAGAGAGAGAGAGAGAGAGAGAGAGAGAGAGAGAGAGAGAGAGAGAGAGAGAGAGAGAGAGAGAGAGAGAGAGAGAGAGAGACGGGATCCCCGAAGACCCTGGACGTGAACTGAATGCAATTCACGCGCTGGGCGCGTGATCGATAGCTATTACTCTCCCGGATGAGTTCTCACAGTTCATAGAATCCGATGAACCGTTGATGTTGTGACCTTACACCACACATCACATGCACCAGTCCCCTTGCTCAAGGGGAGTCAGTAACGACTTGCATCATTACTAAAACCTTTTTATGCCATGAGCACGGCGGTACTTGAGTAAAAGAGCATAGGAGACAAGGACACTAACCACTACACGAAGAAGCCATATGTAACTATTTTTGTGTGATTCACCATGGTCTTGGATCACGTGTTGGACTCGTGATCGACAGCTATAACCCTCCCGGGTGAGAGCTCAAGAGCTCACGTATGACCGATCTATGGGTAATGCTGTGACCTTAAACGGGCACACACACTCAACTCCCCGCCCACAAGAGTTGGAGTAACGACTTGTAGCGCAGCATGCTGAAATTATTTCATCCCTGGGCGGGGTGTGAATTTGAACCGCTGTAGCAGCGGTTGTGAACGCTACCACCACTGCGCCATTGAGTGTGTGTATGTGTGTGTGTGTATGTGTATGAGTGTGTGTATTTACCTAGTTGTATTTTGCGGGAAGGGGAGCTATGCTCGTGGTGTCCCGCCTTTGTATCTCGCAGTGTCTAGTTTACTTTTAAACTCATGAATGGTTTTTGCGCATACTATTTCATTATCCAGTTAGTTCGTGTATATGTGCGTGCGTGTGTGTGTGTGTGTGTGTGTGTGTGTGTGTGTGTGTGTGTGTGTGTGTAACTGCCTCAAGAGTTTGCTAAGTTTAGCCTGCCGACCTGGAATAGGTCAATGACATTTGTTCCTAAACAAAAGAGCATCTAGTGACAATACCCTCCATAGAGAGATAGAGAGAGAGAGAGAGAGAGAGAGAGAGAGAGAGAGAGAGAGAGAGAGAGAGAGAGAGAGAGAGAGAGAGAGAGAGAGAGAGAGAGTGCCATTTGACACTCCCCCCGTGGCACGTGGCACTGTACTTGGCACTCTCAATCTCGTGGCACTCCTTGATGACCCCCTTTGGCACTGGGTGACATTTTGTCTTTATTCTGGCTGGCGCCAAGCAATTTTATTCAATTTTGTGAACCTCGAGAGACATTCGCTAGTGACAGCGACATTAATCTGATCATTTTTATAACAGTCGCATGTAGGATTCGAGCCCACTGCTTTCGGGAGGCCGAAAACAGTGGGTTCGAATCCTACATGCGACTGTCAAAAATTATCACATCTGTGAACCTTCTTCAGTGCCATAGAGAAATGTGGTGGGTTTCGAGTTTATCATTTAAAAATGCTCTTTAAGAAAAAAATTCTACCACTATAAAGTAGAAGTTTACTAATCTTATTAACTATGATTCTAAAAATCATGGTAGGCTTTGTTGATAAACCGGTAAATCGGATAAACTTGGAAAATCGGGCAAAATCCTTTATGGCGGAAACCGCGCGCCAGGGTTGGAGAACGGCTCAAAAGTACGGCTTTAGTTTTGTCCTGACCCAATTCGCCGCTGGGCAATGCCTCTACACCCCGTCTAAAAAAAAAAAGAAAAAAAAAAAAAAAAAAAAAAAATGAGGTTACAATGATGAGACCCCACCTACTTATTGTATACAAAATTTCAAAAATTATTTCGGATTTTTTTTTAAATAAATAAATAAAAAAGGAAACGTTATTGAATTCAAGCACTCCTAACACCCACATACACCCAGGAATGCAAGATATCCTCCCCATTCTCCTAATCTCCTGGGCAAGGCCCCTGAATCAGCATATTTCTTAACCGGGCAAGGACCCTGAATAAGCATATTTCTTGAAATTTCGCTGTCACAAAGTTGCCTTGTGCTTAATCTATTCTCGCTGCCAACGGGTTATATTAATTTCGCTGTTTTTTTCCGATTACTCCATCAATCCAGGAGCAACTAGTCATTCTATTTAGTCGAGGAAATAATTACGCCGCTAAAAGGTTAAATGAATATACCCAAGTTAAAGGGAGGTTAAATTAACCTTGCTGGGATTCGTAAACACATGACATAACGGATCAGGCCACCGATGGGGGAGAGAGGAAGGACGGAAGGAAGGAAAAGAGAGAGAAAGAAAGAGAGAAAGAAAGAAAGAGAGAGAGAGAAAGGCAGATCGATAGAGAGGGAGGGAGAGAGAGGGGGAAGGAGAGAGTAACTAAGAGAGAGAGAGAGAGAGAGAGAGAGAGAGAGAGAGAGAGAGAGATAGAGATAGAGAGAGAGAGAGAGAGAGGGTGGGAGGGAGAGACAGAGTAACTGAGACAGAGAGAGAGAGAGAGAGATAGAGAGGGGGGAGGGAGAGACAGGGTAACTGAAAGAGAGAGAGAGAGGGGGGGAGGGAGAGACAGAGTAACTGAGAGAGAGAGAAAATTGGGACTGGTGCTTGCCCTGGTTCATCGCAGCATTCAAGCATACGCGTTTTCCATATAGATAAATCCCTGTTTGGCCACCACCACGGAAATAAAGAAATAAGATAAAATAAAATAAAGAAGAATACGGACGGCTCTTATCAATTGTTGACAAACACAAGCGTGCCGCCCTTCCACTGCACAGGCCAAGATATGGTGAAAAAACAACTCAATCCTTATCCGCCCCAGACGTGAGTGTGATGCAGTGGTGTGTTATCACCACAAAATAAATAAATAAATAATATATTAATAAATAAAATACAACAAGAATAAATAAATAAATGAATAATAATAATAATAATAATAATAATAATAATAATAATAATGACAGTTTAAAGAGTATTAACCAAAATAGCTTCCAGTCTAACAGAAAACACGAAGATAAAATATACTGAACTATAAACATTATTATAGAAGAGAACTGTGGTAGGATAGTGGTTTTCAGAACCCTAACAGGAGTGGATATAATCCACGGATTAGACTTCTTAGTGTGGCACAGAAGAAAAAGAAGAGGACATTGGAAGAAACCGAACAAAATATCTGAAAAAAAAATACAGAGGACTTTGTAACCTGGAATTTATTGAACCTAAAGAAGGAAGAAAGAGTGACGTCACACAAACATAAGCGATTCTGTCCATTTTATTATAATTTACTATTTAACTGTTTGTTTATTATTTAACTTTACCTATTTATTTTGTTTATTATCATTTGTATTATTATTACTTTTATTTATTTATTTGTTTATCATTATTATCATTTTTTCGCATCCGATTTAGTTATGGACCAAAAGGTCTCCTGTCGTAATCCTTTGTAAAACTAAGTTTGACCAATGAAGCGGAACCCTACGAGCACAGTTCTTATCCTGTATACGACAATCAGGTAAACACACACACACACGTAGACACGCTCGTTTTCCACATACGATAAAAAACTAGTGACAGCTGAATAAATTAGATTAATAACCAAGCAATCTAACTACATAGCCATTAACGGGGAATCGAGCCTAACCCATCATCCAACACATCCGGACGATAAATCTACTCGGTTAAGGCACTAATTGGTCTAAAGCGGGCACTATGCACCTGGGACAACCGCCCCCCCCAAAAAAAAAAAAAAAAAAAAAAAAAAAAGTCCTGTCCTATTTGTAGATATTCCACAAACACGGCCACACTGACCCGTTTACGTAACTGCATCATTGTGATGTTCCATTCCTCTGAATATTTGTTCAATTGTAGCGTTCTCCTCTTTGAACACCGGCACTTCTGGTGCCAGTGTACAGCTGGTGTTCAAAGACCCGTTCCCAGTTAAATACGACGCTTTTTGTCGTGTATTTCTATGTGTTTTCTATGTAGTATTTACTCGATTTAGTGCACCGTCCCCTCGGAGCTAGGCCGCTCGACGCACTCTCGTTTCTATTGAAAAATACACACAAATTCAACAGAGGAACGTTATATGTGCAGGCGACTGTACCTCCACATTCGAATTCATTTCTAAATACAACAGCAGTAGGCGTCCGCAAATATCTACGATACGTATATGTCTATCCCGAGGTCGTAATAGAAGCCTACGACCCAAAGATAAAATACGACTTCCGCTAGTACCTACAAGTGGAGCCAACTGTACAATGTGACGAACACAGTTATTCTGGTGGAATTTACCTATTTTGTTTATTCATTTATCCAGTCAGCTGATTTCCGCAAAGCGAGGTGATTAGGCATGGAAGCCATCGTATTTTGACAGCAAGAACCAGCGTTTCTATCCCAGGGGGCCATATAGCACAGAAGGGGTGGAGTTATAGAAGGATTACATAGAAAGCGCATTCCGACAGGTGACCTTTTGGTCCATAACTTAGTTGGATGCGGACAAAAATAAACGAAGAAATAAATAAATAAAAAAAGTTTAATGAAAATTAATAAGCAAACATATACAACAACAATTAATAATAATAAATAAATAAAAATAGAGATAAATGATAATAAATCAATAATGAATAAATAAGATAAAATATATGGCAGGCATTACAGTATACTGCTTAGGTGCTTATTTAAATGAATCTTAAAACTTCGAATTGCAGGAAGTTTATTCCATTCATTTACTACACGGTTGGCGAAGTTGTTTCAAACCACTTCCAAACTGAATCTACTTCCTGACAGTTTGAGACCATTATTTCCTGTCTGATTTGCATTCAGAAACGTTGAAATGAGATTCAAAGTGACAGAACGGAAGAGTTGAAGAAATTGAAAAAATAATTAGTATTCTAATTCTGAGCGAAGATTAATGATAATAAAAAAAGTGTAATTCTGGTCTGTACGTGTGTCTGAGGTTAATATTCCCTACAGGGCTAATCGATGGGCAAAATATTCAATATATATATATATATATATATATATATATATATATATATATATGTATATATATGAATATATATATATGTGAACACCATATGAGGACGGAGCCTTTATTTGTACGACGTTTCGCTTATTACAGCTTTTTCAAGTACCTTGAAAAAGCTGTAATAAGCGAAACGTCGTACAAATAAAGGCTCCGTCCTCATATGGTGTTTATCTAGTCAATCTTGTCGGCAGACTGCCACTTTTAAGCATATATATATGTATATATATATATATATATATGTATATATATATATATATGTATATATATATATGTATATATATATGTATATATATATGTATATATATATATATATATATACATATATACATATATATATTCATATATACATATATATGTAGTATGTGTGAGTAAATTTTGACGCAGCCCGAAGGGATTTCTCCCCGTCCTCGCCTTATATGCAAAGGGGGACGGAGAGGGGGGGTCGCCGATTAAATGAAGCGGCCTTGCTGTGGATGTACTGTGTCTTGCGACACTGCTTCTGACCCAGGGCGGTGGGCAGGGTGCAGGGATGACCCGTCATCCATGAGGTGCTCAGATGAGAGGGAGGGTGGGAAGGGTGTGGAGTGTATTTAGGGATGAAATGGGTGGGAGTGTTTTTATGTCTTTCCCTTTTTGGCTACCTCCCTTGGAAGGGGGAAAAAGCCTTGGTATATGTATGTATGTATATATATGCAAATACAAAATAACCACAGGAGAGGAGAAACTTGTAGACAGTAAGTACTTTCGTATATTACATCTTCCATTTAGTTTGAAGATGTAATATACGAAAGTACTTACTGTCTACAAGTTTCTCTTGTCTTGTAGTTATTTTGCATTTTCGTATCACGGTGATGTGATTACTTGCATATATATATATATATATATATATATATATATATATATATATATATATGTATATGCATATATATTGTTCCTCAATGCAAATATATTCTTTCATTTTCCACAAATTTTGACGACTTGTATTTTCGTTCCCTTGTGATGAATGAAATAGTCTGATGTTGCCAGACAAAATATTTAAATATATGACATTCTGTACAAACGAGACTTAACGTATATATATATATATATATATATATATATATATACATACACAATTTCACACAGCAACGATGACAATTGTACTAAAATTATGTATGAACAGTTATCCTCACTGCTGTGTGTAATTGTGTACTTTTCGTTTTTACGGGTTACTCCTAAAAATTTCTTTAAGACGAAACGCTGAGCTCTACAATTAATGAAAAAGAAATAGATTAATACGGAGACCTAGTTTCCGTTCAGCCGGGTAATGGCAAAATCTTAATCAGGAAAATTGAGAATATAAGGAAAAAACTAAATAACTACCGCAATGCTGTCGTTTTTAACTCTACTTGCATAATTGAAAACCTGCTCCCTTCTTTTACACACACACAAATATATATATATATATATATATATATATATATATATATATATATATAATCAGAAACGTCCGTGAGCCAGCTTCGAACTGGGTATACCGTAGTATGTATCACGCACACTATCATTTCTCAATGTGTAGGAATGGTAGGGATTCGTGTTACGCAATACCCGGTTTGAAGCTGGCTCACGGCCCTTCCATCATTTGAATTACGTCGCTGTCATGAGCGATTTATTCCATTATATAACACACAAACACATATTATATATATATATATTAATATATATATATATATATATATATATATATGTGTGTGTGTGTGTACAACTCTGAATGGGTCCCAGTGATTAGAGATACATTTTAACAACCACAATGCACTTTAATTCTAAGCCATCAATGGCCAGCATGCTGAAATTGAAATGTGGCACTGCCCAGGGCTCGAACCCGGCATCCTCACTGCCGCAGTTGTCATAAGGATGCCGGGTTCGAGTCCTGGGCAGTACCACATTTCAATATCAGCATGCTGGCCTTTGATGGCTTAGAATTAAAGTGCATTGTGGTTGTTAAAATGTGTGTTTATATATATATATATATATATATATATATATATATATATATTATATAATCAAGCTAGTTCAGTGTTCTAACACATTGGTATGATGAACTGTATCCCTCTTTCAGAGAAAAGAAAGAGTTGTACGAAGATATGTTTATTACGATCATTATCTGTGATCCAAATACAAAACCACGCTGAAGAGGATCACAGAGTTATCGTAATATACGTACCTTCATATATTCTTTCTTTTCTCCGAAAGTGGAATCAGCAGTTCATACACACACACATATACGAGTATATATATATTAGTATATATACACACACACCAATCCCATTTAAAACGGAACTAGGCACAGGACATTGACTTAATAAGCTTTAGGGGCTTTAATGACACCCCTGCGGACCAGAGTCACCTGTATTCTCTCATGATCGACGACTCGTCTCCACTCGATGAAGAAAGCTGAACACTTTTAAACGTGTACCAACTCCTACTCTCCTTAAATCTCTCTTTAACCACATCTCTGACTCCGCCTCTTCGCCGCGATACTGCAGACTCCCTACGATAGAAGCGCTGGTTATCGGTAATGGAAGTCCTGTGGAGTTCTGCCAAAGCACACATGACTACACAAGTACACACACACACAATGAAGAACAATATATATATATATATATATATATATATATATATATATATATATATATATATATATAAACGCTATCCTACGCTTATTTCATCTCATCTACTATCATTCAAAACTTATACACTTTCTTCTAGCAGCCGCCAGGCGATTCTATTCATCCGAACAGACCATCCTCCCCTTTGATGAGAACCCATCACTTGCACATTTGTTCTAACTGTCGCTAAGTGATTTTATTAATTTAAGAGACACTTCCCCTCCCGTGACGTCACCTTAGAGTAGTGGTTCCCAAAATGGGGGTAAATTACCCCCCTGGGGGGGAGGTAAAAAAAATTCGGGGGTAATGGAGGGGTGACCCCCCCAAAAAAAAAAAAAAATAAAGAAAATATTGCGGTACCCGGCAATAGGGTTAATGTTAACTTTGTATGTATAGTTGTAAATCTGAAAAAAGTTTGGGGACCACTACCTTAGAGGAAGAACCAAATATGGTCAAATGAAGATTTTTTTATGGTTAACGGCTGAAGATTCAGCTTAAGAAGAGCCCTTGCCTAGTTAAGGACTGAAAAGAGAAGAGAGCACCTTATACTCTTTCTCTCTCTCTTCCGTTCTCTCTCTCTCTTTCTTTCTCTCTCTCTCTCTCTTTTTATCTTTCTCACCTGGAGACATGAGTTCCTGCTCCAGACGTCGCGTGTCGCGTCCGATGTCGACGAGCATCTTGTCTTTCGAAGGGGAAGACGTAGGTGACGAAGTTATCGTCGAAGTTGCGAAGAAAATCCTACGTTCGTTCGTTCTCGCTGCCGCGGGCGATTCGCGCAAGGACCACGTCGAGGACGACTCACTCCCGTTCTCGATCTCGAAGAAGAACGGCGTCAACGCCTCAGGCCGAAGTTCTCGTAAAGTCTCGGGTATGTCAGAGCTTCTGCGTAAGGTTCAACGTTTGCGTCGAGTTTCACAGGATCTGCCCGAGGGTGACTCTCATCCTCCAAGGCCGACTGGAAGAACCAGGGTCTCAAGGAAGAGCCCACGTCACGTGCCAAGGTCCAAAAAAACACGATCCACACGGTCAAACACCTTCAGGTACCAAGTTCCGTTTTCGGTCTAAGAGTCCCAAAATCCGTTTTCTGTTCACACAACACTCCGGTCCCAGTCTTCGGGATCCTGTTCAGAACGGCGGGGAACGATCGTTTCCAGCGAACGTGAGGGAGAGAGGAGACGGTGCCCTGCGAGCGATGACGGGAGAACGGCGAGAGTGGGAGCCTTCGGGGAGTTCGGGCGATGGAGGAGCGGAGTTCCTCTCGAATCGGCGAACGCAACGCAACTGCGACCGCGCGGCCGAGTCCAGTTGCGAGTGCGCGGGTTGGAGGGCAAGAGGAGGACGCGCGGAGGAGGAGGAGAACGAGGAGGTGGAGAACGAGGGGGAGTATGATAAAGATGAAGAAGAGTATGAGCATAAGGATGATGATAAAGGTGAAGAGAAGAAGAAAAGAAAGAGGAGAAAGAGGAGAAGGAGGAGGACAAGGTAGATGAGAAGGAAAAAGAGGAAGAGGAAGAGGAGGTGGACCAGAGTAGTGCTACTGCTGGTGATAATGTTGGAAGTCGTGGGTGGTAAGAGAGGAGGTGGGGGGAGAAGGGGTGGGGGGAGGTCAATACCGAAGGCGAGACGTTTGTGTTGGTGCCAACAACTGTACTGGTGTTGGAAGTACCCAACCCAAGATAGTAAAAAGTTGTCACTGTGGTGGAAGTTTAGGATGGTGCAAGCGATGGTGGCAACTGAACGACGGTGTTGTCAATGTGGTGATAGACTGAGAGCTGGTGACACAGGTGACCTGTCGATTTTATTCAGTCGAGGGTCTGGGGGTCTCGACCGACCCGAGTTCGATCCCAGAGCAGAATAGGTTAAATGTAGTCAACCATAATAATGACATACCAAATGAGTCTGTGGTGGTAGACGGTGGTGACAGTGGCAGGGATGTTAGGTCTTCGGATGGTGGTGTTAGTGGTGGTGGTGAAAGTAGGTGGTGGGGGAGGGAAGTGGTGGTGGTGACGGTGGTGGTAGTGGTGACAGTGTTGGTGGTAGTGTTGGTGGTAGTGGTGACAGTGTTGGTGATGGTGTTGGTGTGTTGTAGACGGCGTTGTTCGGTGAGCTACAGCGCATGCGTATCGTCAACAGCATCCCATAAATCACGCGATTAGGTTAGCCAAGTCTCCTTCTCCAGTAGCGGAGTTGGCGAAGACGCACGGGTAAAGTCTCCGTGGGCGGAGGGACGCGGGAGAGAGAGGGAGAAAACGCATCCTTAAGAACCCCCTGCACGACCACCGGTCTGCCCCCTGGGAGACAGTACAACCTCTGTATATGAGGAGTGTCTGTCGAGCGTGTTGGTTCACCATACTACTTTCGTACCAGATGGCATTTTTCCCATCACCCTGACTGTCGCCAGGTGATTTTATTAATCTTAGTGACTAAACAGAATTCTGTTTGCTTTTAGTTCGTTCCCTCCCCTCAACTGAACAAAATCGCCTTCCCTCACCTTGTGTAGGAATTCGAAACCGATGATGACGGGGAGGAGGAGGAAGAGGGGGAGCTGTGGGAGGAGAGGGAGGAGGATGGTTGTGGAGGAGGAGGGAGATGGAGAGGGATGGAGCAGCAGGAGGAGGATGGAGGAGGAGGTGGAGAAGGGGAGGAAGGAAGGAAGAGGAGAAGTGGGATGAAGGAGAAGGAAGAGAAGGAGGAAGAGGATGAGGAGGTGGTGGAGGAGTAGGAGGGAGGGTGATGGAGGAGTGGGAGGAGGAGTAGGACAAGGAAAAGAGAAGGAGGAAGAGGCGAAAGAAGATGAAGAGAAGGAGGAGGAGGAGGAGGTGGTGGAGGAGGAGTAGGAATAGGACAAGGTGAAGAGGTGGAAGAAGAGGCGAAAGAGGATTAAGAGAAGGATGAGGAGTAGGAGTAGGAGGAGGAGGAGGAGGAGGAGGAGGAGGAG
>NC_134794.1:9101216-9108716 GCF_046742065.1 Oratosquilla oratoria
AATGACATTTTTGCCAACATTCCTCCCGAGAAAGAGGGCGGGGGAGGCGGGGGGGAGGGGGGCGTGTAGAAGAGGTGGAGGTGGAGGAGGAGGAGGAAGAGGACAAAGTAAAGGAAACAGAAGATGATGAAGTGAAGTAGGAGGAAGAGGATGACGAGGACAAAGACGAAGACGAATATAAGGACGTGGACGAGGAAGAGGAGATAAGGAGGAGGAGGAGGAGGGAAAGGAGGAAGAGGAGGAGGAGGGAAAGGAGGATGAGGAGGAGGAAGAGGTGAGGAAGAGGTGAGGAAGAGGTGAGGGGGCGGAGGAGGAGGAGGAAGAGGAGGAGGTGAGGGGGCGGAGGAGGAGGAGGAGGAGGAGGAGGAGGAGGAGGTGAGGGGGCGGAGGAGGAGGAGGAAGAGGAGGAGGTGGGTGGGAGGAGGAAGGGGGAGAGGATAGCGTCAAATAACAAAAACACAAACAGAAAAAAAAGACTGACAGTGACGCTATCCACCGCGATAAGGACGCTGCGATAGAGGCGCGATAAGAGAAGCATCATCCGTGACGTCGCGGGAGTGTGACATCGCGGGATTATGACGTGTGACATCGCGGGTGTCATGTGTGACGTCGCGGGTGTCATGTGTGACGTCGCGGGAGTGTTACGTGTGACTTCGTGGGAGTGTGACGTGTGACGTCACGGGAGTGCAACGTGTTCACATCGGGAAGTGTGACGTGTGACGTCGCAGGAATGTGACGTGTGACGTTAGCGTCTGACACAAAACAAACACCACGACACGACCGCTATCTCTGAACCCCCTTCATCACCGCGGTGCTTTTTATACATTTTATTCTGGTTAAATCCGCCAGACGATTTCATTAACACCACCATCCTCATTACTACGGGTTTGCATCATCACTACCACCAACAAAACAGCTATCACCACTTACATCATCACCACCAACACATTCAACACCACAACGGCATAACACTATATCACCACAACCACCAACTTTTGAACCATGGAATTATCACCAAACTTCAACAGTGCCACCAATACCACTACTGTTAGTATCACTAGTATCGCTATCACCATTTCTATTACTACCACCAACTATCACCGCTTTTATCACCAGCAGCGTACAAGAAACAGAGGCAGTGACGAAAGCTACCCACTCTCAGGGACCAGCACTAATGCACGCTTTAGGCTTAAATGAATAATGAATAAGAGATAACATTCATCTCGACGCTTCGTATTGGAAATAAATGTTGCGGCCAGTCATGACACCCTCTGGTTATTTCTCTCTCTCTCTCTATTGGGAATCCCCAATATTCGCAACCCTCCAATATTCGCAACATTCCAATATTCGCAACGAAAAACTAGATAATGCTTCTGATGTTCGGATTTTTTTCCGGGTTGTGTTCACGAAAGAGGAAGAATGACATGTGGTGCTGGAAGAAGAATAAGAGGAGTAGGAGGAGGAGGAGGAGGTACGAGGTAATGACAGTAGAAAGAGTATGATGATGAACTGGAAGAGGAAGAAGAAGTGGAGGTGAAGAAGAGCAGGAGGAAGAAATGGTTGTAGAGGAAGAGGAGGTGCAGATGACGAGGAGAGTGTCAACCTCCTTCGCTTCATACTTTATTCTGGCTAACGCCGTTACACGATTTCTTTCATCCGAACGGGGTCCTCAGCCGACCGAGACCCCATTGTCGTCCCTCGGTTGAAATGAATAAACGTCGGGCATCGCTGGTCAGCATAAAATCTACAATGATGTCGCGGCTGTATAAACTTTAAGATGGAATGAAATGTGGACTGCGAGAGAGAGAGAGAGAGAGAGAGAGAGAGAGAGAGAGAGAGAGAGAGAGAGAGAGAGAGAGAGAGAGAGAGAGAGAGAGAGGGAGAGAGAGAGGGAGAGAGGGAGGGAGAGAGGGAGGGAGAGAAGGAGGGAGAGAGACAGAGAGAGAAGGAGAGGGAGAGAGAAACCAAGGGAGAGACAGAGAAAGAGAAATAGAGAGACATACAGAGAGATAGAGAGACAGAGAGAAAGTGGGGGGGAGGGGAGAGTGCCAAGTCGAAAGGGCTGAGGAAATGAAAGGACCATTTGGCCCAGGACTGCCACGGACTGGGTAATGACACTAGTGGAGGGGGAGATGACGGTGGTGACGTGAACGGAAAGGCAGAATAGGAAGATGAAGAGCGTGGGAGAGAGAGAGAGAGAGAGAGAGAGAGAGAGAGAGAGAGAGAGAGAGAGAGAGAGAGAGAGAGAGAGAGAGAGAGAGAGAGAGAGGGGGGGGAGAGAGAAGAGGAAAGTTATAGAAAAAAATAAACAACAATGGTGATGGTAGTAACAGTAGTAGTAGTAGTAGTAGTAATTAATAACAACAACAAGGGCATAGACCAAAAGGTCCTTTCCCCCATGAAATAATCATAATAGTAACAACAAGAACAATAACAATAGTAATACCAACAATAATAACGATAGCGACGATGGTGATGGTGGTACACCTAGTGGCGGTGATAGTAATAGCAATATAGTAGTAATAGTAGTAGTGGTCGGTTCTGATGGTGACAGTGGCTAGCCGAGTCATCAGAGGTGTCACCATTGTGGTGTAACAACTATGCACCACTAAACTGGCACCGTGCACCACGGTGACCGGACAGGACACCAAAGATGAGACACGAAAGCTCCACAGTGCCATGGAAGGCGAGGAGGGGAAGGGGGGGAGGGGGAGGGGGAGACGTGGCACTCTGATAAGGAGGGTGCCACCAGTGCCAGCTGCGTTTCATAAGAAGACTTTGGAACTTACTAAACCAGTCGAGTGAACATTTATTTTCTTCCCGCCAGATTTTTTTTTTCTTTTTTTTTTTCTTTTTTTTTTTTACTTTTATCACCCATAGTAGGGTGGGGAGGGAGATGAGGGAGAAGAGGAGGAGGAGGAAGGAAGAAGAGGAGAGGAGGACGAGAAGGGGAAGGAGGAGGAGGACGAGAAGGGGAAGGAGGAGGAGGACGAGAAGGGGCAAGGAGGAGGAGGACGAGGAGGAAGAAGGAAGAAGAGGAGAGGAGGACGAGATGGGGAATGAGGAGGAGGACGGGGAGGACAAGAAGGGGGAAGGAGGAGGACGAGGAGAAAGAAGGAAGAAGAGGAGAGGAGGACCGGAAGGGGAAAGAGGAGAACGGGGAGGACGAGATGGGGGAAGGAGGAGGAGAAGGATGGGTAAGAACAGGACGATGTTGAAGAGGAAGAGGAGGAAAACTATGAGAGATGAGAAAGAGGAAAAGGGAAGATCAGAAAGAAAAGGGAAAAGAGAGGGGAGAAAGACGAGAAGTGGAGGAGGAGGTGGAGGAGGAGAATGGAAGAGAAGAAGGAAAAGGAGGAAAAAGAGAGAAGTGAAAGAGAGAGAGAGAGAGAGAGATCACGTGACCTAACAAAAGTAAATAACGATCAACACCTGAATGGTAGCTCCTTTAACAGAGAATTAAGTTTATTTACTTCAGAGGTTAACCTAAGCCTTTCAACCCCTTTCGTGCCGGGTGGTCCTGTTCATCTCATTCTTGTTGGCGCCAGGCTAATCTATTCATCTCCGTGGCAAATCCCTCCTCTGTAGCCAATTCAATTTGACCTCTTTCGTACAATTTTTTTTTTTTTTTACCTCTTTCGTACAATTTTTTTTTTATTTTCTTCTGCCTGCCGTTAGGCTATTCCATTCATTACCGGTAGCGATGAGGTAAAAAATAAAAATAAATAAAAAAATAAATAAATAAAAATAAAAAAGTGATGCTAAATGAAAGCACCCCCCCCCCAAAAAAAAGGAATACAGTAAAGATCAACCTAAAAGACCAACCTTAGAAAAGGATCCTTCCTGATACAGGAAACGTCGGCGAAGACAAAAAATCCTTGGCTCAACCCTAAAGATCTCCGGACTACGACCCTCTTCCTACAACCCCCTAACCCCCCCCCCCACACTACATCTAAAAAAAAAAAATCTATCACCCAGACCTCCGTCCATACCACGAGTTTACTGAAGTTTTCTGCTGAGTTGGGTTACGCTGGGATGGGTTAGGTTAGGTTATTTCGGGTTAGGATAGGCCAGTTAATACTAATCCTATTGGCTTATATTTCCAAATACCGTCATATTCTCGTTTTCTTTGACCAAACATACCGGAAAAGGTCCTACAGTGCCTACGTCCACCTTTAGAGAGAGAGAGAGAGAGAGAGATAGAGAGAGATAGAGAGAGATAAAAAGAGGAAGAGAAAGATAGAGATTGAGAAATATAAAGATAGAGAAAGCGAGAAAGATACAGAAAGAAAGATAGATGAATAGAGAGAGAGATAGATACAGAGAGAGAGAGAGAGAGAGAGAGAGAGAGAGAGAGAGAGAGAGAGAGAGAGAGAGAGAGAGAGAGAGAGAGAGAGAGAGAGAGGGTATGGGGGTGGGATGGGCTTAAAGAGATCTTCTGCATGTGACAGGAAGAGGTCCGGCCCGGACTCTTGTCCACGACTTTCCGGAGCGGCGGCGGCGGCGGCGGCGGCGGCGGCGGAGGAGGAGGAGGAGGAGGAGGAGGAGGAGGAGGAGGAGGAGGAGGAGGAGGAGGAGGAGGAGGAGGAGGAGGAGGAGGAGGAGGAGGAGGAGGAGGAGGAACGTCCGCTGATGGTGGTGGCGAGGACAGCCTGTGTCACCGTGATGACACCAGTCGAGGTTGTGATGTGATTCGTGTGATGTGATTCGTGGTGATGTTCTTCCGGCCAGGAGTTCAGTTGGATGTACTATTTCGTGTCACATCTGACGAGTTCGATACAATAGATGTTCCTCCTGATAGTGAAGTAGTAATAGTACTAGTAGTAATAGTAGTAGTATTAATAGTAGTAGTAGTAGTAGTAGTAGTAGTAGTAGTAGTAGTAGTAGTAGTAGTAGTAGTAGTAGTAGTAGTAGTAGTAATTGTTGTCAATGTTAGATTCGGGTGATATATATTTAGTGGCGTTCTATTTGATTCCATCAACAGAGATATTACTGTTGTCGACATTGGGCTGGTGTGTGTAGCTGGGTTAGTGGTCTTTGTGGGGTTAGTGGTGGCTCTGATGGTGGCGTAGTTAGTGATGTTAGTAGTGTTAGTGGAGCTATGTATTTCCGTGAGGTAATTCATTGTGGCAAAAACTGATGATGGTGATGGTGATGGTGGTGATGATGATGATGATGGTGATGATGCTTGCATTGGTAATGGGTGTTGAAAATGGTGGTGGAGCTGGTAGGTAAGGATGGTGTAAAAAGTGGAAGATGGGAGTGGATGGTGGAGACTGAGAGTGGAGTAGGGTGAAGTGGAAGGTAATTCAGTGGGTAGTCAGGGGTGTAATTACTGGTAATGGTAATAATGGTAGTTAGTGGATGAGTGAGATTTAGCGAGACCTTGTTATTGTTGTTAATGTTAGTGTTGTTGGTTACTATGCCCTCCACCCCCCCATATGCTGGGTTTATGACAGATAAATGGAAATTTGTAAGAGATCACGTCAAAGGAGATGAGGAAGGAGATGAGGAAGGAGATGAGGAGGAGATGGTGGAGGACTGGAGTGGTGGGAATGTGGTGGAGTGGAAATGACTTTGATGGATTTAGTGTTACAGGAACTGTTGTCAGTGGTGATGACTCGCAGTGACAGACTTCCATCTGCATTCTGTGCTAGTGGTGTACATGAATGGTGCAATAAGTGAACACTCTAAGGTGATGGTAGTAGTTATGATGACGGTGGTGATAGTGATGTAGGAGTAAAAGTGGTGTAGAGGAAAGAGTTGTGGGAGTAGAAAAGTTTCCTAATGTGATGGTTGTGGTTGTGGTTGTGGTAATGGTGGTGGTTGAGGTTGAGGTGATGGTGGCGTATGACAGAGGTGGCAGTGGTGGTAGCGGTGGGAGAGATGCTGACGGTGGAGATATCGCTGCTCATGTCAGCAGCGTCAGCGAGTTTTGCAGACTCCAGGATACACATTTCAAGCAAGAATTTATCTCCACCCCAATCCGTCATGGGAATATAAACGAGAAAATAATTTCTTTAACACCAAAATCAATACTTTGAAGCTTGTTCAAGACGAAACACACACACACACACACACACACACACATGACTAGATGTAGATTCGTAGCCGCCACTACGGCGGTCCGGGTTCGAGGCCCGCCCAGGGCTGAAATTTCAGTATCGCTGCGCTACGAGTCGTTACTTCAACTCTCGTAGGCGGAAAGTTGGGTGTGTGTCTGTGTGTGTGCGTGCGTGTAAAGTCACAACATTTACCCATAGATCGGTCATACGAGCTCTGAGATCTCTTCCGGGATGGAAATAGCTATCGATCACGAGTCCAACACATGATCCAAGACTTTGGTGAATCACACACACACACAAACACACACATATCCCATTCCTATCATACAACAGTCAATACAACAGCCACGTGCCTCGACGACGAATCTAAAAATACAATCATCTCCATTCCTCCCCCAGAGACTGTTTACCTACAATACCCGATAATGCAGCGAACAGGAATCGCCCGCTCCTCCACAGTGCAAAGATGGAGGGGTGCCCTCCTCAAGGGAGAGGATCAATTAACATGGAGCAGTTCAATTCTCCCCGAAGAACTGCCTCGACCTCGACCTCCAGCATGACCTCGATCGAAGCCCCGCCCTCAGGTCGCGTCCTTTGTTTTGTGGATAAAGGCTAACAGGGAGAGTCTGAGAAAGGGTAGACCCCAAAAGAGGAGCCTGAGTTAAGTCTGAGCACAACGAAAGGAGTCTAAGGAGTTGGAGTAGCCTGCAGAGTTAGAAAATAGTAGTCTGAAGTGTCTTAGTGGGGAGACTGAAGAATCAGAAAGGAGACTGAAGAGTCTGAAGAATCACATAGGAGACTGAAGTCTGAGAAAGGAGTCTGAAAAATCTGAAGAATTAGAGGAGTCTGAACAGTGCGAGAAAAGCGTTTGAGAATGGAGGAGTCTGAGGTGAGAAGTCTGACAGGAGTCTGAAATGTCTGAGAGAGGAGGCAAGCAGCCTGAGAGGGAGTTGGAAGGAGTCTGCACAGAGAAGTCTGAAGCGTCTGAGACGGGAGGAGTTTGAGAGTAGTCTGAGGGGACACGCCTGAGGTATGTAGTCTGAAAAACCTGTGAAGGGATGACTGTAAGAAGGTCAGTCTGAGAGTCAGGGAGTTGAGGAGCTAGGAGAGGATGATAGAAGCCTGATACAAGCCTGATGAGTACACAAAAGGAGTCTGAAGAATATGAGAGCTCATGTGAGTACGAGAGTATGAGACGAAGGCTCTGAAATGGAGAATCTGAGATAGGAAAGTCTGAAAAGAGTGAGTCTGAGAGAAAAGTCTGAGAGATATCCGAGAAAAGAGTTTGAGTCTGGGAAAAGAGCCTGTGAGAAGAGTCTAAGAAAAGTCTGAGAGAAGTCTGAAATTTTTTTTGAGTCTGAGAGAAGAGTCTGAGAAGAGTCTAAAAAAAGGCTGAGAAAAATCTGAGAAGTCTGGGAGAAGTCTGAAAAAAGAG
>NC_134794.1:9118716-9126216 GCF_046742065.1 Oratosquilla oratoria
CAGCCAAGAATTTTCCATCCTATTTACTGCCCCTCTCCTCTCCCCCTCTCTCCTCTCCTCTCCTCTCCTCTTTCCTCCTTCCTCTTCCCTCCTTTCCTCTCCTCTCCCCTCCCAAAAGAGATCCAGTCCAGACAAAAGCTCCCCAAAGTCTTCAAAAATCCTTTTCAATTCCAGTCATTTCACCAACTGGAAACCCACAGCCTTACAGTAACCATCAACGGTCCTGGGGCCTTCCCATTTATCTCTCTGAGAAGAAATATTGGGCTACTGTTATTGGCAACCACCAAGACCCACTGGAAATGGCACCATGGCATGAATACTCTGAGAGACGAGCATTACCAGGATCTTAATTCTCTCTCTCTCTCTCTCTCTCTCTCTCAAAAAAAAAAAAAAAAAAAAAAAAAAAAAAAAAAATCACATTTTGTATGTCAGTCAGGACTTAAATTACTTTGTTGTGGCTATCACCAGATGATTTGATTCAGCTTAAGAGAAGCCACCAGGTTCCATTGGCTTAAAGACTCTCCACTAATCCTTTTGAGCCAAGGCAATATAAAACTCTGTCACTAATAACCAGAGTTTATATCCTTGGGGACAAACTGGCCTCAATCATTGGTTTAGCCTGTAGGTCACTTGCGAAACACCAGAGACAAACAATTTCAACATGATGATTCGAAATGTGGGTTTTACTGTGGAAAAGACTTTACTCACCCGAGGGATCTATCTCAGCCTAAATGATCTCTCTCTCGATCGGAACTCAATTCAAATTAATCTAGTCCTCAGCTGAATAACAACATATATATGTTCTTGTCTATGTAACTGCTGAAGAGGACCACAGTCAGTGGTCGAAATATATGGTTTACTCTGTATCTCAGCTTATCTTTCTCTGAGAGTGGGTTTAAGTTTTATTTAACTCATGTGCAACGATATCTATGTTACTTAACATCATTAAACATTTGTGACAAGAACGACTGAAAAGGTTAAAACTGTACATAGAACTGCTGTCTGAAATAACACACACTGCCTTTGAGATAAAAGATACCTTTTATCAAATAAGGGCAGGCCAAGCCAAGCTAGAACAGTCCTGATTAAAGTCAAGAGCGATTAAGATCTCCGTACAGTTCCGTCTCATAAAATCACTTGTCTTTAACCAGAAGAAATACTATAAAGTGCACCACCAATTAAACCTCCTTTGCTATGATGACACATTCTGCAAATGTTATTCTAGCTAATGCCAGACAATTAAATTTTGATTAGGAAATGCTGCATAGCAAAAGGAGTTTTGGCGGGCAAAATGGCAATGTGGGTACTCACTTGACATTGGACGAGCTCGGTCAGGCGTAGCGATGGGTCGAAGCCGGTGTTCTTGCTTTGTGATGCTCTCCATCAAGAGCTCCATAGGACTCGAGACCTTCCTGGGGGGAGGCAAGAGCTTCCTCTCGGAGGCCTGTAGGTCATGGCGGGGTCGAGGTAGGTCACACCAGGGCAGGACAGGTCCAGGTAGGTCACGGAAGAGTAGAAAACCAAACGTTAGCAAGAGTGGTGAGTTCATGCTATGAGACATTTAGCTGCAGCCTAAGTCATCATTCTGACCCTGTGGGTTTGTATATATTTGTATATATCTTTATACATACATATACCAAAAGGCATTTTCCCCATTAAAAGTTGTGTGTCTAAATACAGGCATACACCCTCCCGCCATCCACCTGACATCCATTTACTGTCCCTCCCATCTTTGCACCTCTTGGAAAATGAGTCGTTCCTGTCTCCTGCCACACTGCTTGGATCATGGGTAATCCAGCAAGACACAGCAAGTACACTGCAAAGCCTGACAGCTGTAGCTGGTTTGGTGAATGGACAATACCCCAACAGACAAGACCCATTAGTAGATTAGGTTAGGTTAGGTTATGTCCCTTACCCCCAATTTTCCTACTGGGGTTTTGTCTGCTATGTAGATTGGGGTTTTGTCCATTGGGATTTTGTCATGTGTTAAGCTGGTTTACCCCCATCTTTTCATTGAGACCCATGTGGGTCTTCTGCAAAGAAACTTTGGGCAGTGAATGGACTGATTTTTCATTGAATGGCCAATTCCTTCCATTGGAATTGAACCCAAAAATTTTGAGCCTAACAATTGGATCTTCAGTCCACACATCAAAGATGTGACAGTGAAAACCAACAAGAAAATAAACAGACTGAAATCAATCACAAGTACAAGCTTTGGACAGCAGAAGGAAATTAACCATAGTCTATGAACTGTTCTTAAGAACCACACTCAAATGCACTTCAAAAGCATGGTTCCCAACAATAATGGAAAACAGATACCATGGAAACTATGTAAAATAAAGCACTGAAAATAATAACTAGGTGTATCAAAACTACTCAAATAGAACACCTACATACACAAACCAAAATCCTACCCTCAGAATATCACATGAGTGATAGATACGCAGCTCTAGGCAAGAGCCCTCAACATTTCTCGCCAATCTCATTACAATGCACAAGCACAACCAAATCAACACAACAAAAAAATGATACCAGCAACATAATACTCAAACATCTACAACAACCTTCCACCTACATCACACAACACATCCATACAAAAACACTTTCACACTCAGATCACAAAACAAGCACTCTAAGATTAACCACCTAAATCCTGCCTCCAACAAACCCCTCCAGACATTAACCCCCAAGTAAAATCCCACTCTAAAGAAGCAAGAACAACTCTTGTGCTATTACATTCAGGTTACATTACAGGACTGTAACATTATGAACACAGAATGGACCTGGCCACAGAAACAAACTGCCCCAGAAAACATCAACCACTTTATCTTACACTAACCCACCCTAGCCACAATCAGACAACATAATATTTCTCCTTTGAGTGACTTATGATCCAATCCAATGGCTGTTGAGAGTCCTTGAGCAAGAAATGTAATGATTTTCATTATATGGAGACTCTTCCCTCCAATCCTGCCCTTCATCACCTTAAGAAGTATATTGGGCAGAGAAGAACATCCCTTTGTGCCATGTTATTCCTTCATCTATTTACAACAAGTCTCCATTCACTCTTATCTTTTGCACTCTCTCTTCCTTGCTCAACAGACATTTCTCTTGTATCCAGTGCCCTCTTCATCCTATCCATCCACTTTATTCTATGTCTTCCCCTCAGGTTCCTTTTGTCCATTTCTACCTTGCACACTCTTTCCTGGCCTTTCTTCAATCATTCTTTTCATATCACGAAACCATTTCAGCATTCTTTGATCAACTTTTGTCTGGAAGTTCTCTTTCTGCCCCCACATTTCTCACTCTAACCAAAATTACAATATCCACCAAACTTCATAAACATTTAATCTCGTAAAAGTTTAGGATTTTTTTTTCCAAAGGACTCTGGGATGGGTGGGAAGGTTGGTTAGCCAACCCCCTCATCAGGTGGAAAGTCCCTTTTGGTATATGTATCACTTGTAAAAATTGTATACAAGTGAAATAATTTTAAGACAAAATATAACATGAACACACAGTTCATTATAATGAGTAGGGTCCAAACTTTTCTACATTACTAATGGATAACATATGTCAAATTAGTTTCAATATATTACAGAATTAAGAAAAATTCTCCACGCAGAAATTAATTCTGTTTTTATTCAACTGCTGCAGGCAACCAAAGGCCTATTTGTATCAGTATAATGCATTCTATACTGAGCATATTTTGTGAAAAATGACATTTTTCATTGTATAAATAGTTTTGATTCTGCATTCACAGTTGTAAATATGAAATCAATTAGCGATGCATACATACAACTTGTGAGCTAAAAATTGAGTTGATTTTGACTAAGCTTCGAACAACGAGAACCCATGTTTGAATCCAGACACCACTGATTTACTCATCCTGGAAATCTGAGTACACAAGTTACAGCCAAGAAATTCCAATCAAGAACTAATCATTTCACCTTATCATACATATTCTGTTAGACATTTTTCATACTTTAACCCTGAACAGGGAACATCCAAATTTATGATTTTGCATGGAAGTTGTACCACTTCTGGCATGCCCACTTTTAGAAACAATAAAGGTTTATGGGAAGAAGTGCTCCAAGTTATAAAGTAAAGTGGGCGAGCCAGAAGTGGAACTTCCATGCAAAATCATAAATTTGGACGTTCCCTGTTCAGGATTAAAGAGATATCCTAGAATCTGATAAAGAAGTAGATTGACCAGACCAAAGGTTCAGAAAAAAATAAATAAATAAATAAATAAATAATAATAATAAGTAAATAAACAAATAAATACATAAATAAATAAATGTACAAATAAAATACATAAAATTTCTTTTTTATTACAAGGCAAATTTGTACATAATCTTACAATTAATGATCTTTTCTGTGCATATATGTCACCCATGCTTTTTTGTATGGGAGTGCTCTGGTAAATACATCAAGCCAAGTGGGTAAATGACAGAGAAAGGGTTAAAAATCACCATTTCATCAACTGACTAATCTATAAGATGAGGGTTTTAAGTATTTGGGGTCACACGTGGCAGTGAATGGCGTAGCTATGGATGTGAATTCTTGAGTGAAGGAGGCTAGTAAATGTCTAGATGGAATGAAAATTGTTAAGAAAAATAGGCACCTGGGGATGAATACAAAGATCAAGTTGTACGAAGGTGTGATTGTGCCTATGGGACTGTATGGTGCTGAGAGATGGAACCAAAGGGGAGCAGAAATGATGATGATTTGATTTAATGTCACAAACTCTGCCATCAGGAGGCTAGTATGGTGCCTCTGAGAATTTTTTAGCGTGGAATTTGGTCTCATTTTCTCAAAGTAGGGTTCAAACTGCTGTAACCTTGACCTCTGTCACAACAAGTGAATAGAGAGTAGTTATAAATGGACGAGGAAATGAAGGGACCCATAGGTATGTTCCTCTTGTCTCCTTCATAAATGATTTGAAATATATGAGGATTTTTTTTTCCTTTGCCATATAATGAAGAGGTGGGGGTAAACCAGTACTGGCTGTCAGACACAGCTGTGGAGGTGCTGTGTCTTGATATATTGCCTTGTGAATCCTTCATTCTTATATTCTTATGTTCTTAATAGTCCTTGGGCCTTCTGAGAGATCTTTTAGGGAAGAATAACTCGACTGATGTGTTGTACTGGTATGGGACAGCTTCTGTGTCACCACCTGACAGTATCTGGAATGGAGCAGTTGTCAGCTGCCAGCTCTCCATGTGTGAAAAGAATTGCTGTTGTTGTTGTTGTTCCCTAGACTGTCTGTCTGAGCAGTCCTGTCTCCCCAAGGAATGCCACAGCCAAAACAGGGTTTTCCCACAAATCCTTTATGGAGTGTATGTTGTGTTGTTTGCATGCATGATTGTGTATAATGCAGTCTTCCATGACATGTTGAATAGTATGGGGTGAAAAGAGTTAAGACATACAGTTGAAGTTGATAGTGAAAGATTTTGGTCAGAGTCCAGGGACTGAATGTCAGCCCCTCAAGGCTGCAACTTATGGAGATGAGGATATCTGACGTGTTCAGAAAATGGATAGCGCCACTGTCCCTCTTACAGGACCACCACAAGCAGCCACCCATAATTGATCCCAGTAGAGGAGCTAATGTGAGGATAGGGAATGTGGAGAGTCAGTGGTCTAAGATAAGGGTGGGGTTACACCAAGGTTGTGTAATGTCACCATGGTTGATCATTTTGCATATGGATGGCAGAACTGGGGGTGTTACTACTGGACAGGTAGCGAGTTACTAATGCAGTAATGCAAGTGCCTAGCTCTGGTTATTTTATGTTTTAGGAGTAGGGAATATTAATGTTGTAGTTTAAGTATTACTTTATTTAGAAGATTCCTAAGAAGTAAATACTCCATTTCATTTTTTTTTTAATATAAAAATCATTCTAAATTAAATTAAAACAGGTAATGCATTGACGGTAATGCACTACATGTCTGGCGGTAACACGCCCAGCTCTCATGGATGGAGTAATGGGGGCAGTAAATACGTAGGTGCTAGTCAGGGCTCAGAGTGAGTAAGAGTGGAGAGAAGTACAGGATGGGGCAGATGTTCTCTCTAGATGACACTATGCTTGTATCCAAGTTGGATGTTAGACAGAAGGAGTCAGTTGAAGACTTTTGGAGTAACTGCAAGAGGAGGAAGCTGAAAGTATATGTGAGCAAAAGTAAGGTGATGAGATGTACAGAGAGTCTAGTGATGTTGGGTTTGGGGTGAGTTTAAAGGGTTAGACGATTGAAGAAGATAAGAGCTTTACATATTTGAGGTCACATATAGCAGGGAATGGAGGAGTCAAGTTGAAGAGTTGAAGGGAATGGAGGAGTGGAGGTGGAGTTGATGAATAGTTAAGCATTTATCATAATAAAACCTAATGGGAACTTTGTGTAAGTGAAGAGGTTGATGAGAATGAAAGTGAGTGTGCTCGGCTCATGATCAACAGCTATTACCCTCCCGGATGAGAGCTCAAGAACTCGTATCAATTGCCTACTATCCAATGGATAATAAATTACCTATGGGTAATGCTGTGATCTTACACACCACACAAACCCATCCCCTCGCTCAAGGGAGCAGTAACAGAACTCATTATTGTGATGCTTTCATACTCTGAATGGGGGTGTGATCTTAGTAATGCAGAGTGACGGGCCGCGACACTAACTACTACACCAGCAAGTAATCCTTGTAAGTGAGAGTGAGTGAGAGTGAGTGAGAGTGAAGGTTGAAGGCCAGTGGATGAGGTTGAGAGCAGTAAACAAAGAGAGTGTTTATGCAAGAGCGAAGGCGGGGAACCTGACTGGGAGAGAGTGAGAGTGAGAGTGGGAGTGAGAGTGGGCTCAGGAAAGAGCTTCTGAGAGCGCCAGACAAAGGAGGAGGAGGAGGAGGAGGAGGAGGAGGAGGAGGAGGAGGAGGAGGAGGAGGGTGGGTGCTTGGTGAGAGGTGGAGGGCAAATAAGGAGGGGTTTGTGGGGGGGGAGGAGGAGGAGCTGGAAGAGGAGAGGAAGGGGGAGCAGGAAATGGGGAGGACAAAAGTGGAGGAAGACGAGGACAAAGGGGGTAGGAGAAGGTGAAGGAGGAGAAGCAGAAGAAGGAAGAGGAGGAGGAGGAGGAGGGAGAGGAGGATGCGCTGGAGGAGAGGGTGAGGGGGATCAAGAAGCGGGTATGAAGGAATGAAAGAGGAGGAAGGGGAGTGGGCGGTTGAGGAGGAAGAAGCGAAAGGGAAGAAGGGTTAGGAGGAGGTGAAGGAAGAAGAAGGGGAGAAGGAGGAGGGGGAAGAGGAGGAGGAGGAGGAGGAGGAGGAAGAGAAGGAGGAAGAGGAGCTGGAGGAGGAGGAGGAAGAGAAGAGGGAACAAGAAGTAGGGAGGAATGAGAGGTGAAAGTGGAGAAGGGAGAGGTGAAGGTGGGGGAGGAGGGAGAGGTGAAGGTGGAGGAGGAGGGAGAGGTGAAGGTGGGGGAGGAGGGAGAGGTGGAAGCGGGGGAGGAGGGAGAGGTGGAGGT
>NC_134794.1:9141216-9158716 GCF_046742065.1 Oratosquilla oratoria
ATTTAATGCTAATTTTTATAAGTATTTCGTTGATCTATTTTCTTATGTTTTAATTGATTTATTTTTCTCTTTTTATGGATAACTTTGGTTCTACTTTTATTATTCAGTGACACTGCTTCTGACCCAGGGCAGTGGGCGAGATGCAGGGATGACCCGTCATCCAGGAGGTGCCAAGATGAGAGGGAGGGAAGAGGGTAGAGAGGAATGGGCAATGTAGGGGATGGAATGGGTAGGAGTGGTTTTTATGCCTCTGTTTTATGGCTCCCTCCCTTGTAAGGGGGAAAAAAGAAGCCATTCGTATATGTATGTATGCTACAGCGCTAATTCGCCACCGGTGTATTACTGCGATTCTAGTAACGATTCCTAACTTCTAAGCGTTGACAGCCTCGGAGATACTAGAAAATGCTTCTGGTATCAAGAATGACCTCGGTTTAGATATCGGAAGCTTCTTAATTTCGGAAACTAAGAGGAGAGGTCCGTCTGCGCAGGCTAGAAGCTGGGTCGAAGAAGAACGGCCTAGTGTAGGCCTTATGGTCTCTTGCAGTCTCCTTCGTTCTTACGTTCTTATGTAAGTGGTGGCAGCAGGTTCATCTGCTACTGCTGCTGCTGCGGTAGAAGCCAGAACAGAAGAGGCAGCAGGTATAGCAGTCTCAGGGGAGCGGAGTAGGGGCGGGGAGAAAAAGGTAGTAGTTATATTAGGTCATAGAGGAGGAGGAGGAGGAGGAGGGGAAGAAGAGGAGAGGAGGAGGGGGAGAGGGGAAGAGGAGGAAGGGAAGGAAGAGGTAGATGATGATGATGATGATGTGAAGAAGGTGATGGAAGAAGAGAAGGAGGAAACGAAGGAAAAAAGATGTAGTAGATAATGATGATGATGTAAAGGTGATGGAAGAAGAGGAAGAACAGGAAGAAGAGAAAGAAGAGGAGGAGGAGGAGGAGGAGGAGGAAGAGGAGGAAGAAGAGGAGGAGGAAGAAGAGGATAAGAAGAAGGAGGAAAGAGAAGGGGAAGGAGACAGACAAAACAACAACACTACTACAGCAACACCGATACTAAGGTGGGTGGACGGGAGTGTGGGTTTCCAAGAGACACAAGCTGCAACAGCAGCTGTACCAGCAGAAGTCATGGGAAGGAAGCAAGACCCCCACAGCTGCAGAGGGCAGCAATGGTGGTTCGTGGGGGGGGGGAGAGGGAGAAACCGGATACGACAGCTGCTACGTAGTACATATTGCGTAGTAAGGAGACTGTTTAAAGACGACCTCACGAGAGCAGGACCCAAGCAGCACTGGCTCGGGAGTTCGGGGCTAGGGCAAAGTGACACCGAACTAGTGGTAGTTATAGTAACGATGACGTCACATATATGACGTCATATATGTATGTGACGTCACTCGTGGTTGTTAGTTCCAAAACTAGTGCCAGTGACTGGTACCTGTTGACAGCGTCTCACACGTTTCTAGTTTCGAAACTAGTGAGGGTCCTAGTAAGGATACTAGTTGCATGTATCCATAGATACCTTCTCCAACATCAGCTGTTCTTGGCTACGACGACGCACTTTAAAAGTTTTATTCTGGCTGCCGCCAGGTGATTTTTATCAAAATGGAGGGCGCCACTGGGTTAAGAGGTTTAAAGTTAAGGCAACGCGGTTAGGTTAACCTCGCCCGCCCGACCGCCCCTAACCTCGGTCAAGTGTCCCACTTGAAGGAGTTTCTTCTGGTTAACGCTTCATGATTTTCTTCCAACTCTAGACGAAGGAATTCTCCTGATGCAGAGGTGGAAGAAGAGGGAGAGGAAGAATAGGAAGAAGAGGAGGAGGAGGAGGAGAAAGAGAAAGAATAAGAGGAGGAAGAGGAAGAAGAGGAGGAGAAGGAGTAAGAAGAGGTGAAAGAGAAGAAAGAAGAGGTGAAGGGGGAGAAAGAAGAGAAGAAGCAGGAGGAGGAGGAGGAAAAGACAGAGCAGGAGGAAGAGGAACAGGAAGAGGAGGAGAAAGAGGAGGATGCGAAGTCAGAGGAGTAGGAGGAAGAGATGGAAGAGAGAAGCAGGAGGAGGGGAAGAGGAGAAAGATTAGGAGGAAGAAAAGGAGAAAGTGGATGAAGAGGAGAAAGAGGAGGAGGAGGAGGAGGAAGAGGAGAAAGAGGAGGAGGAAGAGGAAGAGGAGAAAGAGAAGGATGAAGAGGAAAAAGAGGAGGAGAAGAAGAGTAGAAGAAGAAGAAGGAGGAAGAGTAGGATGCGAAGGCAGAGGAGGACTCGCGGGTGGCAACGGAAGGCATTCCAGGACCGCGGGCGGCGTGGGCGGCGTGGGCGGCCTTGGCAGCGTGGGTGCCGAGCTTCAGGAGCGGCCGGCAGTTTGAGCAGTGAGGGAGGGGAAAGGGGGGGGATAGCGACGGCGCTGCTGCTACTCCTGCAGGAGTCCTTGCTACAAGTCATCGTCCTCGTCCTCTTCCTCCTCCTCCTCCTCCTCCTCCTCCTTCTCCTCTTCTTCTTCTTCCTCCTACTCCTTCTCCCCCTCCTCATTCTTCTTCTTCTCCTCCTTCTTCTCCTTCTTCTCCTCCTCCTCCTCCTTTTCCTCCTCTTCCTCCTCTTTGCTGATGTCTCCTCCTTTGTCTGCTTTTTCTACTTTGGGTTTCCACTTCTTCTTGCTCCTCTTTTCCTCTTCTCCCTCCTACTCTCCTTCTTCCTCTCCCACCTACTCTTCTTCATCTTTTTCCTCTTCTCACTCGTACTCTCCTTCTTCCTCTTCCTCCTACTCTTCTTCTTCCTCTTTTTCCTCTTTCTCCTCCTACCCTCCTCCTTTCTCCTACTCTTCTTCCTCTTTTTCCTCTTCTTCCTCCTCTTCCTCCTTAGCCAAGCTCCACCTTCAGACGTCCTCCCAGCCTCTGTGCCGCATTGGCACACTTTATAGTTGTTATTCTGGCTAACGCCCGTCGACTTTATTCAGCTGAAGTGGTGTGCGGGGAGAGGGAGGCAACTTTGGCCAAAATGGGGTCTCGACCGGCCAAAACCTCTTCCTAAAGTTGGTCCCCTAAACTGAAGAAGAGGAAGCTGAAGAAGAAAATGATGAAAAAGAAGAAGATGAAAAAGAGGAAGAAGAAAAAAGAAAAAGGAGGAGAAGAGGAAGAAAAGAGGAAGAAGAGAGGAAGAAAAAGGAGAAGAAAAAGAAGAAGAATCGTTTGACGTTCTTCGCCTAACGCTATATCCAATTTAGGGATTTTCTTTTTCATTCAGTTTATGAGTCCCCTAAATGCAAAAATCATAATAATAACAATAACAATAACATCTTCCCGTACCCTGTACAGCATTATAACCACGCCAAACAATTCTAATAAACTTACGTTTTAGTTGCGTTCCGAACGGCCGAACGTAAGTTGAAAATGAACATAAGTTGTTACTGCACTATACATCCGTAAATTCTATTACCGTATCTTATAAAACACCCCTAATTCATTAATTATACACATAACATTGTAAAATAATAACATTAATTTCAAATAAATTAAATTCAAGCAACATAAATTGAGATGGTGGAGGAGGAGGGGGAGGAGGAGGAGGAGGAGGAGGAGGAGGAGGAGGCAAGGCATGTTCAGTTTGTCGTTTGTGCAATGTAAACAATGGACGCAGCGTCATGCGCAAGTATCGTTTGAACTACGGAGAGCGCGCTAAACTAAAAAATTCACTCAACATTCTTTTTTTTTTTTTAGTCAGTTCAAACGTAAAATCGAAAAAACGTAAAACGAATGAACGTAAGTAGAGGAGCGTCTGTATGTATGTATATATATATATATATATATATATATATATATATATATATATATTATATATATATATATACATATATACATATATATATATATATAAAACCTTCCTGCCCACTTTGCTGATTTTATTCTGGCTAGCTTCGAAAGGGTTTGGTCAGTATAGAAGAGCCCCTTACTAAAGGGGGGGGGTCACACTGCCCCCACCCTCCTCCTCCTCCTCCCCCCAATACTTCCTCCTTCCAGTCTTCCATCTTCTCCATTTAATACCACTCCATCACCATTACTTACCTACTACTCCCCCTCCTCCCGCACTCCCACTCCCTCTTTCCTCACTCTGTCACCCTATCCACTCCTCTTCCTTCCCACTTTCTTTTTCTCCTCCTCTTCCTCTTCCTCCTCCCCTCTCTTCTTCTTCTTCTTTATCTCCAGCTCCTCAAACTTCTACTGTTCTACTCTTTTCTCCTCCTTCATTTCCTCCTCCACTTCCTCCACTTTTTTTTTTACCCTTTTCTTCTCTTCCATCACCAACTCCCCTCCTCCTCCTCCTCCTCCTCCTCTTTGGCTCCAGACGCCCTTTGAGCAATTCCCAATGGAATCGCCTTCCTCCTCCTCCTACTCCTCCCCCTCCTCTTCCTTCTATTCATCCTCGTTCACCTAATCCTGCTCTTCCTCCTCTTCCTGCTCTTCCTCCTCCTCTTGTTCCACCCCTTTTCCTCCTCTTCCGCCTCCTCTTCTTCCACTTCCTTTTTCACCTCCACCTCTGTTTCTGCCTCCACTTCCTCCCACTCCTCCTCCTCTTGTTCCCCCATTCTTTCTTTTCCTCCTCTTCCTCTTCTTCCACTTACTTTTTCACCTCCACCTTTGTTTCTGCCTCCACTTCCTCCCACTCCTCCTCCTCCTTACCTTCCGCCTCTCATCCTCCTCTTCCTCTTCCTCCTCCTCCTCGCCTGTCCTCCTTTCCTCCTTGACCCGTGACCTTAACACTGCGGTGTACTCTCTGACTTGACTCCTCCATCTACAACTCCACATGGGAGGCAGGAGGTGAGAGGTTTACGGTAGGAGGCGTTTAGCTGCAGCCAAAACAGTGACCTTTACTTTAGGTACTCAGGATGCCTGGGCAAGTGGCTGTCACCGACGGCACAAAAGAAAGAATGCTGCGCGGGGTTGTGCACTGTTTAAGTTATTTTGTGAGTAACTGGCTCAATTGGACCTAGCCAAGGATGGGTTAGGTTTGGTTGGATTAGGTTAGGGTAGGTTAAGTTTGGTTATGTTAGGTTAGATTAGGTTAGGTTAGGTCAGGTTGGGTTAGGTTAGGGTGGGTTAGGTCGATTTAGGCTAGGTTTGATTAGGCTAGGTTGGGTTGAGGTAGGTTAAGTTAAATATGTTTATCGTACTCACAAATACTGACAATATTTAGAAAACAAAATAAAAAAAATATCCTTTTATCTTCCAATGCCTTCCTTTCAAATTAAGGTAAAACCCCTAAAATTATTACAGATTTATCAAACGACCTATGATGGGTCGCATTTCTCACACGTAATGGACTTCCGTGCAGTCTGGCTTTGTGTTCAACGGTTGTTGTTGCGCACGAGGGGGCTGTACCCGGACCTACGTCGTTATGGGTTGCGAAGCTGAGCGCCAAGGAAGGCACTCGTTAGAAATATTCACACCGAAATTTTCTTTAAATTAACAAGGAATGAAGTTCCTCCTGGTTGAATGAAATCACATGGCATTAGCCAGAATGAAATTTAAAAATCCGACAATCCGTCTCAATGAGGTCTGGAAAAGTTCCGACAAAAATAAATAAATAAATAATAAATAAATAAACAAAACAAAAAATGATTTAAAAATATAATGATAATAATAATAAATAAAATCCGGCAATTCGTCTCACCGAGGTCTGGAAAAGTCCTGACAAAAATAAATAAATAAATAAATAAATAAAATGATAATAAATAAATAAACAGAAAATAAAAAAATAATAAAATATAATAATAATAATAATAACAATAATAGTAATAATAATGATAATAAATAAGACAATCTGTCTCAATGGGGTCTGGAAAAGTCCCGACAAAAATAAATAAAATAATAATAAATAAATAAACAGAACATTAAAAAATATAATAATAATAATAATAAATGAAATAAGACATTCTGTCTCAATGGGGTCTGGAAAAGTCCCGAAAAAAAAAATTAAAAAAATTAAAAAGATATTAATTTTTTTAATAATAATAATAAATAAAATAAGACAATCTGCCTCAATGGGGTCTGGAAAAGTCCCGACAAAAATAATAATAACAATAAGTAAATAAAAAGAAACAAACAAATAAAAATAAAATCAATAAATAAGATATTGAAACCGTGGTTTATCTTTGTTATCTATGCAGTTTGTTACCAGTATAAACAAACTCATGCTTATCTTGACAAAAGTCCTTGAAACTTTCTAGACAAAAATAGAATAAAACAAATTAAATTGTGATTTATCTTTACCATCTGTGCGGTTCTAAGCCGACATCAATAACTGTTGTATTCAAAGAAGCTGCGATGATGATGACGATGGCTATGGCGACGATCAGTTAGATAAGACAGGCGCGTTTTACTCGCGGTAGGTAATGGTTTACGAGGGAAAGGGGGGGGAGAGAGAGAGAGAGAGAGAGAGAGAGAGAGAGAGAGAGAGAGAGAGAGAGAGAGAGAGAGAGAGAGAGAGAGAGAGAGAGAGAGAGAGAGAGAGAGAGAGAGAGAGAGAGAGAGAGAGAGAGAGAGAGAGAGAGAGAGAGAGAGAGAGGGGGGAGAGGGGGGGGGAGAGAGAGAGAGAGAGAGAGAGAGAGAGAGAGAGAGAGAGAGAGAGAGAGAGAGAGAGAGGAGGGAGAGGGGGAGGAGAGAGAGAGAGAGAGAGAGAGAGAGAGAGAGAGAGAGAGAGAGAGAGAGAGAGAGAGAGAGGGGGGGGAGGGGAGAGAGAGAGGGGGAGGGTGAGAGAGTGTGGGGAGAGAGAGAGAGAGGGGGGAGGGGTAGAGAGGGGGAGGGGTAGAGAGGGGGGAGGGGTAGAGAGAGAGGGGGGAGGGGTAGAGAGAGAGGGGGGAGGGAGAGAGAGAGGGGGGGGAGAGAGAGGGGAGAGTCAGAGAGTGGGAGGGGGAGAGAGAGGGGGGAGGGGGAGAGGAGAGAGAGAGACAAAGACAGTGAGAATGAGAGCGAAAGAGAGAAAAAGTGAGAAAGAGAGAATGAGAGAAAAAGAAAGACAAAGAGAGAAAGTGTGAGAGAGGGGGTCAGAAAGAGAGAAAAAGACAGAGAGAATGAGAGCGAAAGAGAGATAAAGAAGGAATGAGAGCGAAAGAGAGAAAAAGAAGGAATGAGAGAGACAGAGACAAAGAGAAAGAGAGAAAAAGAGAGAGAGAAAAATAGAGAAAGAGGGAGAGAAAGAGAGAAAGAAAGAGAGAGAAAGAGAGAAAGAAAGAGAGAGAGAGACCCACACAACCCAAACTACTCTCCTTATTCACTGTCGACCTTCACATACGCCCTACTGTTATAGCAAAGAACCTGACCACCTTCAATGGACTTCTCCCCTATTCCATATTATTACGTGTACCACGCTCCACAAGCTTCTTCACCACCCTTATCATACGCCATCTCTACGTCCAAGAAAAATAAAAAAATATGTATAACAATGAAAAAATAAAAATAAATAAATAAAATAGAATAAAATCAAACCTTATCATACGCCATCTCTACGTCCATAAAAAATAAAAATATGTATAACATGAAAAAATAAAAATAAATAAATAAAATAAAATAGAATACAACCTTATCATACGCCATCTCTACGTCCAAGAAAAATAAAAAAATATGTATAACTGAAAAAATAAAAATAAATAAATAAAATAGAATAAAATAAAACCTTATCATACGCCATCTCTACGTCCATGAAAAATAAAGATATGTATAATGAAAAAATAAAAATATAAAATAAAATAAAACCTTATCATACGCCATCTCTACGTCCATGAAAAATAAAAAAATATGTATAACAATGAAAAAATAAAAATAAATAAATAAAAATAAAATAAAATCAAACCTTATCATACGCCATCTCTACGTCCATGAAGAATAAAAATATGTATAACAATGAAAAAATAAAAATAAATAAAAATAAAATAAAATAAAACCTTATCATACGCCATCTCTACGTCCATGAAAAATAAAAAAATATGTATAACAATGAAAAAATAAAAATAAATAAATAAAATAAAATAAAATCAAACCTTATCATAAGCCATCTCTACGTCCAAGAAAAATAAAAATATGTATAATGAAAAAATAAAAATAAATAAATAGAAATAGAATAAAATAAAACCTTATCATACGCCATCTCTACGTCCAAGAAAAATAAAAAAAATATGTAAAACAATGAAAAAATAAAAATAAATAAATAAAATAAAATAAAATCAAACCTTATCATACGCCATCTCTACGTCCATGAAGAATAAAAATATGTATAACAATGAAAAAATAAAAATAAATAAATAAAATAAAATCAAATAAAACCTTATCATACGCCATCTCTACGTCCAAGAAAAATAAAAAAATATGTATAACAATGAAAAAATAAAAATAAATAAAAATAAAATAAAATAAAACCTTATCAACGCCATCTCTACGTCCATGAAGAATAAAAATATGTATAACATGAAAAAATAAAAATAAATAAATAAAATAAAATAAAATCAAACCTTATCATACGCCATCTCTACGTCCATGAAAAACAAAAATATGTATAATGAAAAAATAAAAATAAATAAATAAAAATAAAATAAAATAAAACCTTATCATACGCCATCTCTACGTCCATGAAAAATAAAAATATGTATAATGAAAAAATAAAAATAAATAAAAATAAAATAAAATAAAACCTTATCATACGCCATCTCTACGTCCATGAAAAATAAAAATATGTATAACAATGAAAAAATGAAAATAAATAAATAAAATAAAATAAAACCTTATCATACGCCATCTCTACGTCCATGAAAAATAAAAATATGTATAACAATGAAAAAATAAAAATAAATAAATAAAATAAAATAAAATCAAACCTTATCATACGCCATCTCTACGTCCAAGAAAAATAAAAAAATATGTATAACAATGAAAAAATAAAAATAAATAAATAAAAATAAAATAAAATAAAACCTTATCATACGCCATCTCTACGTCCATGAAGAATAAAAATATGTATAACAATGAAAAAATAAAAATAAATAAATAAAAATAAAATAAAATAAAACCTTATCATACGCCATCTCTACGTCCATGAAGAATAAGAATATGTATAACAATGAAAAAATAAAAATAAATAAATAAAATAAAATAAAATCAAACCTTATCATACGCCATCTCTACGTCCATGAAAAATAAAAATATGTATAATGAAAAAATAAAAATAATAAATAAAATAAAATAAAATCAAACCTTATCATACGCCATCTCTACGTCCATGAAGAATAAAAATATGTATAACAATGAGAAAATAAAAATAAATAAAATAGAATAAAACCTTATCATACGCCATCTCGTCCATGAAAAGTAAAAATATGTGTAACGAAAAAAAAGTAAAATAAAATTAAATCAAATTAAAAATAAATAAATAAATCATCATTACAATTTATTAAATACTTCTAACCTACCTGTCTTACTTATTTTATTCTTGTCCTAACTACTCCCACCCTAGACTCCCCCGCTTCCTTCCTGAATCAACACCTTACGGACCACGGTCAACAGGCTGATCCTTGTACAACTACTACAATCCCCAATGTCAACACAACAAACGTGGTTACGTTTGCATTTACTAAATATCAAGGGAACGGAGAGACGGAGTGAGTCGGCTGGTTCGACAGTGAAGGAAGGAGGGAGGGAGGAAGGGGGAGGAAGGGGGAGGAAGGGGAGGGAAGGAGGGAGGGAGGGAGGGAGGGAGGGAGAGTGGGAAGGAAGGAGGGAGGGATAGAGGGAGGGAGGGAGGGGGAGCGTGGGGAGTAAGGGGAGTGAAGGGAGGAAAGAAGATAGGAAAGAGGAGAGGAACGACGAGACAAGCGTGGGGAGGAAGGAGAGGAGGAGGGAGGGGGAGGGGGAGTGTGGGGAAGAAGGAGGGAAGGAGTAAGGGAAGGGAAGGAGTAAGGGGAGGGAAGGAGTAAGGGGAGGGAAGGAGTGAGGGGAGTGAAAGGAGGAAAGAAGATAGGAAAATGGAGAAGAACGAGGAAAAAAGAGTGGGGAGGAAGAAGGGTAGGAGGGAGGGGAGGAGTGACTGGAGGATGGAGGGGAGGAGCGGCGCGAGGGGAGTAAAAAGGGGAGGAATAAGGGGAGGGAGGAGAGGTACACATACACTGTGTGTGTGTGTATATATATATATATATATATATATATATATATATATATATATACAGTATATATGCACATTAACCACTAATGAAAAGAAACGACTGGAGCAGAGCTCTTTCGTGTATTACATCTTCATGAAGATGTAATGACCCAATGTATGTATGTATATATATATATATATATATATATATATATATATATATATAGTATATATATATATATATATATATATATATATATACAGTATATAGCTCAACAAGTGCCTAACGCCCTCATCTCTCCGATTTTGCTGAAATTTGATTTATAGGTAGGGTTAGGTCCCTAAACACATTTCTGAAACTTCAAGGTCAATCCGAACAACCTTTTAGGAGATATGACTTCAGATATTTTGAGGTCATGTGAGAGGTCACTAACATCTGGTGGCCAATAACTAGGAGTGGTAAAGGTCATAGATATATAAATGCATATATATATATACATATACATATATATATATATATATATATATATATATATATATATTTAGAATCAGAAGAAGACAAGGAATTCAAATATCAGAGATTTAGTAACTCTAGGTTCAAAAATAAAGATATCCCACTTTGGCAGATATTTGAGGTCAATTTTTAGAACCCTGGGGTATCAAAATTGAAAAAATATATATATATAGGCGAGAAAAATGAAAGCATAAGCTTTGGCTAATAGAATCAGTAAAAAGAAAATTTTGCTGATGCTAATATTTTTCATATAACACATATGTGAGCGCCATATTTATACGTTGTCTGGCAACTGTACATATTTTTCACACTTATGTGTTAATTATATGAAAAATACTAGCATGAATAAACTTTGCTCTTATAAATACAGTATATAAATATACTGTATACACACACATGTATGTGTGTGTATGTGTCAACGGTAGGCACAACAACAAGCACATCAACAAGAGCAAAGGACCACAAAATTAAGCCCAAAAACAGCAGAAACACGAGTAAACGACAGTCGCAACAACAATAACAAACGAAAGAGCAACAGCTGCTACTACTAGCTACTACGACCACCTGTAATACGACTACTACTACGACGACGACGACGAGAACAAAGACGTCTATCACCACTACACCCGGCACCGCCACGCGTCAGCTCGACCATCTCGGCTGCCGATTTCCCCAGATCCACGCGAGCCAGGCTGGCCCGGACCCACAGGAACTTTGGGCTCGGCAGTTTCGAAAATCGCACAGGGGCGCGCCTTTCCTCCGGCGGACCCACGCCGTCGAGGCAGAGTCTTCTCGAGACTCAGGAGAGGAAGAAGTCGGAAGCGTCCTTCGATGGGCGGGGGCGCTTCCAGCCGAGGCCGCGGTACGGGACCGGGCATCCCCCCGCCTAAGTCCTCCTCAGGGGCTTCTTTCCTACTCCTCCTACAGGCGCCAGACATCCCTCCGTCTCATGCGTGAGCGGAGGGTGTCTCACAAGGATGATCCGGCCCCATGCATATCCTCTAGGTCCTTTGGAAAGGAATTTTTATCTCTCTGCGGTCGAAGATTCGCTATTGGGCTAAATCGGGCTGAACTGCCGATTATTGGATTTTTATTCCATAAAATGGGCTACGAAAACGGGCTTATTTGGGCTCACATAAGGATATACGGGCTCTTATTGCACACGATGGGCTCCAAAAACGGACTTAATCGGGCTCAAACACGGATATTCGGAGTGTTATTCGACAAAATGGGCTTATTCGGGCTCAAGTATGGATATTTGTGCTTTTATTCCTCAAGATGGGCTTAAAATTGGGCTTATTCAAGCTCTAATATGGATATTCGGGCTTTTCATTCCACAGAATGAGCTACGAAATTGGGCTTATTCGGGCTCTAGGATTTTTGGACTTTTATTCTCAAGATGGGCTTCAAAATTGGGCTTATTTGGGCTCTAATATTGATATTCGGGCTTTTTATTCCACAGAATGGGCTACGAAATTGGGCTTATTCGGGCTCAATATGGATATGCGGGCATTTTACTCGACGAAATGGGCTTCGAAATGGGCTTCGAAATTGGGCTCATTCAGGCTAGAAACAGACAATCGGGCTTTTACTCCGTGAAAAAGGATTTTTCTTCAGAAGATGGGCTTTCCTTCTGCAAAACGATTTCTGGACTGAGGGCTATCCAGAGAGCCCATGGAGCTCGTTGATGCCAAGGCATCCCCTCAGCTGAATAAAATCCTCTGGCGCTTGTTGCTCTTGCATTCACCTAGTTCCTGGTTCGAATCCCGCACTCCTCTCAGGTTCCCAGTTGCAGTGACTATTACCTGTCCCGACAGTCCCCTAAGCGAAGGCGATGGCTTCGGCCGCAGGTACTCAGCGCCTCCTAGCGTAGCGTCCTCACCTTCAGCACGCATTGTCGATGGCTTTCAGTACTCGACGATGCTCACATAAGCGAGCGCCATATTTGTACGTTCTACGTCAACTGTACATATTTTTCACACTTGTGTGTTAATCATATGAAAAATATTAGCATAAACAATCTTTTCTTTTTACTGATTCCAATAGCCAAAGCTAATGCCTTCATTTTTCTCGTCTATATATCTTTTCAATTTGATACCCCAAGGGTCAACTCTTGACCTCAATTTTTTTTTATAGTGTGATTTTTTTTTTATTCTTTGACCTAAAGTTCCAAAACTCTGATATTTGGATTCCTTGTCTTTTTCTGATTCTAAACATATAACTGACTTTTGTCACTCTAGTTATTGGTCGCCATATATTAGTGACCTCTCATTTGACCTCAAAATATCTGAAGTCATATCTCCTGACCGGTTGTTCGGATTGACCTTTAAATTTCAGAAATGTGTCTACGGCTCTAAAACTATCTATAAACCAAATTTCAGCAAAATCGTAGAGATGAGGGTGTTAATTTTGATTTTTTTTTTTTCGATCTTACAAAGAATGCCCCATGTGTGTAGTTTTCATGTCGCGTCATACCGCTGTATCTCGAGATTCGTGGACATGGAAAGTATTTAGAAAATAAAGAAGTGAAATAAACAAACATACATGTTGATTACGTATACTTAAAAATCACGATAAAAAATAAACAACTGAATTACCCAGATCTGTTCATATGCTTAGAATCAGGATAAAAAAGGAAAATAAAAAAAATAAACAAATAAATAGATACATAAAATAGATTACCAAGACGAAGGATTTACAAAAGATTACAAAGGAGGAGCATGCCGACAGAAGACCTTTTGGTCCATAACTAGGTCGGATGCGAACCAAAAAAATTATAATAATAATAAAAAATAAATAAATAAATATTCTATTTATACTCACCCAATCATCGCAATGCAGCTTGTAGAGGTCGTGTTCGGAGCTGACAAGGTCCTGCTGCCGCGAAGTGAGCTTCTGTTTGAAGGACATGGTCTTGAGAAAGAAAGAGAGTTCCAGAGCCTCAGCCACGAGGGCCCTGACGACGGCGCGGTAGTGGTCGTTAGCGTTAACTCCTTTCCCGAGGTTCTCCAGCCGGTTCTCACATATCTGAAGAAGGGAAGACGGTAGACATAATAAACTCATTAAATGATCATTAAATGCTTCCATGAGTTCCACAGATTGTAAGCCACAGCCCCACAGTAACCGCCAACGGCCATCGCCATAGGACTGTGGTAATTGGCTAACGCCAGACTATTCCATTACACTCAGAAGGGCCTTTGGACTTTGAATAATCAATACATGTATATATATACATCTATATATATATATATATATATATAGATATATATATATATATATAGATATGTATATATGCACACATCAACCCATAAACATACAATGACCAATTTCATCATTCTTTCTTTGGCTAATGCCAAACTATTCTAGTCAGCTTGAAAGAAATTATAAAATGAAAATACCAGTACTTAACCCCGAATTAATCACTGAACTCGTTTTTTTCTAAATGCAATTAATTTATCTTTTTTTTCTTTCTTCTGGGGGATAATATAATCTTTTTCTGGACGGTATCACACTATTTCTTTCGACTCTAAGGCTTTGGCAACATAGACATTAATACCCTCTTAAAATATGAATAAAAAGAAATATATAATAATAATAATAATAATAAATAATAATAATAATAATAATAATAATAATAATAATAACAATGATGCACATGATTAAGAGTACATGTAGTTTTGGCTGTATATATTTTATGTACTAAACAAGTTTCGGATTTTAGAGGTGCCCCTATGGAGCAGAGTTACACAACATTCTTTTATAATTTCCAATCAAAACAGAATGCCGATTAATTAAAATGTCACTTATTACTGTTAAACTTCCTTAAATACTTTCTTTTTCACCTCTGTGATATTATTCCCACATACATAAACAGTGTCTATTGGCGGCGAAATACAAAAAAAAAAAAAAAAAAAAAAAATATATATATATATATATATATATATATATATATATGTATATATATAAATGAAAAATCTAAATTATATAAGATGAAATATTTAAATACCAAAAAATTAAAACAAAAAATACTATTCCTACACGGAATGCCGTTAGGCGATTTTTTTCATCTTTTTCCTAAGACCCAACTGCCGACTGAGTTTAATTAAGTTTCTCATTGAAAGGAATTAAAACTGGCAAAAAACATGATAAAATAAATATTACAAAATATCAATATGATAAGAGATCAATATTTTAATCACTGAACTACTATTAACTCGTATAATCATGGCTGACCTAATACTATTATATTTCGTCGACATAACCCATTTTCTGAAGTCAGTCTTAATTCCATCATTACTGAATCGTGCATTTTGACGCCAGGCGATTTTATTAACAAAGAAAACGTCACAGGCTTTCATCTAGCCTACTGTGCAACATCAACTCTAAGATCAATCTGTCAATTCTGTTCAACTGAAACGACCCAAGCGTCTTATGACTTGTAAACAACGATTTTATTTGAAACACTAAAGTCACCCCTCAACAGTTCTTCTACTAAGCGTCGGAGAGTGAAACAGGAAGGTATGTGTCCGTATATTATTTCTTGTTATTTGCTTTTAGTTATATTTATGACCCATCATATTCAGTATAATTGTTCATCTTTTAACAACATTTTGAACAGTCATATAAAGCGTTTGTATACCTCTACGACATTCTGTTAATGGATTTCATAAAGATGCTCTGTCTCCTAAAGTATTTCTATTTTCTATATATATATTTTTTGTTATGTACACAAGCAATATTTTTCTTTTATATAAATACACCTTCAATCTCCCGCCCCTAATTCAATCCCAGTATCATATTCTAATAATGTTCTTCTGACAAACATCTCATTACTGGACCTCAAGATTTGATGTAGTTTAGATGCTGAGGGGAATTTGTGTATTTACATGTGTAATTACAGAACATGATACCATAAGTTGAAAACAAGGACTTCCTCATTACCTTAAACGCACGAAAATGGCGCCGGTCGATCTTGTTATATATATATATATATATATATATATATATATATATATATATATATATATATATATATATATATTTAATAAACAGATTATTATCAATACTATTAGCACCATTGCAATTATTGATATCTTTCAATTATTATTATTACCAAAGAATCGTGTACAAAAACGCTAAAAATATTGCAACTTTCTTACACCAATAACTCTAATTACGGGTGCGTGCACACACGTACACACACACACACACACACACACACACACACACACACACACACACACACACACACACAGCTGCTCTCGTTTGATCTTCCTTTGGCCAAATCCAACGGAATCTGTTGATCAGAAAAGGAGACACGCTCGCCTAATGAAACCAGAGATTTCTTTGGCAACCTTCCCCCCTTCCCCCCTCCCCCCCAACCGAAGGAGAGGTAAGGGTGGGGTGGGGGTCGAGTGTGGGTAAGGTCGATAACTCTCTCCTGATGTCACTCCCACACACAAACCTCACTCTCCCACCTTACCCATCACCTCCCCCACCCAACACTTCCCCCACCCATCATCTCCCCCAAACCTTCTCCCCACCCATCACTTCCCCCACCCTTCTCCCCCACCCATCTCCTCCCCACCCATCTCCTCCCCACCCATCACCACTCCCACCCATCTCCCCCACCCATCTCCTTTCCACCTACCTCCTCCCCCACCCATCACCTCTCCCACCCATCTCCTCCCCCACCCATCCACTCCCCCACCCATCACCTCCCCCAAGCCTTACCCCATCCTTTCTCCCACACCCGTCACCTCCCCTACCCCTCTCCTCCCCCACCCATCACCTCCCCACCCATCTACTCCCCTACCCATCACCTCTCCAAGCCTTCCCCCACCCATCTACTCCCCAACCCATCACCTCCCCCAAGCCTTCCCCCACCCATCACCTTTCCCATCCATCTATTCCCCCAAGCCTTCCCCCACCCATCTACTCCCCAAGCCTTCCCCCACCCATCTACTCCCCCTAGCCTTCCCCCACCCATCTACTCCCCAACCCATCACCTCCCCCAAGCCTTCCCCCACCCATCGCCTTTCCCACCCATCTCCTCCCCCACCCATCCACTCCTCCACCCATCACCTCCCTCAAGCCTTCCCCCACCCATCACCTCCTCCACCCATCTCCTCCCCAGCCTTCCCTTCCTCACCCCAAGTTTTATGTAGTTGATATTTCAGGGGGGACGTTTGGCGACACCCCTCCGGACCAGAGGCACGTAGCATTGTTTTTTGACTAAAGATTCATTGTAAACATTTTGACCACTTTTACACCTATAACCTTTTGACAACTTCTTACGACTCGACTTGTTAAGCATAATATCACCGACACGGATAGAATCGCTGGTTAACTTCGAATACAAAGTACAATGCCGAACAATGGTTACATTAAGACTAACTGGCCCGCAACAAAAGAAAAATAAAATAAAATAAAATAAAATAAAATAAAATAAAATAAACAAAATAAAATAATTCCTGCCAGTTCCTTCTCCAAACCCCATTATATACCTTATGGTACCTACTGCAGCCAGCCGATTTTATTAATATTCATAGCAGTCCCAAGGCAAGCCTATGTTCAAAGCCCCTAACTACGTAAATTAATATACTTCTCTATTCCTCACCTCATACCTCAACTTCACCTCCTACCTCTACCTCACCTTCTACCTCCCACCTCACCTCCCAACTCCACCTCACCTCCCACCTCCACCTCACCTCCTACCTCCACCTCACTTCACCTCCCAGCTGACACCGAAACATAAACAGATCAACATTTACCAAATAACTAAACAAAAACACCTAAAAAAAAAACCTCAAAAATCTTAATTATAATATAAAATTTCTTAAATACTCAAGCCTCACCTGTAGGGCATCATCGAGTGTGAAGTTCGAAGT
>NC_134794.1:9163716-9183716 GCF_046742065.1 Oratosquilla oratoria
CGTACACACACACACACACACACACACACACACACACAGAGGGCTGGACATGCAATGTCATGCATCCAGTAAGGGAAAAAAATTATCCAAATATAATCATAAAGAAAATTTCTGGAAATAAGAAAAAATCAAATATTAATCCACATATCAGAACAGTACTTAAGCATGCCCTTACAGTATTCTACACAAACATAAAAAAACACAGAGCAAAACTTAAAACGGGTTGCAAGTCATCGAACGATAAATTTCCAAACACGAAAATAAAGAAAAAACGAATGTAAAAAAAAAATAATAATAAAAATAAAATAAAATAAATAAATAGTAAACCACGCACAGAAAACAGGTTGCAAGCCAGAGCACATCACAACATTGACAACTGACGGGCGGGCCCGCCCACCCTTTGGGGGGGCGAGACCCAGCTTGCCGCGGGCGTGGGCGGCTCTTACGGGGCTCAGCCAGCCTACCTTTCCTCTTGGCCTTACAGCTCCGTCGCCTCCGGAAGGCCCTTGAGCTTAGTCCTAAAAAGGGCAGTGGGAGGGCAGCGTCAGCAAGGGTGCCAAATGTTGAAGGGCGTGAGGAAGGGCGGGAGGAAGGGAGGAAGAAGGGAGTGAGTGACAGTAAGAAAAAAAGTACCACAAGAAAGAGTGGCAAATAGCAAAAGGAAGACGGGAGTGACGGGAGAATAGGTAATAATAAGGTAATATAAGAAAGTAAGTAATTAACGGGAAGACGGGAATGAGTGACAGGAGAATAGGTAATAATAAGGTAATACAAGACAGGTAATATAAGAAAGGAAGTAATTAAAAGGGAGGTCATGGGGAGAGCGACAGGTGCAATAGGTAATAATAAGGTAATATAAGACAGGTAATGTAAGAAAGGAAGTAATTAAAGGGAAGGTCAATGGGGAGAGCGAGAGGGCAATAGGTAATAATAAGGTAATATAAGACAGGTAATATAAGAAAGGAAGTAATTAAAAGGGAGGTCAAGGGGAGAGCGACAGGGCAATAGGTAATATAAAACAGGTAACATAACAGATAACATAAGAATGGAAGTAATTAAAGGGGAAATAAGTAAAAACGGAGGTAATAAGAGAAAAGGGAGAGATCAAAATCAAATTAAAAGAGGGAAAACGACAGGAACGGATGTGAATTAATGAGAGAGGGAAGATAAGAAAACGAGTAATTAAAATAAAGTGAGGGACGAAATACGAGTGTATTAAGTACAAGAAGTAATGAAAAGGGGGTAATAGGAGAATTGGGGGTAATTAACGAGATAACAGAAGGGGTAGTGAGTGGTAATAAAGAGAAAATACAACAAAGATAGAAGAGAATAAGGAGACAAAAACAAGGCGAAGGTGTTGGGAAACAGGAACAAATAAAGAAACAAGTGACAGGGAAAGAGGGGAAAGAGAGGAAAGAGGAGAAAGCGAGGAAAGAGAGGAAAGAGAAGAAAGAGTGGAAAGAGAGAAAAGAGGGGAAAGAGAGGAAAGAGGGGAAGATAGGAAAGAGGGGGAAGAGGGGGAAGAGAGGAAAGAGGGGAAAGAGAGGAAAGAGAGGAAAGAGGGGAAAGAGAGGAAAGAGGGTAAAGATAGGAAAGAGGGGAAAGAGAGGAAAGAGGGGAAAGAGAGGGGAGAGGAAAGAGGGGAAAGAGAGGAAAGAGGGGAAAGAGAGGAAAGAGGGGAAAGAGAGGAAAGAGGGGAAAGAGAGGAAAGAGGGGAAAGAGAGGAAAGAGGGGAAAGAGAGGAAAGAGAGGAAAGAGAGGAAAGAGAGGAAAGAGAGGAAAAGAGGTAATTGAGGTAATTGAATGAGGGCGTCATCAGATAGGCGTCATCAGGAGCCATGGAGACGATGAAAAAAAAGAGAAAGTAAAAGAGAGAAAAGAAGAACGGAAAGAAAATTATGACATCAAGCAGCAGGTGGAAATTATAATTAAAGAGGGAAAAGAGGAGGTGGTGGTAGAGGTGGTAGAGGTGGTGGTGGTGGTGGTGGTGGTGGTGGTGGTGGTGGTGGTGGTGGTGGTGGAGATAAAAGAAACAGGAAGACAAAAAAAAGACAAAATGAAGAAAAATTAACAAATCAGAAAAACAAAACAAAAGGAAAATGGAGTACGAAATAAGTTGATGAAGAAAATATAAAAATAATGAGAAGAAATACGAGATGAACAGATGAGATGACAGAGTTGACAAGGAAGAGGAAGAGGAGGAGGAAGAGGAGGAGGAAGAGGAAAAGGAAAAAGGAAGAGAAAAATCAATAAGACGAAGAAAAAAAAAAAGGAAAAAAAAGAAAGAAAAAATCAAGAAACAAATATAAAGACCAACAAGAAAACGTTACATGTTTTAACGAAAAATAACAGTAATTAAAATATTTACACAATTTAATAAATTTGTTGCAAAAACAAATAAGTAACATAAGCGCCAAAAACAATTAAAGACAAATAAAAATATATAATTTGTGGCAGCGGTGCAAATGTGTACATTGTGGTGGCAGTGGAAGCAGCGATGGTGAAAGTCCAAATGGTGGTCATGAGGAAAATAATGGTGCCGGTGATAACAGTGGTGATAAAGAAAGTAATAACAAATCGGTGTTAAGAGTTATATATATATATATATATATATATATATATATATATATATATATATATATATATATATAGAGAGAGAGAGAGAGAGAGAGAGAGAGAGAGAGAGAGAGAGAGAAGGAGAGAGATAAAGAGAGGAGAGATAGAGATAAAAAGAGTGGGGAGAGAGAGCGAAAGACAGGTAGAGATAAAGAGATGGAGATAGAGAAAAGAGAGAGCGAAAGATAGAGATAAAGAGAGAGAGAGAGAGAGAGAGAGAGAGAGAGAGAGAGAGAGAGAGAGAGAGAAGAGGGAGGAGAGATAGAGATAACAAGAGAGGGGGAGAGAGGGGAGATATACAGAAAGTGTTGGGGGGGGGGCCCCAAACGTGATGTGGTCCAGATGTATGTACGCGGTGCAAATCAGTGATAATAATATTCCCCCAAAAAACCGGTGAAAATGCGGCGATTGGAACCTCAAACAAAATAAGACGTAATTGTAGTAAAAGTATTGTTACATGTGGAAATAATTCATTGGATAACGATGAAAACAATTGTGTTAAACACCGGTGGTGGCATAAACGGAGTTGGTGGTGGTGATGGTCGTCATGGTGGTAGTCGTCGTCATCGTAGTGGTAACAGCGGTGGTATAGATGGCGGTATTAAACGTGGTTGTATAAACAGTCACGGTGGTGGTATAATGGGTGATGGTAACAGTAGGATGGTAGTGATGGTGGAGGAGGAAGAGGAAGAGGAGGAGGAGGAGGCGGTGTCATTGAAGAGGAGCAACGGCGACAATTGGTGGCAGCGGTGGGATACAGGTAGAGGAGACAATAAATCAAAAACAAAAGAAGAAAAAATCACACGGACATTGGCAGTAACAGCAGAAGGTAAAGAAGCGACAGAAGAAGCAGAAAAAAAAAAGAGGAGGAGGAAGAATAGCAGAGGAGCAGCGGCAGCAGCAACACCAGCAGCAGGCTCAGCAGAGGCCAGGGCGGGAGCGTCGGCAGCAGGAGCAGGAGCGCCGAGGAGCAGCGTGTGAGCAGGGGGAGAAAGAAAGAGGCAAGTTGTGACTGGACCCCGAGTTCAATTATTCCAAAGTCCAAACAAGAGCAGGTCTGTTCACTCGAAAATAGGAAAACTAACAATATGGCGACATATGGCCGTGCTGATTTAGAGTAAAGATACCAGAGTTTGGCGCGTTCCTGTGCGTTCCTCGGTGCGTTCCACTTTAGTTTGGCCGCGGTTAGCGCTCCCAAACTATGAAAATAATTATAGTATGTGGCCTACCTTTTGGATGTGGCCTACGAATTTTTTCTTTGGTACAGTATGTGGCCTACCGGACTTTTATTTCGGTATGAACCTGTCTCTTAAGCTTCAATAGTTTGGGCGCGCTAACCGCGGCCAAACTAAAGCGGAACGCACCTAGGAACGCATCGAGGAACGCGCCCAACTCTGAAAAATACAAATCACACTTCAATTCATAGTCAATTAAAACCTTTAATGGTGCCTTGATAAAATAAATAAATAAATCGGGTCATATGGCAACCATGACCTCCAGTGTGACGTCACGTCGCCCGTTTCCATTCAGAATCGAACTGACCCGACTTGACCTTATTTGGCCTTTGACCCCAAACACACTTGGTCCCACACGAGGGCGAAGGCTTACGTTGCCACAAGTGCGCTGGTCTTCCTTCTACCTCGAGTGGGACTTGTATATAAAGATAAGCATCACTAATCCTAAAAAGCCAGTAAAAGACCAAAAGAGCAGCATACGTGATATAATCACCATATTGTAAACAGTGGCAAGTGATATCATATGTGTGCGTGTATTTTATATATATATATATATATATATATATATATATATATATATATATATACATACTTGAAGTGAATCGCTAGTAACAACGAATATACAAATAATTCCCGACAGTCGCCCGTCGGGATCCCAGTTCGAAACCCGGGCGACTGTCAGAAATATATATATATATATATATATATATATATATATATATTATATATATATTATATATATATATATATATATATATTTAAACTTGTTCCTATTGCAAGACACCTATTCACATTTGGAGATAAAAAAAAAATCGAAAAATCAAGTACATTTGGCTGCTCTAATACGGAAATTCAAAGCGAAAATATGGTTAGAATATATAATTCACCCAATACTGATTCATACTGCTGTCAAAACATCGTGTGTAAATTCAAAGTGCGAAACAAGAATTCGATGAAATAGTGAAGCATTTGCACACGCGGGAAACATCTGCAAGCAAAACCAGTTTCACATGTAATCAACACAAACAAGAAACACACACACACGCACACACTATATACAAATACATACATACACATACCACAAACATACAAAAATATTTTCACACACACACAATCACATAAAAACAAAAATGAATTTTACACACACACACACAGAGTATACAAACAAAAATAAATTTCACACACACACACACACACACACACACACACACACACACACGGAAAAAAATTAATTTCACACACACAGAAAAAAATAAATTTTACACACACACAATATACAAAAGTTAATTTCTCACACACACACACACACACACACACACACACACACACACACACACACACACACAATATCCGAACAAAAATTAATTTCACACACACACAATATATGAACAAAAATAAATTTTACACACACACACACACACACATACATGATGATGTTAAACTTTAAATATTTTTATCTGAAGCTGAAGTGGTTTTCTCTGTGTGTGTTGGGAGAGAGGGGACCGGCCTGAAGGGGTCCTGAATCGATAAAGGCGCCTTTCAGGCCAGAGTCAACCCTTCGGCTGAATAAAACTGCTTCAGAGCACAAAATCTGAAGCGAGTCGTCAAAGTGACGTAATTCTTACATGACGTCATAGCTCAATTATGACGTCATTACTGAGAGATAGTTTTCGTATTTCGTCGCCGATGACCAGCGCTTCTATCCTAGGGGGGGGGATATGGTACTGAAGAGGTGGGGGCGCTGTAGAGGAGAGGACGTTCAAGGAGGGGCCCACCAGGGAGGGAGGGGCGAGTGGAGTGAAGAATCTTCAATATATCAACCTTGATTATATTTCCTCAATTTCTCCCAAAAAGAGAGTTGACAGCCGATGACTACTCTTAGTTATTTCACCGACAACGAGTTGCAATGATAAAGCATAAGATCTACAAAAGGCCTTTTGGTCCATAAGAAGACCAGATTAAAAATAAAAAATAAATAAATAAATAAATAAATAACAAAGGTCACACCAGTAACGAGGTAGGATTAAATAAAATAATAAAAAATATTGAAAAGAAAAATAAAGAAAAGAATAAAAAAAAAAAAAGATACGTTTTATTGTCGTCTCTTACAACTGTGTCCATCATTTTCTCAAAATCGAGGTCACGTTTACTGATCTATAGTTCTGTGGTTTCTGCTTGTCACCCTTCCCCTACGGGGGACACGCCCCTCTCCCACCCCCGCCTCCCTCCGGTGAATAAAATCGCCTGGCGACAGCCGCCGTGGCGAATGGGGGAAGAACTCCTGAAGAAGGAAATTCTTTCCTCTCGGACCTTCTCCTTTCCTTCGTTGGCTTCCCTTCCCTTCGTTGGCTTCCCTTCCCCTAGTTGGCTCCCCTTCCCCTCGTTTTCCCCCGCCCCCCGACCCTCCCCTTTGCCCCTCCCCCCATCTCTGCCCCCTTCCCCTCACCCCTTATACTTCCCCTCGTTCTCCCCCTACCCTTCCCCTTGTTCCCGCCTCTCCCCCTTTCCTTACCACCTTCCACTTCCCCTCAACCCCTCCCCTTCCCCTCATCCTCTCAGCTTTCTCTCGCTCACTCCCTTTGCCCCTCACCTACTTCCCACCCCTCCCCCTCTTCCCCCCCCGCTCCCCCTTCCCCTCTTTTTCTCATTCCCTCGCGAGCGAACATAGCCATAAAAAGATCGAAGTCAGACAGACGAACTGACTTGAGAAGTATGTCAAGGACAAGCAATCCCTCAGCCGTAGCATCAGGTTCCTCTTACCGGAGACACGCGACCCGGAGAGAGCCGGCAACGGTCCTCCTCAAAGTTCCCCCACCCCCGTGAGATTCCGTGGAGAAGACAATGCAGTGTTTGGATTTGTTCTGAGCACGTGGGTATTGGGGAAGCGGGTGTGTTATGTAGCATTAGTGCGGTGAGGATATTGGGTCGTTGGAGTTCCTGGTGACGCGGTCACAGGCAGGTTAAGGTGACATGCAGAAGATTAGAATAAATAAATAAATAAAATAGAATTAAATAAATAAATAAATAAAATAAAATAAAATAATGAGACCTATAGAAGAAGGTAAGAGTCAAACTAAAAATAAATAAATAAATAAATAAACAAAAATAAATAAATAAAATAATGAAACCTATAAAAGTACGTAAGAGAGTCACAAACTAAAAAATAAATAAATAAAATAAATAATTGAAAGAATAAAAACTATAATAAAATATTCTAAAATAAAACAGGACCCCTCCACTTCTATACGATCAATAATTATCTGTTGGTTGATTCAGAAATTCTGGGAAATGCAAGAACGAGACTTTTTACGAGCAAATATTAATTTCATCCTCATATTTCAGAGAGAAGAGGAAGAAGGCCGCAGAGGACCGCTCCGTCAAGAAATGAACAAAGAACAGAAAATAGTTCTTCGTGTTCATCCTTGCACTGCCGCCAGGCGATTTTATTCAAAGGAACTTATACGTGGTGACCATGTTACGCAGAAAATCAACACGGGGAGGTCCGACACACCTACACGCAGTCAACAAAGAGTACAATAGCCTTTCCTAGTCACTGACCCTAAGGCAAGATGAACTTTTAGGAGCAAATGTACACTATATAGATATACATATACCGGATACACACACACACACACACACACACACACACACACACACACACACATACACACACAAACACATGCACACACATACATACACACACACATACATACACATATACACACACACATACACATACACAAATATACACATACACACACATGCACTTACACACACATACATACACACACTCACGCCCTAATCCGATACTTGTCTCACGCAACTCTCACGCTCTCCTCAAGGGCGCTCCGGTCAAGGCCTTCTCTCTGGACCAATCGATTGGGTGAGCGAAAACACCTTCGCTGTCTTCGTAACGACCCGACCGACTCATCGAGCGAGGTTCGCGAGACACGGCCTCGATCTCGTCGATCTTCGACGAACCGGAAGCGACATCTTTAACACGTCAACCTCGACGATGACGTCAACGATTCATAGACGTGACGTCATTACACGATGTCCAGCCTCTTGACATATTTTATTATTATTACGTCATGGATGACGTAAGAACAGAAACGGGTATATCTTCCACTAAACCGTTAGTTTCCGACAATGGGTTGGCGACCCCTCCGTAGCGTCTGTTAACACTTCCCGTGGTTCCCATGGCAACACAGTATCAAAAGATAGAGGCTTTGTCTAATTTGTAAATCTCATTCTCTAGTTTACGTTATCATTGTTGCCTTTCCGGCCTGTGATAAATTTCTTATGTTGTGCAATTGTGTAACCTATGGAAAAAGAGGAACAAGTTGAGTGTGTGTGTGTGTGTGTGTGTGTGTGTGTGTGTGTGTGTGTGTGTGTGTGTGTGTGTGTGTGTGTGTGTGTGTGTGTGTAATTCACCATGGTTTTGGATCACGTGTTGGATTTGTGATCGACAGTTTCTACCCTTCCGGAAGATAGCTCATAGCTCATACATGACAGATTTATGGATAATGCTGTGACCTCACACGTACACATACCCCCAAACTCCCCGCCCACGAGAGCTGGAGTAACGACTCGCAGTGCAGCGGTACTGAAATTACTTCAGCCCTGGACAGGATTCGAACCCAGACCGCCGTAGTGGCGGCCGCGATCGCTACCACCGCGCCATCGAATCGTGTGCGCGCGCGCGTGTGTGTGTGTGTGTGTGTGTTTGTGTGTGTGTGTGTGTGTGTGTGTGTGTGTGTGTGTGTGAGTGAGAGAGAGAGAGAGAGAAAGAGAGGAAAGAGAGGAGAGAGAGGAAAGAGAGGAGAGAGAGGAAAGAGAGGAGAGAGAGGAGACGAGAAAGAGAAAGAGAGAGAGAGAGTGTGAAAGACAGGGAGAGAGAGAATGCGAAAGATAGGGAGGGAGGGAGGGATGGAGGGAAAGAGTAAAATAGAAAGAGACAAAGAGAGACACAGAGAGAGAGAGAGAGAGAGAGAGAGAGAGAGAGAGAGAGAGAGAGAGAGTGAGAGACGGAAGGAGAGAGACTGAGAAAAAGACAGACACAGAGAGAGAGAAAGAGAGAAACAGAGAGAGAAAGAGAGAAGTCTGGTAAGCAGATGGCCAGTCTCAAAGCTGGTTCTTGTCAGGTCCTGCACCTGCCGACGAGCGAGCAACAGCTGGCTGAGGTCAGCCAAGTTCTCTCCAGATAGGAAGGAGGCCGTCAGCCAGCTCTCGACCTTAGCCTTAGCCTTAGCCTTAGCCTTAGCCTTAGCCTTAGGCTCAGCCTTGACGAAGTCTCTACTACTGGGTACATGAATTGGCAAGTACCCAACCCCCCCCCCTCTCTCTCTCTCTCTCTCTCTCTCTCTCTCTCTCTCTTTCTGCGCGTGCGCGCGGGTGTGTGTAATGAGAGAGGGAGAGGAAAACAAAGAGGAAAGAGAAAGAAGGTGAGATACACGGAGAGGGAGAGGTAGAGAAAGAGAGGTAGAGAAAGAGAGGGGGAGGGAGAGAGTGGGAGGGAGAGACAGGAAGGGAAAGTGAGAGGGGGAGGGGAAGGGGAGGGAGAGAGGGAGAGAGCGGAGAAGGAGGGAGGGAGGGAGGGAGTGAGGGAGGGTGGGAGAGAGGGAAAGGGGAAGAAGGGAGGGAATGGGGAAGGAGGGAGAGAGGGAGGGAGGGAGAGAGAGAGAAAAAAAATAGTGAGAGAAAGAGAGAGAAAAGTGAGAGAAAAAGAGAGTGAGAGGAAGGAAAGGGAGAAGTAGAAGGGAGAGAGAGAGCGAGAGAGGAGGGATAGAGAGGGGGAGAGAGAAAAAGAGGGGACAGTGAGAGGGAGAGAAAAAGAGAGAGTGGGAGATGGGAAAAGGGAGAGAGGGAAGATGAAGAGGGAGAGGGAAGGAGGGAGAGGGGAAGAGGGAGACTAGGGGAGAGGGCGAGGGAGACAGAAAGAGGGAAAGAGAGGGAGAGAGTTCAGCTCAAGGACAAATTGTATTGAGAAAATCTATATATTTTGCTGACCCTTAATATATAAATACATATCTAATATACTGTGTATATATATATATATATATATATACATATATATATACATATATATATATATACATATATATATATATATATATATATATATATATATATATCACAAAGTTATATCGTAGCACATTTGTAAAATATTACTTTCGGAGAAGAATAGGCGATCTTTATACTTTCGCTTATTCTTCTCCGAAAGTGGGTCATTATATATATATATATATATATATATATATATATATATATATATATATATATATGTGTGTGTGTGTGTGTGTGTGTGTGGGTGTGTGTGCGTTTGTGTGCGTGCTTGTAAGTGTGTGTGTGTGTGTGTGTGTGTGTACGAGTAAAATATAAATATATATTGAATTAACTAGACAATTTTAAAACATTAAAATTCTCCCATTATTCCTCGTCTACTTCTTCCACCTTCAGTTTCATTTGTCGCTGTGCAGTTAATTCATATATATATATATATATATATATATATATATATATATATATATATATATATATATATATATATATATATATATATATATATATATATTATATATATTATTTCGTTGTCTGGTCCTACTTACCTCTCGGAAACTGACGCAACACCGCAATCACAAGACAAACAACAAGAGCAGCAGCAACGACTACAACAACTGCAACAACTTCAACAAAATACATTTCTTCTTGACACCAAACGTCCAATCGATTAACTTGATCGACCAAGCCCGACTTCTCGTTTAAGGGAAGGCCTAGGAAGGACAAAGAAGGCCCAGGAAGGACAAAGAAAGACCAGGAAGGATAAAGAAGGCAAGGGTGGAGGAGACTTGCAAACTTGCAACTGTCAACGCATGAAACTGATACAGCGGTTAGTGTTACTTTACAGCTGTGAGTTTGTTAACATAGTTGTAACCATTTAACTTAATCCAGTTATGAAAAGTTAACCATTTCCATACTGGGTGGCCATGTTACAGTGATCTCCCTGTCACTCTAACTCTTTGCTGTATCACTATGTAAACAAACACAACGTTGCCACGTAACATTACAATGGTGCCACGTGTATCGTTGCAATTTTTCCAACGCTGTACCAGTTATAATTGTTGGCAGTTGTACATGCGGTTAAGGGAGGTGAAGGTCTAAAAGAGGGAAGGTCCGGAAGTAGAGGAAGGGCTCGGGAGAAAGGAAGGACTGATAAAAAGAGAATGAATAAGAAAGAGGAATGAGAAAAGAGAAATGACTGGAGTGAAAGGACTGAGAAGAGAAGGACTGAGAAGAGAAGGACTGAGAAGAAAAGGACTGAGAGAAGAAGGACTGAGAAGGGAAGGACTGAGAAGGGAAGGACTGAGAAAAGAAGGACTGAGAAAAGAAGGACTGAGAAAAGAAGGACTGAGACAAGAAGGACTAAGAAGAGAAGGACTGAGAAAAGAAGGACTGAGAAGAGAAAGACTGAGAAATGAAGGACCTGGGGTGAAGGGCGAGCGTAGGAGGAAGGGCGAGGACCGAGAGGAGAGGAAGACTTGGCCTGTGAGGAGGATCGTTAGCGGTCCTGAACAAGGTAGTTTGTCAGCTACAAGGCAGACGAGACGAATCGGAAGGGTAATGAGGGGGACTGGCCAAGGAGAACAAGGGTCGTTGCAAAGGGGATGTCTGCGAAGGGTCATGCGCAGCGAGGAGATCACGCCCAGAGGCGCTTGAGAGACCACGGGCGTTCCCGTTGCCCTGTGTGGTCTGACTTCGAGTGACCGCTGTCTACAGGGACTCGAACTTGGGTCCGCGGGGGGGGGGGGGAGAGAGAGAGAGAGAGAGAGAGAGAGAGAGAGAGAGAGAGAGGGAGAGAGAGAGAGAGAGAGAGAGAGAGAGAGAGAGAGAGAGAGAGAGAGAGAGAGAGAGAGAGAGAGAGAAACAGGCCCGGGAGTACGTGCCACTGCAGGAGTACTTCCAAACCCTTCGCTGGCACTCGGCTAGAGGGGGAGTGGGGAGTGGGGAGTGGGTGGGAGAAGGGGGATAGGGGGAGGGGTGCCACGCCCACCCCCCGCCCGCACTCCCTCTGCGGGCGGTGGAGTAATGCGGCAGTCGGAGCTGGGCGTTGCTAGGACTCCCGTTGACTGCAACACCAGGGTGGAGTGGGAACAAGAACAAGAACAACAACAACAACAACAACAACAACAACGACGACGACGACGAGAGCAACAACAACGATAATAACGATAATGATAAAAACATTAATAATATTAGTGATAACATGATAACAATATTAAACACGAAATAACAACGAGTAATATTGATATTAATCCTATTTAACCCTGGTTGCCGCCGGGCGATTTTATTCACGGTAGCGAAAGAAGTGGGGGGAGGGGGGAGACAGCCGATGAAAAATAAATGAATAAATGAAAAATAACAAGATCGCAATGGCGACAGGACCGACGCAATTGAAGCTATGTTGATCATCATCATTGTTTATGACGTCAGAAAACGTCAATCAAGGACACTCAACTCCCGAAAAACAAGTCAAGTAAATCAATAGAAAACAAATGAAAAAACATAAGTATGTATCAAAAATAGTTAATTATATAAAACAGGAAAAAACAAAAATTAATATAAAAGACATATACGGTATATACAAAAATAAAAATTCCAAAAACCTATATACGTTTATAAAACACATAAGAGATCAATGAAAAATAAAAACAAACACTACAGAAAAAATATATAAAGATATACAAAAAACAAATCAAACAAAATAATCAAACAAATTGAGCTGCAACGATGATGAAGGTGTAGTGGAAGAAGTGCAGTGACGTGGTGGAGGTGGAGGTGGAGAAGGTGGAGGAGGAGGTGGAGAAGGAGGCATGAGGTTGGAGTATGATGACGCAGTTGTTAACGGTAATTGTAGTAGTGATGACAACAGTGGTAGTTGTAATTATGTTAGTTGTATTTATGGTAGTGATGTTCGTACCGGAGTTGTTAGTAGTAGTAGTAGTAGTTTCGGTGTTGGTAGTAGTGGAAGTGGTGGTAGTAACAGAAGCGACAGCAGAAGTAGCGATGGTCATGTTGGTAGTGGTCACAATGTTAATGTTAGAAGTGGTTGTTTGTGGTCACAATATTGGTATGGGGGTGGTGGTGGTGGTGATAGTGGTGGTGGTGGTGGTGGTAGTGGTGGGGGTGGTGGTGGTGGTAGTGGTGGGGGTGGTGGTGGTGGTAGTGGTGGTAGTGGTGGTAGTTATCATGGTGGTGATAGTGGTAGTGAGAGTATTAATACTAGTGGTGTCGGTAAAGTTAATTAAAGGTGGTAGTGAGTGAAGCGACGCGACTCCCGGCGTAAGACCCCCTACCACCACCGCCAGATGACAACAACAATTTCCACCAGAGAGGATTGACAGCAACTCTGCAATGACTGACACCAACGCCATCAACTTTCCACCAGAAGATGAGCCGATGTTGTTGGCAACACTTAATTACTTCTTATTAAGTTGTCTGTTCCACCCCCTCCCCCTCCCCCGAAGTCATTCCAAGAACAACGACACGTTCTCAAAAAAAAAAAGAGAGAGAGAGAGAGAGAGAGAGAGAGAGAGAGAGAGAGAGAGAGAGAGAGAGAGAGAGAGAGAGAGAGAGAGAGAGAGAGAGAGAGAGAGAGAGAGAGAGAGAGAGAGAGAGAGAGAGAGAGAGAGAGAGAGAGAGAGAGAGAGAGAGAGAGAGAGAGAGAGGACCTCATGCGTGACCTTTGACCTGGAGGGCGACCCCATCAGAGATTACTTGCTCCCCATTCCCCCTCGCTCCCCCCTCTTTGTGTAATCCCCCCTTCTACCCCCCACCCCCCACCCATCAACCAAGGGCCCCTTACTCCACCCCACTACTGCCCTTTCCCCCAATCTCTCTTGCCTTTCTTTCTCCCCCCAAACCCGTTCCCTTTATCCCCCCAACACTCTTGCCTTCGCCCCCCAAAAGCATTTCCCTTCCCTCCATCTCTCTTGCCTTTCCCCCCAAAAGCATTTCCTTTATATCCCCATCACTCTTGCCTTAGCCCCAAAAGCATTTTCCTTCCCTCCATCTCTCTTGCCTTTCCCCCCAAAAGCATTTCCTTTATCCTCCCCATCACTTTTTGCCTTCCCCCCCTTACAACACTTTCCCTTTCATGAAAGATCTCTTTAATCCCCCCAGGTGTCTCGTGCCTTCCCCCTCTCCCCCTTTTACCTCGTGCTTTTTCTCCCCAACCGTTACTCACTCTCCTTCCTTCCTATCTCCCCATCTCTCCTTGGGGGGGAGGGGGAGGGGGGAGAGGGGAGAGGGAGGGGGAATGTTACTTGCTGCATGATTTGTGCAGAGCGTAAGGGTGTAGGGGGAAGTAAGGAGAGGAAGAGGAGGAGGACGAAAAGAAGATGAAGTGGAGGAAGAGGAGGAGGGCGAAAGGAAGATGAAGTGGAGGAAAAGGAGGAGGAGGACGAGTAGGAGATGAAGTGGAGGAAGAGAAGGAAGGACGAAAAGAAGATGAAGTGGAGGAAGAAGAGGAGGAGGACGAAAAGAAGAAGTGGAGGAAGAGGAGGAGGAAGAAAAGAAGATGAAGTGGAGGAAGAGGAGGAAGAACGAAAAGAAGATAAGTGGAGGAAGAGGAGACAGGAAAAGAGAATGAAAAAAAAATGAAAGAGAAAGAAGAACTAGAGGAAGAATATAAAGAGGAAGAGGAAGAGAAAGAAAAAGAAGAACGTGGAGAATAAGAAGAAACCTCAGAGATGAGTCCAAGGAGTGACTTTAGTATTACACAATTAGGTCAAGCTTTTGCGGTTAGCCCACTCAAACATACATACATACATACATACACACACACAGGCACATACAAACACACACACACACACACACACACACACACACACACACACACACACACACAAACACACACACACACAGGCACAAACACACACACACACACACATACAAACACACACACAGGCAAATACAAACATACACACAAAATGCCATCTCCAACTCTCGATACTACGGTACCTTGGATGATTTTCTTCTGGTTAGCTCTAAGCGATTTCATTCAGCTGAGAGGAGAGGTGGAAAGGAAGGGGAAGATAGAGGGGGAAAATAACCTTTTACTGAAGGAAATACGGGGGAGAGGGGGAGAGGGGGAGGGGGAGAGGGGGAGACCTCAGGAACTGTCTCGAACACCAACTAAGTTGGGAAACGTCCTAATGTGTTTAACTCGTAAGAATAGAATTCTTTCTCAACGGGCACCTTCCCCCACCCCACCCCGTCCCCGCCCACTTTGGAACACTAAGCATTACACAAACCTCACCTAACCATAACATAAATCAGCATAACACAAGACAGTATAACGTGACAGAAATCAGCATAGCATAACAGAAATCAGCATAGCATAACATAAATCAGCATAACATGACAGAACCTTACCTAAATTTAACCTAACTCCCTGTATGAGTACCGACTGCCTAGGTTTTAAGGACTTGATATTCTAGAAACCTTTGCGACACCCTTACGGATCAGGGTTACGCAGCAATTTCTTAGACGGGCGGAAACTTGATTTCGATGAAAATGGCTGATCAATTTTAATTTCTGCAGTATTTTCTTAAACTTCTTGACTTAAACTTCCTCAACACGATATTAACTCCGATGGATAGAAACACTGGTTACCAATTACCAAATATCAAGACCTAACCATTACCTCTAACTTCTTCTTTAATCGTTTCAAAAATCATCACAGCATGTGTAACAGACGGTAGTATTCTTAAAAATATATATATATTTCCTTATATAAATCTTATATAAATCATTGGAAGGGAAAGGTTTATATAAGGAAAGATTTTTTTTAAGAATACCACCGTAAGATTCTTAAGGTGGTATTCTTAAAAAAAATCTTTCCTTACATAAATCTTTCCCTTCCAAAGATTTATATAAGATTTATATAAGGAAAGATTTTTTTAAGAATACCACCGAGAGTATCATAAACAACACCCCAAACTTCAAACAATCGCGAAGGGAACAACGTGACGTCATCTGAAGGGCAACTGGGAGGAAGGGACCCGAGGGGAAACAATTCTGATTTCGTGTTAAACACTTCTGGCGTTCTAACTACCCACGAAACCTTAGATAAGCATATGGCAACACTAAGACCCTGTTCACATTAGCGGTTTGAACCGCGCGGAAACCGCGGCGGTACCGAATAGTTAAGGAAGAACTGCGCGGTTGTGTGTGAACGCTTCCATTAATTTACATTGTAATTAAACCGCCAGTGTCTGCTGTCGGGCAATTTCATTCAGCTGACAGAGCCACTCACCCCCACCCCCAACCCACCCCTCCGCAGCGACCTTAAATGGTGTCAGAACAAAGAAAACGGGGATGTCGGGGTGCACGTTTCACTTTCACCGGGCCATTGATGGCGTCAAATGGGGACTCCGTAAAACAGAGGAACTTTAAACAAGATGAGAACCTTTGTTCACTTTCGTTGTCACTGCTACGAAAGCCTTGTACTTAGTATTAAACAAATAAATAAATAAATAAATAAAACATAATAATAATAATAATAATAAAAATCATAAAATAAAAATAAAAAAATAAAAATAAAAGTAATTAAAGAGAGAGAGAGAGAGAGAGAGAGAGAGAGAGAGAGAGAGAGAGAGAGAGAGAGAGAGAGAGAGAGAGAGAGAGAGAGAGAGAGAGAGAGAGAGACCAGGTGGACCTTTGCTATGAAGACCTTCCATTAAAAAGAGACTTTCGTTGTCAACCAAGACGAGACCTGGAGGTCTTATGAAACCTGAGACTTGGAAAGACCGGAGAAGAAGAAGACTCTTGGAGATGAAAAGAGAGAGAGAGAGAGAGAGAGAGAGAGAGAGAGAGAGAGAGAGAGAGAGAGAGAGAGAGAGAGAGAGAGAGAGAGAGAGAGAAGGGGAGAGCCAACTTACCGACGTCCCCCCCTTTCTCGAAATGAAGGGGTACAACCAAGGTGAATAAAATAGTCCGTCGACAGCCAAGATTAAATATAAAGTACCACCCTGTGCGAAAGGATGTTGTGATATGGAAGCTCGTGGGGTCCCGTCACGTCGATATAAGTATGTACTTCCCCCGCCCCCTTAAACATGGGAGGGACGCACTTTAATTACTTCATTCTGGTCAGCAACAGACGACAGCTTCGTCCTGGTTACAGCGCTCTGTACCCCCCCCCCCCGTTCGAGGTCACGTAATGTCAAGTCGAAACGGTGGGCAGCGGTACGGGGGTGAGAAAGTGAAACTGCTCGGGCTTCGCCACCACTACCACCACCACCACTACCACCACCACCACTACCACTACCACCACCACCACCACTACCACCACTTTTTCATCACCAACACCACCAGTGAGCTCCTAATCATCACCCATATCTCCATCATCACTACCATCGCCATCATAACTACCATCATCACCACCAATTTTAATCACTGTTCTCATCACCACCACTACCATCACAGCGATTTCTACCATTCTCCTCCCTTCCATATCCCTCTCTCTATCATTTCTCTCTCTCTCTCTCTCTCTCTCTCTCTCTCTCTCTCTCTCTCTCTCTCTCCCATTTCCTCTTTCATTTCTTTTCGTTGCCTCTCTCTCAGTTCCCTCTTTCATTTCTTTTCCTTGAGCCCCCCCCTCTCTCTCTCTCCCTTTCCTCTTCACTTCTTTTCCTTGCTTCTCTCTCCATTTCCTCTTTCATTTCTCATACTTGCTTCTCTCTCTCTCTCTCTCTCTCTCTCTCTCACTCTCTTTCTCTCCCCATTCTCTCTTTCGTTTCTTTTCCTTTCTCTCTCTCTCTCTCTCTCTCTCTCTCTCTCTCTCTCTCTCTCTCCCTCTCTCTCCCATTTCCTGTTTCATTTCTTTTCCTTGCTTCTCTCTCCCTTCCACTCCCTCCGTCCCAACTGTCCACCTTGGCCCGTCCCATGTAGTAGGGCCGGGCCGACAGGGTCCGAGAGCTTGACCAAGCCGCCCATCCCAAAAGCAGGATCCGCCCACGCCCGTAAACAAGCCATTACGCCCATCTGTCCACCTGTCACGCTCATTTGGGGGCCCGCCCATATCAAATACAAAGACAGAAAGAAAAAGGAGAGAAAAAATGAGAAAAGAAAAAGAAAGAAAAGAAAAAACAAGAAATATGTATATACATATGTATTGTAACCAATCAAAATAAAATAAAATAAAATTGAATAAAAAGGACATTTGCTATATGTACTCAGCCAAGCTAAGTAACAGTCCCTTGTTTTGTTTGTTTGTTTGTTTGTTTGTTTGTTTTTTCACCTGTGTTAGTTCCTACGAGATCACGCAGGGAGGCGCTTCCCTGCGACCAAACTCGTCACCTTTGCCTTGCGTGCTCGGGCTGCCAGGGAGAGTGAGAGTTTCCGGTGTGGCTGCTGAAATCCAACACGGATCCGACACACACACACACACACACACACACACACACACGCACGCACGCACGCACACACCTACCTCGTGGCGCAGTGGTTATAGTTCTTGCCTGCCACTACGGCGGTCCGTGTTCGAATCCCGCCCAGGGCTGAAATAATTTCACTATCGCTGCACTGCGGGTTGTTACTCCAACTCTCCTGTGTGGGGAGTTAGTGTGTGTGTGTGCGCGTGTAAGGTCACAATATTACCCATAGATCGGTCATACGAGCTCCGAGCTCTCATCTGGGAGGTTAACAATTGTCGATCACGAGTCGGACACGTGATCCAAGACCATGGTGAAACACAGACACAGACACACACACACACACACACACACACACACACACACACACACACACACACACACACACACACACACACACACACACACACACACACACACACACACACCTGTTCAAAGGTTTCCCCTCCGTGTACACCCATGCAATGTTGCACGATTGCAAAGCTTGACCCCGATTGCAAATTGAAGGGTTGATGGGCCCGGGTTGAGCAAGAGCAACGCCATCTGGCGGCCGTGGAGATCAGCTCCACAAGTTCGAGTCCCGTTTGCAAATAGCGAACATCCAGACCTGACCCATGGTTTGCAGGTGATTTTGTTTTTAGAAAAAATGGTGCCATTAAAGGTCAGAGTGCCAATGACGTAGGAATAGTGGCACTGTTACTATGTGTACTATTCTTACATGTGTTCTCTCTTACACACATATATAGACAGATGCATATACAGTATATATGAATACATATATACACATGTATGCAATATATACATATGCACATACATATGCGTATACATATTATGTATACATATACGCATCTAGATAGACATATACACATGTATATACATACACATATACATGTGCACACGCGCAGTTTATAAACAGGTTTTTCTGCATACATTTTTGGTTCAAAGGCAAAACATAGTTCATATTATTCTATAATGTCTTTTACTTTCCTTAGCAATTTCTTTGTTGCTGCTGAAAGAAAACAAATCGTCTCCAGAGACCACGTCAGCATACGTTTTCCTTATTCACAAAGACCTCCAACGTTTCGCCCGCAACATCAGACATCATCAGGTACAACACAAAGTTTACAAATCCTTTAATGGACTTTTACAGTACTTTCTCTGGGGAATCACGACAACCAACTTTCTTTCACGCCTCGCATATTTTGTTGTATATCAAATGTTTGGAGGTCATTTTTCATCGCTATGAGCATTTTGTCATTTTCGAGCGACTATTTTTCTTTTGGTCATGATGTTTGTGTTCAGATTTAGGTCGTGACGTGATGCATGGTCTTCTATGGTCTCTTTATTTTCTCTTTCAGTTACAGGTAAAACTCTTGCAAAGAAACTGGAAGTCATCAAACAGATCATTAACGCATTGTATATTATCTTACACACACACACACATATACACAAACTCGTGGCGCAGTGGTTAGAGTTCCCGCCTGCCACTACGGCGGTCCGGGTTCGAATCCTGCCCAGGGATGAAATAATTTCAGTATTGCTACGCTGCGGGTTGTTACTCCAACTCTCGTGGTCGGGGAGTTGGGGGTGTGCTTGTAAAGTCACAGTATTACACATAGATCGGTCATACGAGCTCTGACCTCTCATCCGGGAGGTTAATAACTGTCGACCACGAGTCCGACACGTGATCCCAGACCATGGTGAATCACACACACAC
>NC_134794.1:9188716-9196216 GCF_046742065.1 Oratosquilla oratoria
ACCCACCTTCCGTACCATACGGCACTTTTCCTCTTACCTCAATTGTCGCCAGACGATTCTATTCACTTCCGTAGGGAAATAGAGATAGAGTACTAAAGGGTTACAGGTTTTCTTAACCAGAAAAAAATGTATAAGTATGTCACTGTGATAAAAGTTTCGAGAACATTGTACACACTGTTGATGGTGATAATAGGTGTGAAAATGGTGGTTGTGGTGATAGTGGCGAATGGGGTGATGGTGGTAGTGGAGGTAGGGGGTGTGGTGGTGGTGACAGTGATGTTGGAGTGCTTGTTTAGGTGGTGATAGAGAAGATGGCGGTGATGGTGGTAGCAATATTGGTGATAGTAAGGGTGCTGAAGAGAGTTGGGAGTGGAGCAAAGGGGAGCAGATGGGAGTGGAGGGAAGTGGAGCAAAGGGGAGTAGATGGGAGTGGAGGGAAGTGGAACAAAGGGGAGTAGATGGGAGTGGAACAAAGGGGAGCAGATGGGAGTGGAGGGAAGTGGACCAAAGGGGAGTAGATGGGAGTGGAGGGAAGTGGAACAAAGGGGAGTAGATGGGAGTGGAGGGAAGTGGAGCAAAGGGGAGTAGATGGGAGTGGAGGGAAGTGGAACAAAGGGGAGTAGATGGGAGTGGAACAAAGGGGAATAGATGGGAGTGGAGGGAAGTGGAACAAAGGGGAGTAGATGGGAGTGGAGGGAAGTGGAACAAAGGGGAGTAGATGGGAGTGGAACAAAGGGGAGTAGATGGGAGTGGAGCAAAGGGGAGTAGATGGGAGTGGAACAAAGGGAAGGAGATGGGAGTGAAGTGGACCAAAGGGGAGTAGATGGGAGTGGAACAAAGGGGAGTAGATGGGAGTGGAACAAAGGGGAGTAGATGGGAGTGGAGGGAAGTGGAACAAAGGGGAGTAGATGGGAGTGGAGGGAAGTGGAACAAAGGGGAGTAGATGGGAGTGGAACAAAGGGGAGTAGATGGGAGTGGAGCAAAGGGGAGTAGATGGGAGTGGAACAAAGGGAAGGAGATGGGAGTGAAGTGGACCAAAGGGGAGTAGATGGGAGTGGAACAAAGGGAAGGAGATGGGAGTGAAGTGGACCAAAGGGGAGTAGATGGGAGTGGAACAAAGGGGAGTAGATGGGAGTGGAGGGAAGTGGAGCAAAGGGGAGTAGATGGGAGTGGAACAAAGGGAAGGAGATGGGAGTGAAGTGGACCAAAGGGGAGTAGATGGGAGTGGAGAAGAATTCCGTAATCCCAAAAAAAATCTAACCCCAAAATACTACTATTAAAAAACTAATAATAATAATCCACGTGGAATGAGGTGGAGCTTATGTGACGTCACATCGCCCTGTCCGCGTTCAAAGTCATTTGTGGGCTATGTGACATCGCGCTGTCTCAGAGGCGTTGGGGGGACATGTGATCACCTGTGGACAAATGTACCTTTTTATCTAGATCAGGTGTTTTAATATCGTCAAAGAAAATTCCTCTTCATTTCTTGAAAGCAAATTCCAGGACGTTATACTTGTTTGTATTTACTGCAAAATAGTTTAGATTTCAGAACACAAATCAAAAAGAAGCCTACATCAATGTTGATCTTGGTAAAAAAAAAAAAAAAAAAAAAAAAAAAAATTAAGGGCGTTCATTAAGGACGAAAGGGTTCGAAGGTCGTTTTCCTCAGCCTTTGTTTGCAAGTTATTAAGGCCGCAGGCGAGAAAAAGGGTGAGGAACTGGTGCCTGGCAAACGTTCAGAAACCTTTATGCTCTGTGAGGAGAAATCCAAAACGTATAATCACACGTTCAAATCAAACGTTCGGCATTCTATCGCCAGGCAAAATTGTCTTTCTTTAATAGTACTGACCTCTGACCTCAAATTTTGGCAGACACTTTCCAGAAAGATTTTTTTTTTTCATTTTTATCATCTAATGCCTCCCCCCATCGACAGCGCTTTCACGAGTTCGCCTTTTGGTCTTTTGCTTTCTCGAAGAGTTCCGAGAACCTGGGCCAGATCGGACTCGAGACTTCGACTTCGACTTCGACTTCTCCTTCTTCTTCTTCTTCTTTTCAAACACACTATTCCCTTTTTACCAGAACCGATCAAAAAATTATATATTCATCTAATATCTTTTATACATTACACCTAACTGAATCATAATGATATAGAGTATATATATACATATTATATATATATATATATATATATATATATATATATATATATATATACTGTATACACACATACACACACGACTACACCAAAAGACTTCTTCCCCTTACAATGGAGGCGTGCATCCACCCCCACCTTTCATCCACCCCACACCCATCTGTTATCCCTTTTATCTTAAATCATACATTCCTACAACTTCTGATACATCAAGACTCGCTTCACTGGACTCCCAGTCTTGACCGTTATTTTCCGTTAATTTCCGTTACGCCTTCAAATCCTCCATTACCTGGCCCCGGGACCTTTCGCTTTGACCCGGGACCCATTGGTCCCCAACGCCGCTAACCCCCCCCCCCAAGCCCCCAAGAAACGACTTCTAACGACAGGTCGAATTCCACATCGTTCTCCGCTACCCTAAGGTCGCACGACGCATTTGAGACACGACAGATGACGTCATTGTTACAGGGTTCCCCGAATGGAGCATCAGCTGCAGGTTTTGGAGAATTTAGTGACATTCCTACGGACACGAGTTACGCAGCATTTTTATGAGAGAAGAAGAAAAAGAAGAAGACGAAGAAGAAGAAGACGAAGAAGATGAAGAAGAAGACGACGAAGATGAAGAAAATAAAATAAAAGCGATATTCTCCCCGGGGAAAGAAGCGCTGGTTATTGCTCACAAACAACTATTCATTGTAGATACATCGATCTATTTGTTTATTCTTACTCTGAGTAAATTCTATATACAGAACATAAATTCCTCCTCCACTTCATACCTTCCACAGAGTGACACTTCATGGCTTTTCTTCTGGCTAAGGGGCAACAGGCCATTTTATACGGATGGGGGGAAGGGGGCAGACTTCCATCCAAGGGGGGTGGGAGGTCTCAATCGACCTGGAAAGGGGGGGGGGGAGGTGAGGGAAGCTGAGTGAAGAAGAATGGAGGGGGGTGGGGAGGAAGGTCGGCGAGGGGGAATAGGTAATGAAAGAGATAGAAGGGGAGAATGAGGGGAGAATAAGAAGGGGGAGAGGGGAGGGAAAGAGAAATGACGCAGAGGTAAAGAGGAATTGAAAGGAGGGTACGAAACTATAAAGGGCACAGCAAGGAGGAAGAAGACGAGGAGGAAGAGGAACAGAAGGAGGAAGAGGAAGACTAGGAGTTTCAGGAGAAGGAGGAAGGGGGCCTTGAGAAGGAAAGGGAGACGGAGAACATGGAGGAGAAAAGGGAGGAGGAGGAGGAAGGAGAGGAGGAGGAGAGGGAGGGGAAGGAGGAGGAGGAGGAAGGGTGAGAGGACGCAGAAGGAAGACAAGGATGCGAAGGAGGAAGAAATGGAAGTTCAGGAGGAGGAGGAGGAAGATGCGGACGAGAGAGAGGAGGAGGAAGGGTAAGAGGACGCAGAAGGAAGACAAGGATGCGAAGGAGGAAGAAATGGAAGTTCAGGAGGAGGAGGAGGAAGATGCGGACGAGAGAGAGGAGGAGGAGGAGGAAGTGTAAGAGGATGCAGAAGGAAGACAAAGATGCGAAGGAGGAAGAAATGGAAGTTCAGGAGGAGGAGGAAGTGTAAGAGGATGCAGAAGGAAGACGAGGATGCGAAGGAGGAAGAAATGGATGATTCGGGAGAAGGACGAGGATGCGGAGGAAGAGGAGGAAGAGGAGAAGGAGGACGAGGAGAAGCAGGACGTAGGCAAGCAAGGGCGTGTCCTGTCCGATGTCCTAGTGAAGCTCTGGTTACACCCGAAGGACCCCAAGGTGATCCTCCTCCTGCGAGGCGGAGCCTGTTACACACCGGACCACACACCACCCACACCCAATGATACACAACCTGTTCATCTTCACTTGTTAGAAATCTAAATAACACAACGAATCACTAATTTTAATCAAGAATTTGCATTAAACAACGTGAAATTACTAAAATATGAAAAAATAAAAAATAAATTAATTTTGAGGTATATTTTTTCAACACTGCCTCGAGATGGTGGGAGGATGCATCGGGTGCCAGCCTGGAAGATTAACGGAAACGATCCTGACGACTGGAGAAAGACAAGCGCGGGCAGCTAACTCCCGGAGTGACGTCACGTGGAGTCACACACAATATAGTCTCCGCCAATTCCGCGCCACGCTCGTTTGAACAAATAACCAACAGCGACCCCTTCCCTTCCGAGCGGTCCTTTTCCTCCCCCGACAGACGATTTTATTCGTTTCTGTGGCTTCCACTTCGATTTCTCATGACCTTGGGCGAACTGTGGATTAAATATTTCTGTAGAAAATTTTCCAAACTTTTTTGGGGAAATTAATATAAATGATCCAGGGTTTATATAGTTCAATTAAAATCTATTAACATCATTTCTGTGCATTTGTACATTAGTTTCACGAACCGTAGAGCTCAACTTCCCCAACGTTAAACGAAATACAACGGAATAAGAAAAAATAAAATTAAATACAATAACAAAAAAATAAAAAATAAAAAGAAAAGAAACGTACAATTAAAAATGGGGGACACCAATCTACCTGCTGTTACTCCCGACAGATCATAACAGACTTCCCCCCCAACTCCCCCCCACTCCCACTCCCCCCAACTCCCGGGGCCCATCATCCACGCCAAATGGTAAAAGGGCACGAAGAGGCAGAGACAAATGATGAGGATGACAGTAATTATTTGTCCAAGGACGCCCCGCCCCTCCCCCCTCCCCTCCCCCTCTTCCCTCTCCCGCCCCTCCCCCCACTCACTTCCCTCTCCCACCCCTCCCCCACACACTTCCCTCTCCCGCCCCTCCCCCACACACCAGCCCTCTCACCCCATACACCAGCTCCCCTCCCCCATTTCCCTCTCCCACCCCTCCCCCCACACACCAGCCCCCCTCCCCCCACTTCCCTCTCCCGCCTCTCCCCCACACACCAGCCCCTTCCCTCCATTTTCCCTCTCCCTTCCCCCAAAGATCAACAATGCACGCCTCCAATACAGTGTCATACTTTATATATTTGTTTCTGACTATCGCCTGACTACTGTCGGCCGGGGCTGACTAGGGCCCCAAGCGTGGTTACGAGTCTTACCCCTCGGCTGTCGTCAGCAGCGTGATCACCGTCAGCCTCAAGCATAATCTGTCAGCATTAAACATCCCAAATGTCAGCTCAAATCCCATATATTGCGTCAGCATCAAATCTGTCCACCGTCAGCGTCAAATGTACCCACTGTCAGCATCAATAATGCTGACAGGATCAATAGTGCTGACAGGATCAATGATGCTGACAGCATCAAACGTGTCAAGTGTCAGCATCAAGAGTGCCTATGGCAGCATGAAACGTCAAGATATATGCTGCGCCAAGACCTACAATGTGTCAGCAGGTCACTATGCTGACCATAACCAGCATGTCGGCTGTATTAAGGTCAAACACGAACATGCTGTCTGAAATATGCGTTTCTTTATGCTACCAATTATTGGTATGACCACATGATGGTATTATGTGATATAAAGAATGCAATACAAGCACGCAACAAAAAATGTGCGTGCGTGCGTGTGTGTGTGTGTGTGTGTGTGTGTGTGTGTGTGTGTGTGTGTGTGTGTGTGTGTACGTGCGTGTGCGTTTACCTAATTGTAGTATATATAAAGGGACCAACGCTCGTGTAGCCCCGTCCTTTATTCTTTAACTACTATACCTGAGATTTACCTTGGATCACGTGTTGGACTCGTGATCGACAACTATTTCCCTCACGGAAGAGAGCTCAGAGCTCATATTTGACCGATCTATGGAGAATGCTGTGATCTTACACGCACACACACACATTCCCAACTCCCCGCCCGCGAGAGTTGGAGTAAAGACTCGCAGCGCAGCGATACTGAAATAATTTCAGCCTTGGGCGGGATTCGAACCCGGACCACTGTAGTGGCGGCCGCGGACGCTACCACTGCGCCATGTGTGTGTGTGTGTGTGTGTGTGTGTGTGTGTGTGTGTGTGTGTGTGTGTGTGTGTGTGTGTGTGTGTGTGTGTGTGTGTGTGTGTGTGTACCTTATTGTATCTACCTAACTGTAGTATATAGGAAAAGAGTAATGCTCGTGGGGCCCTGTCACTTCCTGTCTAATTATCATACCTAGCTTCAAATTCACGTACATGTGTGCGTGCGTGTGTACGTTAACTCACTCATCAACAGAAGCGCATAAGACACAGGACTACCAACCTTTCCGAGACGCCACGCGATCAGCATCCCTGTTACTGGACACTACACAAGACACAAACCCCATCCGTACCTGTTGGCACTTTATCTTCTATCCAAGCTGCCGCCAGGCGATTTAATTCATCTCCGAAGCCTTCCCTCGACAGCGAAGAAGTTACAGGAGCTTATAGGAGGTACTGTGAGTTCATTCGTCACAGGTTTGTTCGTGACGCTTAAGCATGTCACATGATTATCATCCAACAGAGTTGCGACAGTAACATGCTCGGCTTAGCTTGAGTGACATCAGACCACACTGTCATCTGATCCGCCCGTGACATGATTTCTTTTGCCCCCAAAGGAGGGTGACTGGCTAGTCCGTGCGGGACCAAGTCACACGTGCCCGCCTTTCAAGTGACTGAATGTACAGCCGCACAAACAAGTTCGTCCATAATGTTCACTTGCTGGCATACTCGTGGCTACCAAGGTGGTCGTATTTATTACAAAAAAAAAAAAAAAAGGTCAAATATGAGCCTTACAGCATATGTAAACAGAGCTCCTTTTTCTTTCCTTCACTGTAAAGAACAAAATCTTCCCACTTTCTTTGCTCCCAGACATTCCTTTCCCATTGAAGATTAGTCTCATATCATACAAGAATGCTACGTGAGTCGGACCCGTAGGGGTGTCGCTAAAGGGGCGACCACCCCACCCCCTACCCGTGTCCTGACGAATGTATTCACGCGTGAGAGGCCATTGCGTGAGAGGCGAACAATCCAACAATGCCCAATAAACAAACGCAAACAACCCTCGACGTCATGTTAAACTACCTATTCGGGGTCATTAGTATTCGTCCCGCGTTGTCGTGGCCAACATCGATGCGTGTCGCATGACACTATCCTACCCCCTACCCCTGCTGACGTTCCGTTCCCAAAGAACCTCCTCCTCTTTCTCCTCCCCTCTCCTCTTTCTCCTCCCCTCTCCCCTTTCTCCTCCCCTCTCCTCTTTCTCCTCCTCCTCTTCCCCGTCCTCTTCCTCCTCGTCTTCCTCCTCCTCGTCCTCTTCCTCCTCCTCCTCGGCGTCATCCCTATGCCCTCGTCAGGTTCTCTCTATAAGGAGGACCTACTTTGCATACACCAAAGTGACCTCCTCCTGTATACAGAAAAGAAGAAACTCGTGGGTCAGGTTCATGTGTCCGCAGCTGTAC
>NC_134794.1:9201216-9203716 GCF_046742065.1 Oratosquilla oratoria
GAAAGGGTGGAAGAAGGTAAGGAGGTAGGAAGTGGAGGAAGAAGAGTGGAAGGGATGTGGAGTTTAAGAAGGGAGAAGTGGATGGAGGGATGGAAGAAGGGAGAAGAGTGGAGGAAGAAGGAATTGGAGGAGGGAGGGAGGGAGGGAGGGTTTGGGGGGAATTGAAGAAGAGGAATCGAACTCGGGTCTCCCTTCCCTGCAAAACGAGTTCGAAGCCCAACCCGCCGTTACGTAACGGACGCGTAACAGATTGGCGTAACAGTCTGCGTAACCAACTTTCAAATACGCCACGGTGACGCACTTCATATATTTCATTCTGGCGTTTTTTTTTTTTTTTTTTTTTTTTTTTTTTTTTTTTTTTTATCCATCTGAGTAGGAGTCGGGCGACCCCTGTGGAGTAGAGTCCAGCCTCCTCAACTGAATAAAATAGTTTGTTCTTAAGCCAGAATAAAATCAATTGGGTGTGTCACAGTTTCTGTTTGTGGGAAGAATCCCATTTTCAGCACACGAGCAAATGTGTCTTAACAAATAAATAAATAAATAAAAACAAAATAAACAAATAAAATTAAATTAAAATAGATAAAATCATAATGATAATCATAATAATAATAATATAAAATGAAAATAAATAAATAAAATAAACAAATAAAATTAATTCAAATAAATAAAATCATGATAATAATCATAATAATAATATAAAATGAAAATAAACAAATAAAATAATAATAAAATAGAATTAAAATAAATAAGATTAATAATAATGATAATAATAATAATTTTCAAATAACTAAACAAAATATTTAATCTTTACAGTAACGCTCCAAATATATGTCCGGGTATTACCACAAGAGCCTCGGGCAAATTTAAACATACAGTAAATATCACACACACACACACAATATATGCAATTTCAAAGTATGAATGCACATAGGTAACTACGAAAGTATATGTGTATACATACATTTAACACACACACACACACACACACACACACACACACACACACACAAGTTCGAATGTTAACATTTGTACAGGTATATTATATCACATACATTCATATGTTAAGGAAGAAAATGCTACTATATACAAAAGCGTTTTCAAACTCGCACTCATGAAGCTACAAACTGAGTTAACATAAGATAGTCTGTACATACCCTCCCCCCCTCTCTCCAGAGGGGGGGAGACTCCCCCCCACCTCACAAGGAGGAGGGGGGGAAAGCAACCAACTTGGGACTTCATCACGTACCTGGAAAAGAAAAAGAAATAAAATAATTAACAAATGGGGGATGGTATATATTTTCAATTATTTGAGGACTTCCTAAAATCCTTGCACTTGAGCTAGTAGCTGAAATTTATGACCATCGCGACAATTCTGACTGCCGCCAGGCGATTTTATTCAGCAAAAATAGATTAACTAGTAAAATAGTCTAAAGTTATTTTTAAACTTATCGCATTTAACATATTTTGTTTTGGTAAAAGTCGGATAATTCTGATCAACCAAGGAGGAGGAAGAGAAGGAGAAGAAGAAGAAGAAGAAGAAGAAGAAGAAGAAGAAGAAGAAGAAGAAGAAGAAGAAGAAGAAGAAATAGAAGAAGAAGAAGAAGAAGAAGAAGAAGAAGAAGAAGAAGAAGAAGAAGAAGAAGAAGAAGAAGAAGAAGAAGAAGAAGAAGAAGAAGAAGAAGAAGAAGAAGAAGAAGAAGAAGAAGAAGAAGAAGAAGAAGAAGAAGAAGAAGAAGAAGAAGAAGAAGAAGAAGAAGAAGAAGAAGAAGAAGAAGAAGAAGAAGAAGAAGAAGAAGAAGAAGAAGAGAAACGCATTTAATGGTTCCAGGTATAGTGAGAGTTCCAGCTACGCACATTACCCAAACTTGAGATCCATCCATTGACTCGAATTGTCCATCAAAGAAGAAAAGATAAACAAACCAAAAATGAGAACAAGAAAAAGGCGAAAAGGAAGAAATATACATACATACATACATATACCAAGGCTTTTTTCCCCTTAAAAGGGAGGTAGCCAAAAAGGAAAAGGCATAAAATCATTCCCCCCCATTCCAAATATAAGAAATATAAGAACAGGAAATAAGAAAACAGAGAGGACAAAAGAGGAAGAAGTCGACAAAGACGAAGAAGGAAGAACGAAAATACGAAGAAGAAAAAAGAGGAAACGTAAAAAAGAGGAAGAAAAGGAGAGTGATGAGGACGAAGAAGAAGAAGAAGAAGACAACAAAGAACAAGAAGACGATGCACGCAACATTCCACGTCAATTAAAACAAAGGTCATTTTATGTCCTTCACTTTATCTTATTTTTAGTCTTACTATCTCTTACTACTTCTATTATCTTTTACTATCTTTATCATTATCATTTTTTTTTTTCACTTTAAATGTCTCTCGCTTTTATCAACCCTTTCTCCGCGGGGTAACAGACTCCAGAAGTCTTATTCTGGTCGAAATCAGAAGATTTAATTAATCTTAATCGACATCGTAACGACAAGCCATGGGTCCA
>NC_134794.1:9208716-9216216 GCF_046742065.1 Oratosquilla oratoria
GTGACGTTTTATCGGGTAAATATAATCACCTGTGGTCAGGGTCAGGTCAGTTAAGTCTTTGACCTCTTCGGTGGCACTCGCCCTATGCTCTCCTTAAGCCCTGAGGAGCTGAATAAAATAGTCTGGCGTGGGCTACAATAGTCAGTAGATTTCGTTACTACCTCCAAAAGGGGAGTAATGTGATAACGTAATTTGCTATTACTATTATCACTGTCATTATTATTATCATTATTATTATTATACTATAATCATTTACTATTATATCATTATTATTATTATTATCATTATAATTGTCATCACATTAACCATCATCGCTAATTATCTTCTTGTAAGAGAAATGTCTGGAAAGTTCTCCTTGAATGCACCATAATGCTGGATAAAGGTGAGAGAGAGAGAGAGAGAGAGAGAGAGAGAGAGAGAGAGAGAGAGAGAGAGAGAGAGAGAGAGAGAGACTTCACGTTGATTTTGAAATCAACATGAAATACAGAAATAGATACTGAAAAATCTACGGTGATCAAGTACACATACATATAAACACACACACACACATCATATAATTAGTGACACGACATTCGGACGAAAGTTGAGTAAGCGAAACTATATATTTGGATTGCTATCTGCAATCCTTTTCAGTTAGCAATCGAAATATATAGTTTTGCTTATTCAACTCTTTATTTCGTCCGAATGTGGTGTTAGTTGTGATTTACAAATGTGTTACTACATTTCTCACCAGTGATTTACATATATATATATATATATATATATATATATATACATATATATATATATATACATATATATATATATATATATATATTATATATATATATATATATATATATATATATATATATATATATATATATATACATATATATATATATACATATACACACACAAGCACTTTTCTATGCTGTTACCCTGACTTCGCCTATCGCATTACTGTAAAGTAATACGAAACTCGCTTGCGCCTTGGGTCTCTCAGGCCCATTGGCGACCGCGACCCACTTTATCAACTTTATTCTGACTAATCGCCAGGCGGTTTCATTCAGCTGGGAATAATCAGTTCTTCAATGCAGGAAACCTCCCATTGTCGGGAAAAAACCTTCCGAAATGAAGGACGTTCTGAATATCAGAAGTACATATATAAACACACACACAAACACAATTTAAAAACAGTTTAGATAAAGAGATATGAAGACGGGACACCACGAGCATAGCTCCCCTTCCCGTAAAATACAACTAGGTAAATACACACACACAAACACACACACATACATACTAACACACATATCAATTTCCCTAACACAAATTTGATTCAAATTTTTCATCCAAATTTCCTAATAGCTCTTTCACCACCACAACCACGACCACCAATACCACAAACACCACCAATATCACCACCACGACCACAATCACCACCTTGACCTCGTTTGGTGGCATTTGACCTGATTCCAACAAACATGAACGTTACCAATGACCCTGATGACCATCCCACGTGAGCCTGAACCAGCTGTAATTACTCTTCGCCCAGCTGGCAGCAAACACACGCGAACCATCTGTCACAGGAATCTAACCTGTTTTATCCACCTTCCACACCCCACCACACCCTCCTTGCCTACCCGGCCTACACTCCCACCCCGTCCCCCTCCTTCCCACCCGACCACCTCTCCCGGGTCTCAATGGGATCCCAGCACGGAGGTATTTTGGTCAGAAATAACCAGCGTTTCTATCCTTGGATTATTTCAGGTCGAAGAGGTGAAAGTCATAGAGCAGGTGGTCGAGGAATGTGGGATAATGGAGGGATAACAAAAGTTGAAAATTATTTTTCATTTTATTATTATCATTTTATATTCATTTTCAATCAAATTAATGTGTGACTCTGATCCGTATGGATGTCAACACACAAAGACTAATAAGCTTGGGACACATGAAACCTGAATGCAAGTGAGCAATGGAATCCAACCTTATATAGACACACACACACACACACACACACACACACACACACACACACACACACACACATATTTTCGGTATTTTCTTATGTTTTAGGTTAGCTCAGGTCAAGTTTGGTTAGATCAGGTCATGTTTGGTTAAGTTCGGTTACGTTAAGTTAGGCTGAGATTAGATCATTTTAGGTTAGTTTTGGTTAGGTCAGGTTTAGATTAGACCATTTTAGGTTAGGTTAGGTTAGGTTTAGATTGGATAATATTAGGGTATGTTAGTTTAAGTTAAGGTTATGTTAATTTAGATTAGGTTCAGATTAGATAATTTTAGGTTAAGTTAGGTTAGATTAGGTTTAGATTAGTTAATTTTAGGTTATGTTAGTTTAGGTTTAGCTTAGGTCATTTTAGGTTAGGTTAGATTAGGTTAGGTTCAGATCAAGCCATCTTAGGCGAGGACAAGTACAGTCAAATACTGGCTGCAATTTAAAAAAAAAATCCGCCACATCGGCGCCGATACCAATAAAAAATGGCGTATTTTTTACATACCGACGGCGACATCGCGGTACTAATTTCTCTCCATTATTCTGTCATGGTACTGTTCGGTAGCCAAGACCATTCTAAATAGACGAGGGCGACACTCTTAAGTAGAAAAAAAAAAGTTACAGTGGTATTCTTAAAAAAATCTTTCCTTATATAAATTCTTGGAAGGGAAAGACTTATATAAGGAAATATTTTTCTAAGAACACCACCATAAGAATCTTACGGTGTAAAAAAAAAAAAAAAAAAAATCTAACGTTTCTTCCTGGAGTGATTTATGGGAAGGACTAAAGAAGATAGATCCTGACTAGTGTGGTTATACGGGTTTTCATTCACTGATGGTAAAGTCAACAATTAATCATTGTTACTTATAATCATTATCATTATAATTACTATTATCTGTTATATTACCCCACTGTACAATGTATCAAATACACTTCTAAAAAAAAAAAAAAAAAAAAAAAAAAAAAAATCAAAGAACCTTTTAAGATTTCGGTCCATGATATAAAATCCCTAAATCCCCCGACAATGATTTCTAAGCCCTTCTGATATTTGTACTAAACCAATCCCTCTGTCCGTACGGTCAAGAATTAGGCCCAGCCAAAGAAGATCTCAACGTCAGGAAAAGTGGTCAACCTGGCTGTCGTATTAAATGTCATGAACCAGGATCACACACCTCTTCCTCCTCCTCCTTCTCTTCCTCCTCCTCCTCCTCCTCCTGGTCTTCCTGGTCTTTCCTCCTCGTCGACTGCCTCCGCCCTGTCCGCAAGACTCGAACTCCTGGCCAAGGTCTTCTTTCATTAAAGCCCTCGAGGTCTCAAGTCTCCTTCGGCCACTTCGCCTTCTTCCTCCTCCTCCTCCTCCTCTTCCTCCTCCTCCTCCTCTGACGTCACTGTGGTTACTAGATATCGTTGCTTCTCTTTCATTTCAATTCAGGGGTGTCGACCCTCTGATGACGTCATCATTCCATAGACATAGTTATGGACCAAAAGGTCTCCTGTCGGCATGCTCCGTCCTCCGACCTACCCTCCTCCTCCTCCTCCTCCTCCTCCTACTACTACTACTACTACTACTACTCTCCATTTTTTATCTATTAATCTATTTCTTTTCTTTAACTCTTTCGTCTCTTCCATTCTCCATTTTCTTTCCATCAACTCCTGAAACAACACTAACTACCTTTTTTTTCATCCTTTCATACTTCTTCAATTCTGTTTCATCTTGTTATTTGATTGTGATTTTTTTCTTCGTGATTTTTTTTATTTCTTATTCCCGCCCCCTCAACACCATCTGTCTCAGACCCTGAGACCCGCCAAATATTTGATTTTTTTTTTTTCGGGATTTTTTTTCTTCTTCTTTTTCATATCCCCGGCCTCTCAACACCATCTGTCTTGGATCCACCTCACCCTGAGACCCGCCAATGCCGTGTCGCTTCAACAAAGCTGAACAACAGATTACATTCATTTACCTTCACACATTTCCTGCAACCGCGACGCGTTGAGCTTCGCACTCGCTTCGTTGCCCCCGGGACACATGGTTCCCTCCCCCCCAACCTAGTGACAGCCACTTGCCCTGGCTATCCGAGCACATAGGGCAAAGGTGACGAACAAAATTGCTCCGAAGGAACAAGCTTCTGGGTAGGGAGAAGAGAGAAAGGAAGAGAGGAAGGAAGATAGGAAGAGAGGAGGGTTGAGGAGGAAGAGGGAGGAGTTGAGGAGGAGGTGTGGGGGGAGGAGGAGGAGGAAGAAGTTCGAGAAACAAAGGAAGGCGTTTCTTTGAGAGATGAGGTGTTCAAGAGGTGTCAACAGGAGGTGGAAAGGTTGCGAGAAGGATTACCATCATTACAGCAGGTGCTGAGGTCACAGGTGCCGGGCCAGAACGAAGGTGAAAGCGGCCAGGCGTTGCAAACACCTCCCACTCAACCTACGACAGGTTGTACTCGACAATGCACCTCCGAAGACAAGATGACCCCAATCACCCTTCCACACAATCTAGGGGTGTGCCGATTAATCGGCACTGGTATCGGCATCGGGAAGAATCGGCACTTTTTTGGTGAATCATATTTTGCCGATGACGATTCAAAGAGAGAGAGAGAGAGAGAGAGAGAGAGAGAGAGAGAGAGAGAGAGAGAATTCTCGCCGATGCCGATAAAAAAAAAAAAATCCCGATTCCAATTAATCGGCACAACCCTACCACTAATCGACAACAATTACGAAGGTTTACGATGCCATCCGAGCACACTGGGCACAGGGGGACGGTTTATAATGAAGCTGAGCGTCTCCTGGTGTGAACTCACCACCTCAAGTCCTTTTACACCCTCAATACCGTGACGTCATTTACATGTTTGTTTCATGGGGGAAGTGCAACCCCATAGGCTGGCACTCAGTACCCGGACCGACAGGTGGCTGTCACCGCTAAAGAACCATGCCAGCTGGAGACCTTTAGGTCCATAGAGAGGCTGGATACGTACAATAGCAAAATATATCAGTTAAACAGATAAATAATTAGATAAATGAAAATAAGGTAAACCATTAATAAATAAATAAAATGGAGACCTTCAGGAATACAAGTCAATCAAATGACCAATTGAAAACAAATTAGCGTAGATGGAGTAGAGAAAATTGAGGTAGAAAGGGAGTGGAGGAAGAGTTGAATTACGGTAAGTAGAGATGGACCAACACACAGACACACACAGACACACACATACACACACACACGCACACACATACACACACACACACACACACACATACGCGCACACACACATACGCACAGGCTGAGAAATAGTTAAATATCGCTGCACTGCGAGCCGGCACTCCAACTCTAGTGGGCAACTTTGGTGCGTATGTGGAAGGTCACAACATTCCCCATATATAGAGCCATAAACGAGCTCTAAGCTCTAGTCCGGGAGGGTAGTAACAGTCAATCACGGGTCCAACACGTGAGCCAAGACCGTGGTGAATCACGCGTCCACACAAAATGCAATCATTGCAATTGTCAGGTTTTCAACCTTTGGAAATTGAGACGCGTCCCATCTTTCCGGTTAAACTCGTCTACGTCTGGGTACACACACACACGCACACACACACACACAGACATGCACACGCACAAACACACACACACACACACCACATACACATACACCACATACACACATACACAGACACCACACACACACACACACACACAAACACATACACACACAACACATACACATACACACACACACACATACAACACATACACACACACACCACACAAACACAAACACATACAGACACACACCACATACACATACAACACATACAAATACAAAACATACACTTACACAGACACACCAGACATACACACACGTATATACACACACACACACACACCAAGCACAAACATACCCACCCACACACACACATACACACACTTACACACACATACATAAAAAAGCTTGCAAACGAGCGCTTGCAGACGTCTTCACACGTGCAGTCGAGAGCCCAACGCCTCCCACCCCTCGGTCCACTGCTCAGACATTGGAGAGAGCCATAAAGCGCGATGGATCTTGAGGCTCGCAGAAGGAAATCGGCAGAGATCGAAGCAATACGAAGGGAACCCGACTCCTCCTGCTACTGCTACTCACGACCTATCTATCTACCTGTCCCCTGGTGCCCCCGAACGATTTTATTCAGCCGACGGGGGGGGGAGGGAAGTCATCACCAAAAAGGGTTAAAGTTAGATTAACCCTTGTGCAACATGTAAGAGTGAGAGAGTGAGAGACAGTCAGAGAGAGAGATAGAGTGAGAGTCAGAGAGAGAGTGAGAGTGAGAGTCAGAGAGATAGAGGGAGAGGGAGAGAGGGAGAGACAGAGAGAGAGGGAGAGACAGAGAGCGAGAGATAGAGGGAGAGGGAGAGTCTGAGAGAGTGAGACAGAGGCAGAGACAGAGTGTGAGGGAGAGGGAGAGAGAGTGGGAGGGAAACGGAAGAACAGAGGGAGAGAGGTTGGGAGAGAGGATAGAAGAGAGTGTGGGAAAGAGGGAGAGGAGAGGAGGGGAGAGGAGAGAAAGGAGAGAGAATCACATTAACACATTAATCACATTCTATTCTGCTTAACGAGATTAGGGACACGATCCCATGCCAACGTAGATTAAATTAAATCTAGTTAACACCTTCAACAGAATATAATCGTCCGGTGTAGGACATGATCAAATATAACAAGTCCGCCGGTTAGGATGAGTTGTCTCCTTAGCGCAGTGGTTCCCAACCTGTGGGTAAATTACCCCCTGGGGGGGGAGGTAACAAATTTTCGGGGGTAATAGAGGGGTGACAAAAAAATTAAAAATAAAATAAAATAAAATAAAATCAAGAAAACATTGCGGTACCCGGCATTATGATTAGGGTTAACTTAGTACGTATAGTTGTAAAACGGAAAAAAAAAAAGGTTGGGAACCACTGCCTTAGCGTCTACATTCGAGTTATGAAAGAACAATCTTTCCCTATAGGTCCCTTCCCCAACATCGTAAACGCTACATCACAAAGGAATAAATAATAAAAATAAATAAATTAATAATAAATACACAAATAAATAACTAAAATAATCACCATGGAACATAGAATGTAGGAATAATAAAATAATGATAATAATAATAATAATAAAAAGAAAATAAAAGAAAACAAAAATGGCGGAATACGGGACCCACTGGGAAAGAATTCTTATTCTATTCCCCCTGACAAACGACCTCCGCTCGCGGGTCATAGCACACGATGACAAGGGGTGGGGGGAAGGGGGGAAGGGTGGGGGGTCTTAACCACCCTTCTAAAGATCCCCCCACCGTAAGTAAACTGCTTATTTGCTTAAGTTGATAACAAGCTACATAGACTCAAAACCCGACAGAGCGTTGTCGCGAATTTAAATTCCCGCCAAACAAACGAGGTGTGACGTCAGTTGTGTTATCCTTAGGGGACAGCTAAAGACGTTATCAGCTCTACAGGAGGAGGAGGAGGAGAAGGAGGAGGAGGAGGAGGAGGA
>NC_134794.1:9223716-9233716 GCF_046742065.1 Oratosquilla oratoria
ATAGTGAGAGAGAAGGGTGGAGGGAGAGAGAGAGGGGTGGAGGGAGGGAGGGAGAGGAGAAAGAGGGGGAGAGAGATAGATATAGAGAAAGGGGAGGAGGGAGAGAAAGGGAGGGAGGAAGAGAGAAAGAGAGAGAGAACAAGAGAGAGCGGGAGGTGACGGGGAGAAAGAGAGACAGGGTCAGGAGTTCGCGGGAGGTAAATACAGTAGTACTCGTAGGGAACCCACACCCGAGAGAAAACGGGGCGCGGGTCAATCCCGCTTTCCCATCCTGCTGGACATCTTCCAAGGGTGCCCCTCACCTCCTCCTCCCTCCCTCCTCCTCCTCCTCCTCCCTCCCTCCTTCTCCCCCTCCTCCTCCCTCCATCTCCTCCTCCCTCCTTCTCCCCTCCTCCCTCCTCCCCCTCCTCACTCCTTCTCTCACTCTTCCTCCCTTCTTCTCCCCCTCTTCCTCCCTTCTCCCCTACTCCTCCCTCCCTCCTCACTCCTCTCCCCCTCCTCCTCCCTCCTCCTCCTCAACCGCCTCCTCGTCTTCACCGTATGGGGCACTGAATGAATAATTTTATTCGGATAATATTTCAGGGACTTTAGTAAAACCCCTACGGATCAGACTCGCGCATAATTACTTTATGACTGGAGATACGTCAAAAAAAGAAAGAAAAAAAAAATCCTTGAATATTATCTAACCCCCCCCCACCACACACACAATGGATAGAGGCGATGGTTATTGAAGACGAAATACTAATACACCCCCTCCCGCACTTCCACCCCCTCCCTCGCCTCTCCTCCTCCCCCCTCCTCCACATATCCCCCCATAACCCACTTCCTCCCCCTCTCCCCCTCCTCACTCCCTATCTCCCATCGCTCAATTTCCCAAAATCTGCTTTTCACCATTACCCTCCCCCGCTCTCCTCCCACTCCATATCCCCCCATAACCCACTTCCTCCCCCTCTCCCCTCCTCACTCTCTCCCTATCTCCCATCGCTCAATTTCCTAAAATCCACTTTTCACCACCTCCACCTGCTCTCTTCCACCCTCACCTGTTCTCCCCCTTTCTCCCCTCATCCCCCCCTCTCTCCCCCACCCCCCCTTCTCCCCCTCTCCTTTCTGACCTCTGGCTGCCGTCAGGCGATTTTATTCAGGAAAAATCCACTTCATAGTTAAGAGATTAGATCTAACTTGGTTAATCACACTTGCCAGTTTTCTAAGCTTTGTTTTTGTTCTAATTATCGCCAGCCGATCTTAATCAGCCTAGATGAAGCCATTCCGTAGTTAAAATAATTTGAATTCTCAATGCTTGGCTTGCATTCTAAGACTAATATATTTATTCTAGTTTATGCCTTCCTGGTGTGTGTGTGTGTGTGTGTGTGTGTGTGTGTGTGTGTGTGTGTGTGTGTGTATGTGTGTGTGTGTGTGTACATACACGTGCGCGTACATACACACACACACACACACACACAACGTCTTTTCGAAATTGAAAAAATATCCACACTCCAAAATACAGCATTTTATTTAATTTCATCATCTATTTAGTTATTTATCAATCTTATTTGATCTATTTTATCCCTAACTATGGGAAAGGGATAGAAGAGTCATTACCCCCAATCCTTCCTTCCTAATCCCTCTTCTCCATCTTCCACTCCCTCATCACATTCCCTACCCATCTTCCCTCACTCCCCTCCCTAACTCTTCCTCAATTCCAACGTCTATTCCCGTTTCTCAATTCCCTCACTCAATCCCCCCCTCTCACTCCCCTCCCTACCTCTTCCTCAATTCCAACGTCCACTCCCGTTCCTCAATTCCCTCACTCAATCTCCCCCTCTCACTCCCCCCTACCTCTTCCTCAACTCCCTCACTCAATCTCCCCCTCTCACTCCCCTCCCTACCTCTTCCTCAATTCCAACGTCCACTCCCGTTCCTCAATTCCCTCACTCAATCTCCCCCTCTCACTCCCCTCCCTACCTCTTCCTCAACTCCCTCACTCAATCTCCCCCTCTCACTCCCCTTCCTACACTCTCACCCTTCCTACATTCTCAACACAGTGAAGCACTTTCTTGATTTTGAACTGGCTAATGCCGCTTAGCGATTTTATTCAGCCGGGTAGCGAGTGGGGGTGAATCTCGGGGAAAAACGGGTTTTTGGTCGAATAAAATCGTCTGACGACATTTGCCAAAAAAAAAAAAATCCAGAAATTGCGTCACCTTGTTTCTGAAGGAGCTAAACCATATATACAAAATAATAATAATAATAATAATAATAATAATAATAATAATAATAAATAAATAAAAATAAATAAATAACAATAATTAAAAAATACACACAATCAAAAAACAATGATAAATAAAAATGAAATAAATAAATAAATAATGGAAAATAAATATGAAGTATCAATAATCATGGAAAATAATAAGAATAAAAAACAAAGAAGTACAATGCCCGCAGAGAACCGTTCCGGAAACAACCGAAAGCCGATCATATCTCCCCACTCCCACCCTCCCACTCTCCCACTCCCTCCCCAGCCTTAAATCCCCGAAAAATCGTTCTTGGTACTCCCTCTCCCATATCTATCCCCCCACTTCCTCAGCCATCCCCTGGTGAGCCCCACCACTAATCCCCCCACTCCTCTAAGCCCCCCTCCCACTAAGCCCCCCTCCTCCTAAGCTTCCCCCTCCCCCACTCAGCCCTCTATTACCCCCCGCAAGCAAGCAACCAGCTCCGGTCTCAAGCGGCGAAAGTTGTCGAAGGGGGGGAAGGGGGGGAAACTGCGCAGAGCCCCCGCGAGCCGCTTTCCTTTCAAGCTTCATGTGTGGGGGGAGGGGGGAGGGGGAGGCTACTGAGGGGGGCCCCCTCGTTCGTGTGGATAGCGGGTACCCGTCGTTTGCTTCACGGAGTGCTTGTTAGAATCTACGGCCGTGGAGAAACGAGATGGTGTTTATGTCTTCCGGGAGGCGGGAACCTTCCTTGGCTCGCCAGGTCGCCGAAGAATTTTCTTCAAGAGTGACCGGGTCTGCAGATTTTTTATATATATATTTTTTTTGGGGGGGAGGGTACATGTGTGTGTGTGTGTGTGTATGTGTGTATGTGTATGGGAGCATGTATACATGTGTGTGTGTGTGTGTGTGTGTGTGTGTGTGTGTGTGTGTGTGTGTGTGTGTGTGTGTGTGTTGATGTGTATGTGTGTGTGTGTGTGTGTGTGTGTGTGTGTGTGTGTGTGTGTGTGTGTGTGTGTGTGTGTGTGTGTGTGTGTGTGTGTGTGTGTGTGTGTGTGTGTGTGTGTGTGCGCGCGCGCATGGGAGTATGTATACTTCCCATGGAATATACTCACGTGTCTGTTTACCAAAATACACCATCTGGTACGTCCATACTCTAAGACATCTCTATCAAGACATCCATTTGTCACTTCACATGACATGCGAAGACCATTTGTCAGCCGAGATGCAAGACGTGTATGGATGACCTGGTGCATGGCAAAAACACGTGGCACGCCAAGACATATGATAGGGAAAGACATATGTCTGTATAGTCTTTCGTCAACGATAATTTCCAGCAATTCTTATCCACAGGAGCTGATTTTTGCAATGTTGTTTCCAGTGCAATTGCAAATAACTGTCAACCCTATTTACTGGACTCGAACTAAAACACTTATCTAAAATGACTGATCCTGTGTGTGTGTGTGTGTGTGTGTGTGTGTGTGTGTGTGTGTGTGTGTGTGTGTGTGTGTGTGTGTACATGTATCACCTCACGATTCCCACACACAAACGCCGAAAACCGCTCACACACATTAAATCCACATACATCTTACGAACACAAACAAACAAACAAAATGGATATATAAAAATAAAAATAAATAGAAAAACAACAAAATAAACCACTAAATATCTAACTTCCTCGTATCGGGTTGGCCGATCAAGGTGCACCATGAGACGGCAGAATCAGGGATAGAACCTGAACCTCGAGAAGGTTCCGTGAACCGAGAGCACAAGTACACGAAGACAAGGATCCAGAGGTGGAACAGGATGTGGAAGGAGTGGAAGAAGTGGAAGAAGACAAAGACAGAGAAAAATAAAATAGGATAGAATTTATCGAAGGAAAACAAAGGAAGATGTAAAGTGACGAAAACTTTTAAGAAGAGAAAGAGGACAAAAAAGTGAAGGGGAGGAGGAGGAGGAGGAGAGGGGGAGGAGGAGGAAGAGGAGGAAAAGGAGGAGGTGGAGTAGGTGTAGTAGAGGGAGGGAAAGGAGGAGTAGGAGGAATAGGATATGAGGAAGAGGGTAAGTACGTGAAGTAGCGGGAAGACAAGGAGGAGGAGGAGGAGGAGGAGGAGGAGGAGGAGGGGGAGGAGGAGGAGGAGGAGAAGGAGGAGGAGGAAGGAAAAGAGGAAGGATGAAGAACATGAAGAAGAGTGGTATCATTGGAAGAAAATGAGGGAGAGGAGGAGGATAAGTAAGGGGAAGAGGAGGAGGAGGAGGAGGAGGAGGAAGAGGAGGAGGATGGGAAGGGGAGCACGAGAAAAAGGAGGAGGAGGAGGAGGAGAAAAGTGGAATAAGATATAAAGAGGACGATAAAGAGGAAGATAGAGAAAGAAAAACAGAAGAAAGAGAAGGAAGAGGAAGGACCGGAACAAGATAAAAAGAGGAAGATAAAGAGAAGCAGAAGAAAGAGGAGGAGGAGGAGGAAGAGGAGGAAGAGCGGTGAAGGAGGAGGGGATGGGGTGGGAAAGGGAGCACGAGGAAAAGGAGAAGAAAAGTTGAACAGGATATAAAGATGAAGATAAAGAGAAAGAAAAGCAGAAGAAAGAGAAGGAGGAAGAACCGGAACAAGATAAAAAGAGGAAGATAAAGAGAAGCAGAAGAAAGAGGTGGAGGAGGAGGAGGAGAAGAAACCGGAATGAGATACAAAGAGAAAGAGAAGCAGAAAAATGAGGAGGAGTTAAAAGAAAACTTGGGTGATAAGAAGGACAGAGAGAGAGTATGAAGTGAGGAGAAAGGAAGAAGAGAAAGGAAGAAGAGAAAAAGAGAAGCGATAAAAGAGAAGCGATGAAAGAGAGAAAAAAAACGTGAAGGGGAGGAGGAGGAAGAGGAGGAGAATAGAGAGGAGTAGAGAGGACGAGTGTAAAAAAAAGAATCACGAAATTTGGCGGAGGGGGGGCGTGGCCTGTGCGCAAAGTATGACGTAATATGTGCGCACAAATGCTGTGAATTTGAAAAGCTGGGAGACGACTTTGCTTACAGTATTCTAGACTTCCCTACGTCTATAATTCAACAATCTAGTATTAGTCTAGGTTCAACTTCTCTTCGTTTGTCATTTAGTTTCTCAATCTATAACGCAAAGGTGATTTGACTTTTGGAAATTCGAAAAATATATGATTTTATCTGAAGTCGTTTCTGCTTAAACGAACTCGATTGAGTTCTGCATGTGTGACAGGGTCTAGTCGCTTCCTACCCCTAAGGCCAATATTTTCAATTCTATTTTCTAAATATAATTTTTTTTCTTGTCTTTCTATTTATTTTTTATAAAATTTAATGTCCCCTTTTTCTGTTCTACAATATTTCTCTTTCCGGTCCCCCCCCCCAAAAAAAAAAAATGAAAGGCACGTGTTAAGAACTAAAACCACAAGGTCCGCTGAATATCGTTCCGCGGAGAATACCAGGAAAAAGACCGATTCCGGAAGACCGGCGCCGAGAGAAGGCCGCCGGTCAACGACGCCGGCAGTGGAAAGAATAAACCAATTCAAAGTCAAGTGCCGCTCAAGGGAAAGTGTCTTGCGACTTCCTCCTCCAGTGACGAAGGTGAAGACATTAAGGAGGGAAAGGGAAAGGGAAGGGAAAGGGAAAGGGAAGGGAGGGAGAGGGAGTGGCAAGGAGAGGGGAAGAAGGAGTGGGAAGAGAATGGAGAGGTGATAGAGAAGCGAGAAGAGAGGAGAGAGACCACGAAAGAGGGAGATAGACAAAAAGAGATAGAGTAAGAGAGGGAGATAGAAAAGGGAGAGAGAATGTGTGATCACTGAAAAGGGGAAATATTAAGAGGAATTCAAGGAAAGCGGAAGAAAAAAAAATGGGTTAGCAAAGGAAATTATGAGGTTCTGTTAATAAACGTCAGCTACAACCGAAAGACGGAGCGAATGGGTTGCAGAGGTACAACGAAATGGCTATATAAACATACCATAACATCCTACGCACGTGTACACACACGCACACACACACACACACACACACACACACACACACACACACACACACACGTGCACCTCAGACCACATTCGGAAAAATAATCCTTTGAAGTCTACTCTACCGGCGATTTGCTAAGCAACGGTTGAAAGTTGCATTCAAACAGTAACGGTTGTAACGGTTTTAACGACTGACAGAGACTGATTCGGTCCCAGGTTTGATTTGAACGGATCACCCTCCTGCACAAATAGAGAATCCCAGAAGACAATAGAGGGAGGTAGGGAGGAAGGGAGGGAGGGGGGAGGGTGGGGGAGATGGAAAGTTACTGCGTGCAAACAAAGAACAAAAGTAATTCCACGAGATAACAAAAGAACTGAAGCATAAAAGCAATTTCCGAAGATAAAGACAACAACAAAAGCAAAATTACAGGGGATAACAATGAAAAAAAGACATAAAACAATTACACATGACAGCAAAAGACCGCTGACACCACATCTGGAATTGCTTGTAATTGTAAAACATCTAAAACATCATATCCAAGCTTCTAGATTGGCGAAGCATCGATAGTGGCTGTGTGTGTGTGTGATTCACCATGGTCTTGGATCACTTGTTGGACTTGTGATCGACAGTTATTTCCTTCCCGGAAGAAAGCTCAGACTTCACATATGACCGATCTATGGGTAATGCTGTGACCTTACACGCACACACACACACACAACTCCCCGCCCTCAGCGCAACAATACTGAAATTATTTCAGCCCTGGGCGGGATTCGAACCAGGATCGGCGTAGTGGCAGCCGGGAACTCTGACCAAAGAGCCATCGAGTCGCGTTGTGTGTGTATGGGCGGGGGAGGAAGGCAATGTAATAAACACTTCCTCATCACTGTGGATACTGCCATAAACATAGGGAGGTGGCAGGACATGGGATAGGAACATCCTCCTTCCCGCTTAAACCACAAAGAGGCTGCGGGATAGTTTCATCACATCAGTGATACTGCCGGTACTTCTCAAGCGAGCCCCTCTCGCGTCGACACAAAACCACATGGATTAACATCTTCCGTACTTCAAGGGAAGGGATACCATACACACACACACACACACGCATACATATATACATACATATGTACACATACACACAAACACGCATTATGTAAATATATATATATATATATATATATATATATATTTATATAATATATATATACTCGTACATATATGGGAAACTGTAATGTTATAACACATTTGTAAATGTACAATTTAAACCCACTATCAGAGAAATAATATCAGAAGTAAAAGAAAATATTATATTTCGACTACTGTTTCTGCTGAAGAGGACTACAGATAGTCGTCGTAATATACAGTTTTCCTGTACCTCTGATATTATTTCTCCGATAGTGGGTTTAAAGTGTGTGTGTATATGTGTATATATATATATATATATATATATATATATATATATATATATATATATATATATACATATATATATGCATGTGTGTGCAATTAATTCACCAAGGTCTTGGATACACAGCTAATGAACAAGAGAGCCCTAATGAACAAGGTTAAGTGAAAGCCCTCATGAACAAGATTAAACGAGTAACCTCACGATAACGTGCGTTATAACGAGCCATGAAGAGGTGAGGATATGAAGAGTGAGAGGAGGAGGAGGAGGAGGAGGAGGAGGAGGAGGAGGAGGAGGAGGAGGAGGAGGAGGAGGAAGAGGAGGAGGGGGAGGAGGGTACAAAGGGTGGAAGCTAACAAGGAGGATAAAGGGAGCGAAGAAAAGGAATCGCATAATAGAGGTCAAGGCGGGTCAAGTTCCCGGGTCATAAAGATGATGGAAATGATGGTGGAGGTACGGCATTTATACACTGCTGTTGAGGAAGGAAGGAAGGAAAGAGGGAGGGAGGGAGGGAGGGAGGGAGGGAGGGAGGGAGGGAGGGAGAGAAAGATAGAGGGGGGGAAGAAAGTAAACAACTAAAAGAAAAAGAACACAACTAAATAAACAAACAGAAATTTCGACCTAACTATCTCTAGTACACCATCTTAGGAGAAGGTAATTCTAGGAAAGCAAATATTCAGACCAGCGTGAGAACGAGTTGGGAGTGGAGATTAGGGAGTAGGGAGTTGGGGGGGAATTGAGATTTGGTGATACGTGTCTTGCAATTCGATATAGACAAAGACGACGACGAAGACGACAAAGACGAAAAAGATGAAGACGAGGAAGACGACGACGAAGACAATGATAACGAAGACGAAGAAGAAAAAGATGAGGAAGACGAAGACGAAGACGAGGAAGACGAAGACGACTAAGACGATGAAGACGACGTCGAAGACGACGACGAAGACGACGACTAAGACGAAAATGACGACGACAAACCTGTCCTTGCTCCCATGTGACTGTGACCGAGATAAGATAAACATTTTTGCGAGTTTAAGAGACAAGAAAAGAGAAAAAAAAAACTGGGAGGTTCGTACAAGAAAGAGCAAAGAGAGAAGAGTAATAGAGTGGCGAGTAGAAGAGAGTTGAGTAAAACGGATAAAAGTAGTTGAATGGAAAAGGCGAATAAGAGTTGATTAAAAGAGAGATAAGTAAAAGAGGGTAGTAAAAGAGTAAAAAGAGAAGAGTAAAAAGAGGAGGGTAAAAGTGGTGAATGAAAAAAGGTGAATAAGAGTTGAAAAAAGAGGCGAGTAAAAGAGAGGTGATTAAAAGAGAGAGGAGTAAGAGAGAGAGTAAAAGAGAGGAGAGTGAAAGGGGTGAATGGAAAAGGTGGACACTAGTTGAGTAAAAGAGAGGTGATTAAAAGAGAGGAGAGTGAAGAAGAGGAGGGTAAGAGAGGAGAAGAAAAGAAGCCAGAAAGCACACGCATACGCACACACACACACACACTAAAGTTAATAAAAATCGTCAGCCGGCAGCCAGAAGAGATGGAACAGTGCATAGGAGGTTAGTCGAGACAAGGAGGGGGAGGGGAACGAGATAAAAAAAAGAAAGAAAAAAAAAAAACGAAAAAAAAAAAAAAAACATAAGCTGACCACTGAGAGAATGATGAATAGTTGCTGAATCTGATAAGCGTCCAGGCAGATCAGGGATAGTTAAAGCAGAAGAGGAGGAGTAGGAGGAGGAGGAGGAGGAGGAGGAGGAGGAGGAGGAGGAGGAGGAGAAGGAACAGCAGGGGGTGAAAGAGGAAGATGAGGAAGAGGAGGAACAGCAGGAAAAAGAGGAGGAGGTAGAGGAGGAGGAGGAACAGCAGGAGAAAGAGGAGGTAGAGGAGGAGGAGAAGAAACAGCAGGAGAAAGAGGAGAAGAAAGAACAACAGGAGGAGAAAGAGGAGGATAAGGAAGAGAAGGGACAGCAGGAGAAAGAGGAAGAGCAGGAGGAGGAGGAGGAAGAGTAGGAGGAGGAGAAGAAAAAACAGGAGGAGGAGGAACAGCAGGAGGAGAAAAAAGAATGATGAGGAAGAGGAGGGGCAGCAGGAGAAAGAGGAGGAGGAGGAAGAGGAGAAGAAAGAACAGGAGGAGGAACAGCAGGAGGAGAAAGAGGAGGAGGAGAAAGATAAGGATGAGGAAGAGGAGGAACAGCAGGAGAAAGAGGAGGAGGAGGAGGAGGAGGAGGACGAGGAGGAGGAGCAGGAGGAGGAGGAGGAGGAGGAGGAGGAGGAGGAGGAGGAGGAGGAGGAGGAGGAGGAGGAGGAGGAGGAGGAGGACGAGGAGGAGGAGGGGGACGTAGAAGAGGAGGCGGCTCCGCGAGATGCCAGTCGAGCCTGTCTTAGGCATGTTATCGCTGAAATCTTTTTCTCTAAAGGATTTTCAACTTTTTCTCAAAACCATAA
>NC_134794.1:9243716-9248716 GCF_046742065.1 Oratosquilla oratoria
ACGCCAAGGACCCCCTAATGATGAGGGCGAAGGACGGGTCGTTACCCCCCCCCCCCCGAGTGCGCACTTTCAAAGAATCGTGGTGGGCCAGTGGTCAGAGTGGTCGGCTCGTAACTTGAGGCGTCCCGGGTTCGAGTCCCCGCCCCCGGTAGTGACGTCGGCACTATGGACCAATGAGATGGCCCCTTGGCAAGGACACCCTTTACTCGTACATGGACGGACAGGGTACACAAGTCACAATAAGATATACTGCATCTTAAGAGAGAGATAGAGAAAGAGGCAAGGAGGGAGAGAGACAGTGGGAGAGAGAGAGGGGGAGAGGTAGGGAGGGAGGGAGGGAGGGAGAGAGAAAGAGAGAGAGAGAGAAAGAAAGAGAGAGAGAGAGAGAGAGAGAGAGAGAGAGAGAGAGAGAGAGAGAGAGAGAGAGAGAGAGAGAGAGAGGAAGGGGGAGAGAGAGAGACGGGGCGAGAGAGAGGAGAGAGAGATAGACAGACAGATAGATAGAAAAAGAGAGAGAAAGGGACCTTTACTCTGAAATTCAGAATCAAGACCATTTTACAAGTTCCGCGTTCGCTCTCAGGACCTGAAGGTATCCGATGACCATAGGGCACCGGGGGGAACCTCCGTGGACACGATCCAACGCGACCAATGGGACTCTGAAGAGCTGCCGCCTGACGATTTTATTCAACTGAAGGGATGTTAGTATTGATTAAATCCCCGTCCTTGGGAATTCCAAGAACATGACTAATTAAGTGAGATCGTACATCTGGTATTGTGGAGGATAAGGTTAAAAAAAAAAAAAAAAAAAAAATCCTGTTAATACACAGATGAAGAACGCGGCCGATCTCATAAGAACGAAGGCACCGAGCGACCTTTGGGCACCCGAAGTCCAGAGACGTCAGAGCCAGGGTACGGAGAAAAAAAGAAAAAAAAAAAAATCGGTACCCCAAACGCAGATTCTTGGTTTTTCTGACATTACTTCCTCCCTCACTCTCCCGTCCCCTCCTCCTCCTCACCTCCTTTTCCTCCTCCTCCATCTTCCTTTTACTTCGGTCCTAACCTTCCTCTTCTCTCCATTTCCTCTTCTTCCTCGTCCATCCTATGCTACATCCTCCTCTCCTTCACCTCAATCTCTTCCTCTTCCTCCTCCTCCATCTTCCTTTTACCTTAGTCCAGTCATCTTCCTCTTAAGATAGGTCCCTCCATTTCCTCTTCTTCCTCGTCCATCATATACTGCATCCTCCTCTTCCTCCTCCTCCATCTTCCTATCTTCTCCATCTCGTTCATCTTCGTCCGCTCTTCCTCCATCTTTCTTTACCTTCGTCTCCTCTTCTTCGTCCTCCTCCTCAAGCTCTTCCATATTTTTTTAACCCCGTCTCTTCCTCCTCCTCCTCCCCTTCTCCACTTCCTCCTCCCTCCTTATCCTCGTTCTCCTCCCTCTTCTCCACTTCTTTCAAGTCCTCCCCCTTATCCTTGTTCTCCTCCCCTTCTCCATTTCTTCCTCCTCCCTTTCTCCACTTCCTCCTCCCTGCTTATCCTCGTTCTCCACTTCCTTCTCCTCCTCCGCCCCTTCTCCACTTCCTTTTTCCTCCTTATCATCGTTCTCCTCGCCCTTCTCCACTTCCTCCTCCTCTTCCTTCTCCACTTCCTCCTCAACCTCCTCCTCCCCATCTCCACTTCCTCCTCGTCCTCCCACTTCTCCACTTCCTCCTACATCGCGGTTCGCCCACCGCCGCGTCGTTCTCTTGCTCGAGGGTCACATCCATCACTTCGGCTGATGATACTCGAGGGACAATTAAACACGGACAGCGGACCCGCTGCTCTTGCTGCAGGAGACAAAACATGCGCCGCTGGAAGGAGGAGGAGGAGGAGGAGGAGGAGGAGAAGGAGAGTGCCCTTGGCATGTCTCCGTACACAGACACAATACAAGACACAGACACATTACGAGACACAGATGTTATCATCTCTATATTCAACTCAACTGTGTCTCCCCTCGATGCTTAGCGTGCACACGCACGCACGCACTAGTATGCTTCAGTGTGGTACTGTCGACGACGACTAGAGTCTCCCTAGGGACATCCATTGTTCAGTGACCAAGCTTACCGACTTTCCTTGACAACCCCCGTTTGAAGACAATGGATTCTCGGCATCCCAGGTCAAGCTCTTTACCTTGAACAATAGCCCTCGCTGCATCTCGGGTCAAGCCCTCTACCATCAACAATGGCCCCACCTGCGTCTCGGGTCAGCACCTGCACGCTATCGGCCGACGTCTCAACCGACGTGACCGAGCCTTCCAAATTTTCCTTCAACTGGTATGGCAACAACCTCCTTATTTCATGATTGGCAACCTTTGTAACTTTGTATATAGAATATGTCTCTGGCAATCCTCCGAGCCTTGCTGGGGGCTTGCCGTGTATTTTGTAGTTTGATCTTAACTTGGAGAATTAAAGTCAAGAACTCCAGCCGAGTTTCTTTCACCACCAATTCCAAATGTAGTGTACCACAACCTACGTTCTGGTGGCAGCAGTGGGACTACGACACTACAACCTACACAGACACGATACAAGACACAGACACAAGTACTCTCACAGACCTTGTAGATACGTTCATAGATAGACACAGATGCAGATAAGAGATACAGACACGAACACAGGACTCTCTCTCTCTCTCTCTCACACACACACACACACACACACACACACACACACACGTGCGCGCGCGCACACACACACACTCACACAAACACACACGGGAACAGCTCAGTCGAGATACACAAATGAACCGAAAGCCTGATCGATGAAGACAGAAACAGAACCCCACGATTATAGCTATTAAGTAGAAATACACACACACACTATAAATGATCATTGCACTATGGGCACGCACACGTCACAAATTTACCCACAGATCGGACTACACGAGTTCTGAGTTCTCATCCGGTAGGGTAACTGCTGTTCATCACGATCGCTGCACGTGATCCAATATATATATTCATTTATTCATTATAGTTTTTTATTAACTCCATATTCGTTAAAACGACGCATTATACAGGTTTTGTTGCGCGTGTCGCCAGGCGATTTTATTCAGCTGGGAGGCAGATAGAGTGCGGGATTCTAACTGGGTCCTGGAAGCTCAAAGGGAACTCTGGCCCCTTCCCCCCTTAAATACGGCGACGCTCCTCAGAGCTTTCATTCAGTCTAATCCCAACCTATTCCATTCACCTGAAGAAGCGTATTTCTTCCCAAACGGGGTCCCGGTCCATTCATCCCGCTTTCAGTCCCGGGTCCGCCCCCCAATGGACTCAAATAGTATGGTGTTAGCCAGAATAAAATTATACAAGAGGTGACACCGTATTGAACAGGTTTGATTTGATTGCCCGCTGACACGCACAGCCGCCCCACCCGACCCCGACCCCAGCGAGGTCACGCGAGGTCACGCGAAGCCAAATTGCTGCGGAGGAACTGACGAATCGCACCGTCCCTGCAGTGGTGTTAGTGATGTAAGTGGTGGTGTTAACGGTGGGTGGTAGTGTTAGTGGTCTGGTGGTCGTACTGGTGTTAGTTGTGGTGTTAACGGTGGTGGTATTAGTGGAGGTGGTGTTAATGGTGGGTGGTAGAGTTAGTGGTGTGGTGGTCGTACTGGTGTTAGTTGTGGTGTTAACGGTGGTGGTATTAGTGGAGGTGGTGTTAATGTGGTGGTGATATATGTGGTGGTGGTGCAAATGGTGGTGGTGAAAGTGGTGTTGATGTTAAAGGTAGTCGTGTTAGTGGCCGTGGTGGTAGTGGTGCTTGAATTACTGGCGATCACACACACATACACATACACAAAAAAAAGTAGCAGTGGTACTGACCCGACCTGCTAACTAAGCAGTCTTCAGTAAGGTCCCCACCCATGGCCCAAAAAAAAAAAACATTACAGCACTGCATACCGTACCCGTGTGTGTGTGTGTGTGTGTGTGTGTGTGTGTGTGTGTGTGTGTGTGTGTGTGTGTGTGTGTGTGTGTGTGTGTGTGTGTGAATTTACACTGATTTTCCAACTTCATTACCTCTGTCCTCAGCAACACTCCAATTAATTATCACTCACTATTATTGCCTCTGAAACGTCATCAGCCTCAATCCCAACAGAGACTCGCTAATGACCAGACAAGAGCGCTCTCCAGCTAATTCCCCCCCTCCCTTCCCCCCCCCTTCCGCGCCGAAAGAACATCAAGTCGAAATTAATATCTTATCATACTGTCCTGCACAGGAAGGCGGAGGATCAAGTTAAGACAGATGGCTTAGTGGTAATAGGGGGAAGAAGGGGAGAGGAGGATAGGAGGAGAGGAGAAGGGGAGAGGATGAGAAGAGAAGAAGGGGGCAGGGGGAGAGGGGAAGAAGGGGAGAGGGAGAAGAGAAGGGGAGAGGGAGAGGAGAAGGGGAGAGGGAGAGGAGAAGGGGAGAGGGAGAGGAGAAGGGGAGAGGGAGAGGAGAAGGGGAGAGGGAGAGGAGAAGGGGAGAGGGAGAGGAGAAGGGGAGAGGAGAAGGGGAGAGGGAGAGGAGAAGGGGAGAGGAGAAGTATTGAAGGGTAGAAGGCAAAAGGGGTAAAGGGGGAAGGGGGAAGGCGGGAAGAGGAAGGGGGAAGGAGGAAGAAGGAAGGGGGAAGCGGGAGAAGAATTTATCAAACAGGATTACAGAACTTCATAACGAGTTATTGTAGTCTCACTGTTGTGTATTTGTATGTGTGTATATGTATGTATGCGTTGTGTGTGTGTGTGTGTGTGTGTGTGTGTGTGTGTGTGTGTGTGTGTGTGTGTGTGTGCGTGTGTGTGTGTGTGTGTGTCTGTGCGCGTCAGGGCGAGATGGTCAGGTAGATATACGACCCTGTAAAATGAAGATACAAAGGAAACCCCGAACAAGAGAGAGATAAAAGATAAGAAAAAAAATATCAACAAACCCCCATTGACCCGGGCCACGGAGATGAAGAGATGAAATTTCTGGCGATTTTTTTTTTTTCTTACAATG
>NC_134794.1:9258716-9271216 GCF_046742065.1 Oratosquilla oratoria
CCTTCAGCTGCAGAACCGCTACCTGGCAGCGTGTCAGTCGTTTAGTATTCTGTCGGCCACAGGGGCTGACGTCACTATGACCTTAGTGGTGTCGGCTACGGACGGCAAGAATTCTTTCTCGACGGGTCCCTTCTTACACACCTCGGTGCCTCTGCACTAAACTAGCTAAACTTAAACGCAGTGTTTCAGACAAATGTAAATCACGAAATTAATAAAAAATAAATAAATAAATAAATAATCAAATTAAAATAAATATGCAAAAATTGAAATAAACAAATGTAAATAAAAAATTATAAAGAAGAAAAAATAAATTAAAGTAAATATGCAAAATTTAAAATAAACAAATAGATAAATAAACAATAAAAAAAAATACACCAATTGCAGTGAGAAAAAGTATGGAGGACCCCATGGGAAAGAATTCAACTTTTGCGAGGCGGTTTGCACGCGCGGTCGATTCCCGAGTAGCGCTCTCGTCTTGCCGAGGAGCACCGAGGGAGTTCCGTAGAGACATTCCTGGGCGTTCTTCGCCCGCCGTCCTTCCGGCCTTCCAGAGACCTTCCCCGATCGAGGAGGAGGAGGAGGAGGAGGAAGAGTGGGAGGAGGGGGAGGAGGGGAAAGAGGGGGAGGAAGAGTGGGAGGAGGGGGAGGAGGGGAAAGAGGGGGAGGAGGAGAAACAGGAGGAACACAAGAAGGAACAGGAGGAGGAACAGGGGGAGGAGGAGGAGGAGGAACAGGGGAAGGAGGAAGAGGAGGAGGAACAGGGGGAGGGGGAAGAGAAGAAGAGGGAACTGGAACAGGAGGAAGAGGAGGAACAGGGGGAGGAGGAGGAGGAGGAGGAACAGGGGGAGGAGGAGGAGGAGGAACAGGGGGAGGAGGAGGAGGAGGAACAGGGGGAGGAGGGGAGGAGGAGGAGAAAGGGGACGAGGAGGAAGGTCATCCTTCAAGTCCACCTCGTCCTCTAGGTCGCCGCCGCGCCGCCACGACCCTCTTGACCTGCATAAGGACGTCCTGCCTTTCTCCAACCTCTTTCTCTCTCTCTCTTTCTCTTTTTTTTTTCTTGGTGGGGGTGGGGTCAGGAACTGGAACCTTGTTTAATAAATGCACTGCGCTGAAGGACATATCTCCCCTCGGCTTCTGCCGTTAGGCGATTTGATTCAACCGAAGACACCTTCCGTCATCACAACAGACACTAATTTCGCAAACAGCTCCTCTTACTCCTCCTCCTCCTTCTTCTCCTCCTCACCCTCCTCCTCCACTCCCGATTTGCTCCAGTTTCACCAACACACCAACACCAACAAAACCAACATGAGCAGCCGCGCCCCTCCCCCTCCCTCCCACCCCTCTCCCCCGACCCGACCTGTTTCGAAAGCGTGACCTCAGGTCACCCGCTGGAAACTGTTGCCCCCACCCCCACGCCCCCCATTATCACCCCCCAAAGGCGGGAAATCTGGGAGACAAAGGGAGAAGAGGAGAAGGGGAGCATAAAGTAAGTAGAGTGGGGGTGGGGGTGGGAGGAAAGGGGGAGTAGAAATAATGGCTCGAAAGTGGAAAGAGAAAGACAAAGAAAACGGGACAAGGAAGAAAGGAGTGGAAACAGAGAAACTGGGAGAGAGAGAGAGAGAGACAGAGAGAGAGAGAGAGAGAGAGAGAGAGAGAGAGAGAGAGAGAGAGAGAGAGAGAGAGAGAGAGAGAGAGAGAGAGGATAGTAGGGAGGGGAAGAGAGACATGAGGTAGGGAGAGAGAGACAGGTAGACAGAGACAGACAAAGAGAAAGAGTAAGGTAGAAAGAGAGAGGGAGAGACAGAGGAAGAGAGAGACAGAGAAAAAGAGACAGGCAAATACAGAGAGAGAGAAAGGCAGACTGACAAAGAGAGAGTAAAGTAGAAAGAAAGAGGAATAGAGGAAGAGAGAGGCAGACAGGCAAACCGACAGAGAGAGAGAAAGAGAGAGAGAGAGAGAGAGAGAGAGAGAGAGAGAGCGGGGGAGGGGGAGAGACGGGTATTGCACGTTGTTGGAAGGTGAGGTCTTCAATTACACTTCAAGGAAAACGGAGCGAAAACCGCAAATCCCGTGTCTGAAGACGCCAACTGAATATGTATGAGGAAGGTAACGCCGAGAGGAAATCGATTAAAATACGATACAGGAAGCGCGAGGGAAAGTGTGCAACGTTTTAGAAAATACATACATACATGCATACATACATATATACACACATATATATGGTAAAAGGTCTTCTCCCTTCTTCCCTAGTGATATTCTTGAAAATAATAATATCATAATGACAATTATGATAACGATAACATCAATAATAGTAATAATCATATAGAGAAAAAGAAAACGAATATATATATATATATATATATATATATATATATATATATATATATATATATATATCAACCACAGTTCACTTTAATTCTAAGCCATCAACCTCAATAAACTCGAGGAGGCATACATGCAGAAATTGAAACGTAGTACAGCCAAGGACTTAAACCTGCGCTCGCACGTGACGAGTGACAGTGACTTAACCGATTGCACACACACACACACACACACACATTATATATATATATATATATATATATATATATATATATATATATATATATATATATATTATATATATATATATATACATATATATATACACATGTAAACAAAATCGGAGTTTGATTATGAAAAAACGGACCACAAAACATGAATATATTTATTAGAATTATAGAAAATAAAGGGAGGATGCAGTCCTGTATGCACTGACCCGGAATCCACTTCAACTTTGCGAAGATTTGTTGAAGAAAAAGCGCAATTCATTGAAAAATGAAAATAATGACCCAAATAGTTGGCCAAAGTGAAGAAAACCTCCGCCAAATTAAAACAAATGGAGTACAGTTCCAGAACCAAAAAGGCACGCAAGCGAGAGAGAGAGAGAGAGAGAGAGAGAGAGAGAGAGAGAGAGAGAGAGAGAGCCAGAGTGAGAAGAGAGTGTGTGAGAAAGAGGGAGAGAGACAGAATGAGTGACAAAGAGAGAGTGGGAGGGAGGAAGGGCGAGAGAGAAAAAGAAAAAGAGAGAAAGAGAAAGAGAGCGAGAGATGGGGTGGGGGTAGGGCGAATCAAATACTATGGTCCCCCCAATCTCCGTTTCGTTGACACTAATGGCACAGCAACATAATCCTCCCTCACCCACCCTTTCCTTCACACACACACACACACACACACACACACACACACACACACACACACACAAACATACACACACACACAAAATGCGGATTCGTTAGAAGAATCAAAATTTTGGTTACAATGTTCTCCTTTCAACCACCATCCAAATAAACAAACAAATGACCAAACATTAAACAAACAAATAAAAACACAAATATAATAAACTAAACAACGTTTGAGAAGTCACCAAGGGACCGCTGACCTGTTGCAAGAGAGCCACCACACTGGCACTCCCTGGCACCCCATTTTGACGCCAGTGCCCAAGACGTTGGCGCCAAACCTGCCAACACGATGTCAAGCGTTCCAACACACATGCCAACATTGCAACACGACCATCCTGACAATTGCTTTGATTGGCACTTGTGGGAAAGGGAACAACTTGAGGCCATATTAGTTGTCAGGACGAGTGTGCGAATGGGGTCAAATGTCCTGTGACTTGTCACATTACTTGGAACCAACATGCACTCGATAAACATATGCAAACGCACGCACATACGCACACACACACACACACACACACCAAGTATAAGAATACATTTCTATGTTTATATGTATCTATGACTGTTTGTACGTGTGTGTGTGTGTGTGTGTGAGCGTGCGTGCGTGCGTGTGTGTGTGTGTGTGTGTGTGTGTGTGTGATTCACCATGGTCTTGGATCACGTGTTAGACTCGTGATCGACAGCTATTTCCCTCCCGAAAGAGAGCTCACAGCTCATATGTGACCGATTTATGGATAATGCTGTGACCTTACACGCACACGCACAACTCCCCACCCACGAGAGTTGGAGTAACGACTCGCAGCGCAGCGATACTGAAATTGTTTCAGCCCTAGATGGGATTCGAACCCGGACCGCCGTAGTGGCGGCCGGGAACTCTATAAGTCAAAAAGTCAAGTGTGTGTGTGTGTGTGTGTGTGTGTGTGTGTGTGTGTGTGTGTGTGTGTGTGTGTGTGTGTGTGTGCACAGTTGCCCCCATTTGTAAGTACTACAATACCTAGTAGCTCAGATCCTCAAGGGAGTTGCAAGAAGCGTATCATTAGATCGTAAATTTACGACATGTCAGAGTCTTTTACGACGTCGTAGGCATATCCGCATCGTAAATGCCGATCGTAAAGAAGCGTTCTTATTCCAAGTTCGCTAAAGACACCAGTGTAGTATTCAAAAGTGACGCCAATTGTACTTTGCGTTTTGTCCATTGAACAAATAAATTGCTTGTAATTCTGAGAGGAATTTGCTACATTCAGAAATACAATAAAAATGAACCATTTATACATCAGCGAGACAAGGAGGCACTTGGAAATCAGGCGTACCAATCAAACGCCTTGATAATATTACCAATTATGCAAAAAAAAAAAAAAAATCCTAGTATTCCAGCAAGTCCAGTGTTTAGCTATACTGAAGTATGAATGTAGAATTACATTTAAGTACATTTCTACTAATGCAAATAGCATTTCGTTGATATGTGTACTATTATATGTTTGTGTACTCAGGTATGTATGCACGGATGGATTTGTACGTGCGCGCGCGTATACACACACACACACACACACACACACACACACACACACACACACACACACCACCCAACAAATTCACACACACGCACACACACGCGTGCGCATACACACACACGCACATACACACGCGCGCATACACACACACACACACGCACATACAAACACACACACACGCACATACAAACACACATACACAAACACACGCGCACACACAAACACACACGCGCGCTCACACAAATACACAAAGGCACATACCACCCCACAGTCATACACACGCACATACAAACACATACACACAAACACACGCGCACACACACACACACGCGCACACAAACACACACACGCACATACCACCCCACAAAGTCACACACACGCACATACACACGCGCACACACAGAACAATTTATTGTATGGACCTCGGTCCGCTAGGCACATCCCAGAAGTCTATTATTGGAAATAGCCCCCAGACACCATTCAAGACATCATCCGGGCAGCCTCCGGGTACCAAGACACCTTCTACGACAGCTTCTGGACGACCAGCCGTCTCGCAGGAACAAGAAACACACCTGGAAAGAAAGAAAAAAATATATATAAAAATTCGGTCTCCAAAGAAATGGTCAATGCTATGTACAAATTATCTTTCTCCCTAACACTAATTGTCAAGCGACCATTTTTTTTTTTTTTTTTTTTTTTTTAATAAAGATATGAAAAGCCCTCTGTGAGGGGCACCATCATAGCCTCCCGATAGGGGGGAAGTGTGTGACGTTAAACCATATCATCATCATCATAAAGTAATGAATAGGGTTGTTAAGTATTAATGGCTATCATCAGAGCCCTTGCGAGCTGAGTTTAAGCCCAGATAGGACGGAACGCCGAAGCCCAATTTAAAACTACTCATTATGTAATTTTGTCTTGATTGCTAAATGATATGATGTGGTTTAACGTCACAAACTCCCACTATCGGTACGCTAGAACGGTACCCCTCACAGAGGACTTTGTAGCTAAAGGATCGCTAAATACATACGATTTATTTGCGTACGTGTACTGCATATGAGGTGGTTACGAGTATGGACCTTGGTTACGAGTAAACAGAATGATGAACATGTACGACGGTGACCTAATCGGGGGGCAATTTTGTCCATCGTGTTTACAAGTGGGCTCATGATAAGCTGTTCACTTACTGTAATTACTACTATTGCCAATGCCGATTAATTATTATTATTACTATTATTATCATAATTATCATCATTACCATTATCATCAGTATCATCATCATCAATTATTATAATTATTATAATCATTATCATTATCATCATTGACATTATCATTATCATCGTTATTACCAATATCATCGTTATTACCAATATCGTCATTATTATCAATATCGTCATTATTATCAATATCGTCATTATCAATATAATTATTATCATTATCATCTTTACTATTATCATAAAATAAAAAATAGAACAGTGTGGCCATTAGAGGCACTTTTCACCAATTTCAACAACACCTAATGGACCGAAAATGAACTTATCAGTTGAGGAAGAAAAGAACAAATTAATGAAAAACAAAATCAAACGAAACGACAACGTGCCACGGGTCTGACACTCGAGAACCTCGCTGCCCTCTGGGGACGTGAAAGCAACAAGAATCGTGCCAACCTCAAGTGCCATCACTCACTCACTCACTCACTCACTCACACACACACACACACACACACACACAGAGAGAGAGAGAGAGAGAGAGAGAGAGAGAGAGAGAGAGAGGAGAGGACAGGAGAGAGAGAGAGAGAGGAGAGAGAGGAGAGGAGAGAGAGAGGAGAGAGAGAGGAGAGAGAGCAGAGAGAGAGCGAGAGAGGAGAATGAGGACAGGAGAGAGAGAGAGCGAGAGAGGAGAATGAGGACAGGAGAGAGAGAAAGGAGAGAGAGAGAGAAAGGAGAGAGGGAGAGAGAAGAGAGAGAGAAAGGAGAGAGGGAGAGAGAGAGAGGGAGGGAGGAAGGGAGAGAGAGAAGAGAGAGAAAGGAGAGAGAGAAAGAGAGAGAAAGAGAGAGAAAGAGAGAGAGAGAGAGAGAGAGAGAGAGAGAGAGAGAGAGAGAGAGAGAGAGAGAGAGAGAGCACATACATATTATATATATATATATATATATATATATATATATATATATATATATATATATATATAGAGAGAGAGAGAGAGAGAGAGAGAGAGAGAGAGAGAGAGAGAGAGAGAGAATGACTCTCTTTGGCACAGGAACACCTCTATTTGCACCAAAGGGTTTGTTTGACTCTTTAGAAGATTTCTAAGGTCACAAACAACCCCCTTCACTTCATTCCCCGACCGCCGAGTAAGAGGTAAATTGGGTTGTTTACAAGAACGAAGTCTGAGGAGGAGACTTTAGCTTGTTAAAGAGGTTAGGCAAGATATCATGAAAACAACAGAAATTAAACTATCACTAAATCGCGAGGTAGAGATACTATATTCGTCAAATGGACACTTGTGGGTAGACAACAATTCAACTGGGTATTCTGAAGGGATGGGAGGAGTGGGATGGGAGGAATGGGATGCGGGTGGGAGGTAATGGGGGAGGGGGAGGGGGTAGGGGGGGTAGAGGGGAGGTGTTCTTCATAGGATCCGTGTTTTCTTTTTTCTTTTTCTTTTTTCCTCTGAGTTTGCACCCCGGGCTAAACCCAGAGGAACGCCCGAGAGAGACAGACAGAGACAGAGAAAGAGATGGAGGGAGGGAGGGAGAGATGGAGGGAGAGAGAGAAATAGTGAGTGAGAGAGAAATAATGAGGGAGAGGCAGTGTGTGTGTGGGAGAGAAAGAGATAAAGAGAGAGTGTGAGGGAAGGAGGGAGAAAGGGAGAGAGAGTGAGAGTGTGAGGGAGGAAGGGAGGGAGGGAGGGGGAGGGAGATAGATAGATAGATAGATAGATAGAAAGAGAAAGAGAAAGAGAGAGAGAGAGAAAGATGGAGAGAAAACACCTCGTGGTCAATTAAGATTCCCTCCATCAGGAACCAACGGGTCGAGGGCCTCGCCAGCCCCTCCCACCTTCCCCCTCCCTCTCCTCTTTCCTCCCTCCCTCCCCCCCTTTCCTCCCTCCCTCCCCCCCTTTCCTCCCTCCCTCCTCCCTCCCCCTCTCTCCCTCCCATCCATCTCCCTTGCACCGTGACGTCACACCAAACTTTCTCCTCCAGTGTACATTCGTCATCTGGGCTCACCCTTATGGCCTGCGAGGCCCCCGGGGGAGAGGGGGGGAGAGGGGGGAGAGGGGGAGGGGGATAATGATGGTCAGTGTGTGTGGGGGGGAGGGACTTTGGGAGTCTGAAGGAGAGAAAGAGAGAAAGAGAGAGAGAAAGAGAGATTTACTATAATTCTCTATATGGTACATACACATTGAAATATTTCTTGTACAGAAAAAATAAATAAATTTCTCGACAATGAAAACTATATTTGTCCTAGAGTGGATCATGACTTTTGCTTGCAACTGTACCCGGGGTGAACAAAGGCAGCTTCGGTCAAGGACGAAGTCTACAAAGGTTCGTGACGCTGAGGGACAAGTTCTACCAAGGGCAAGGGCGATGGTCAAGTGAGGACGAGGCGAGGGGACTGAAAAAGGTAATTAACAAGGCTACTAAGGCTACAAGAGGTAGAATTGAAAAAAGGTCATTAACAAGGCTACAAGAGGCAGAATTGAAAAAAGGTCATTAACAAGGCTACTAAGGCTACAAGAGGCGGAAATGAAAAAGGTCATTAACAAGTCTACAAGAGGGAGAATTGAAAAAAGGTCATTAACAAGGCTACAAGAGGTAGAATTGAAAAAGGTCATTAACAAGGCTACAAAAGGTAAGAATTGGAAAAGGTCATTAACAAGGCTACAGGAGGTAGAATTGAAAAACGTCATTAACAAGGCTACAAGAGGTAGAATTGGAAAAAGGTCATTAACAAGGCTACATGAGGTAGAATTGAAAAAGGTCATTAACAAGGCTACAAGAGGTAGAATTGAAAAAGGTCATTAACAAAGCTACAAAAGGTAGATTTGGAAAAGGTCATTAACAAGGCTACAAGAGGTAGAATTGAAAAAGGCCATTAACAAGGCTACAGGAGGTAGAATTGAAAAACGTCATTAACAAGGCTACAAGAGGTAGAATTGAAAAAGGTCATTAACAAGGCTACAAGAGGTAGAATTGAAAAAGGTCATTAACAAAGCTACAAAAGGTAGATTTGGAAAAGGTCATTAACAAGACTACAAGAGGTAGAATTGAAAAAGGCCATTAACAAGGATACAAGAGGTAGCATTGAAAAAGGCCATTAACAAGGATACAAAGGGGGAGGGGCATTGTAAGTTTCGGGACACTATGCTCAGGGGGTTTCGCAGCTGAATAGAATCAGAATAAAGGGTCAAAGCTCATTCCATTTCCCACTGAGTTGACCTTTACGGCGTGAGGAGGGTTTACGGTAGCGGTGTTCTTACCCCCCCTATCATCCTGGAAGACGTGGACCACTTTTGTACTTTTGTTCTGGCTAGCACCAAGCTATTTTATTCACCTGATGTGTGTGTTTGTATGTGTGTGTGTGTGTGTGTGTGTGTGTGTGTGCGTGTGTGTGTGTGTGTCTGTGTGCATGTGTGTGTGTAATAATAATGATAATAATAATAATAATAATAATAATAATAATAATAATAATAGGTTTATTGAGATAGCAATGATACACTGACAATGATACAATAGAGTACTTTTATGAGTAATACAGTAATTATAAGAGTGATATGCCTAGTCTAAGTTTTATAATGAGTTTATTGTGCGAACAATGGATGGAATAGCACTGTTCTTGTATCGGTCAGTCCTCGGTGCTCTGATGGGTTTGATCTTGTTAGAATGCCGTGTTGCATGGCGGGAGGTCAGGTGGGAGGAAGTGTGAGTGAGTGAGGAGTGAGTGAGTGTGTGTGTATTTATTTACCTAGTTGTATTTTACGGGAAGGGGAGCTATGCTCGTGTGTGTGTGTGTGTGTGTGTGTGTGTGTGTGTGTGTGTGTGTGTGTGTGTGTGTGTGTGTGTGTGTGTGTGTGTGTGTGTGTGTCATTGAAATAATCCTGACTGGATATATTCAGCTCCATGTTACGGTTGGATGCATAATACAAAGAATACATGAACATAAACATTGACACACATACACTCGAGCGTTCCTTAAGCTCCAGTCACACGAGGCTTACGACCCGTTTCAGACCACCTTGGACCGAAACCCAAGCGATCGGTCGGCGACACAAAACCTATGCATGGAATTGAAATGGAAAAAAAATTGTGGTTGATAAGATGAAAATCTATGCAATGGGAGCTATTCAGTGTGTGTTGTAATATATCTATCCATCGATCTATCTATTTATCTATCTTATTACCGACTACCAGCGACTTCCAAAGACTACCTGCAACTGGTCGCCGATGGTCGGAAACCAGTTGTAAGCGGTGAACCACAAGACGACCTCTGACGGCCGCCACCTGAACCAGCTGCCACGGGTCACGTGTTGTGGCACGGAATACACACACACACACACACACACACACACACACACACACACACACACACACAACGTTAATTTGAAGCTTGATACGATAATTGGAGAGTAAGAGACGGGACCCCGCGAGTGTTGCTCCTCACCTGTACGATTATACTACAATTAGGTAAGTACAATTAGTTAATACATACGTGTGTAATTAGAAACATTGGCATATGGACGCGTTCACATACATACTGTCTGTGTATCACTATTAACTCAACAAACCGATTATCATTAGTTACTATTATTTTCATTATTACTATAATTATTTTTATTAACTTTATTATTATCATTATTATTATTACTATAATTAATTCAATTATTTTATTATTGTTACTATGATTTAATTAATTTCATTATTTTACTATTATTATTATTATTATCAATCTTAATTAATTTCATTATTATCATTATTATTATGATCATACATGTACGCTACACTTCTAGAGCATGTAAAAAACTACAGGGAGCCCAAACATTTCACCAATGACATTACGTACTAATTCGTCTTACTGATGCAATTATTTGGACGGGACACATACCATCTAATCATTCCTCTGTGTCAAAAACACTGTATCAACATGGTGGCGCACTTCATATATTTTGTTCTGGCTATGGGCGTCAGGCGATTTCATTCAACGCACGTGGGGTCTCGACCGACCGGGATTCTAAAGGCCGGGGTCTCCCAAGGAGCTGAATAAAATCGTCTCATATCAGCTGGAGTACAATGCATTATGGCGGTCACCCAAGCATGACCCAGGCTGCATCAGGAATGACGCAATGTGTAGTTTGATTGTTGTTATTATTACTATTTTGTTACAACACATAAATTCTGCTATGGAATGACATCAAATACCCAAGAACAGTATATACATACACACGCGCGCGCGCGTCGAAAATTATTTGTATGACATTCGCTACTACTAGTGATTCACTTCATATATATAATATTTTTGCAGAAACCACCGGGAAATTGAAAAAAACAGATACCGAACGTTTTCGTCTATTTAGACGTTCGGTATCTGTTTTTTCAATTTCCCGGTGGTTTCTGCAAAAATATTTTATCACGTGTGTTTTGTGATTTCTTTGCATATATATATATATATATATATATATATATATATATATATACATATACTGTACATATATATATATGTGTGTGTGTGTGTGTGTGTGTGTGTGTGTGTGTGTGTGTGTGTGTGTGTGTGTGTGTGTGTGTGTGTGTGTGTGTGTGTGTGCGCGCGCGTCAAACAAAATTTGACCACTAATAGCAAGTTCACGTGTTGACAAGTGTGCCAAATGCCCTCGCATATGCCTACGTATCATGAAAGTCTCTCTCTCTGTCTGTCTCTCTCTCTCTCTCTCTCTTCCCGAGGTTTGTTGTCACCTCAAGTGTCAGGTTGCAACCTCCTGCCACTCGCAAACCTCAACCTATCATGCGCAACCTCCTGGCACCTGTGACCAGTCATCCGTCAGCCACGTACCTCTGCGAACAAATGAACATGCTACCATGCTATACCAGAACACTGCAATTTTATTTTTCGTTATTTTTTCATAATTTTCTATATCCAGACGATTTCATTCAGCTATACGGTAGCCCTGTTTTCGTAAGCGTATGAACGAACCCGAAAACCACTGTGAAATCGGCCTTTCCACGAAATATTCAACCAACCCCATCCCGTTTTCTATGGACATGGAGTTATGTTGCCTATCTCATCTTGTCTGTACGTTCTACTGTTTGTCTTTCCGTCCGTCCTGTCTGTCTGTCTCTCCGTCTGCCTGTCTGCATCAGTCTCTGTCTACACATCTATCTGTCCACTCTTGTATGTCTGTCTATTTGTCAATCATCCATCCGTGTGTCTGTCCGTCTATACGTTTGACAGGTTATTTGTCTACCGATCTCTGTGTGTGTGTGTGTGTGTGTGTGTGTGTGTGTGTGTGTGTGTGTGTGTGTGTGTGTGTGTGTATATGTATGGTTATTATATATATAACTGATGTAAGCGGAATAGGAAACACAGGAGTCTTGGTCTTGAGTTTATTCCTGACTAGTTTCGCAGGTATGCTTTTTCAAAGCATACCTGCGAAACTAGTCAGGAATAAACTCAAGACCAAGACTCCTGTGTTTCCTATTCCGCTTACATCAACCTGTCAGAATGTCTCAACATATATATATATATATATATTGTATATATTATACAAATATATATATAT
>NC_134794.1:9276216-9298716 GCF_046742065.1 Oratosquilla oratoria
TTGGACCCGTTCACTGAGACTTGTACGTTCGTCTTGAAGAGGATTTCTTTCCCAGCGGGTCCCCTTCCCCGGTTTTGTATACTTTCGGTGTTTTACACCCGTCCACTGGGACATGTATGTTCCTCTTGGTTGCTTCCAAGCGATTTTATTCATCCCGTAGGGAAGCCTTCCCTGTGCAATGAAATACGAGACGAAGCACAAAAGAAAGAACGAAAAAAAAAAAATAGAAGAAAGAAAAATTCAGGATAAAACATCCGAAATAAAAGAATGACTTTAGGAAAGAATCAGAACAAAAAATGGGAAGGACAGAAAGGGAACGAAGACAACAGGCGAAGGAAAACAGAAGAAGCTGAAAACGGAAAAAGAAGTGGGGAGAAAAATAGGGCGAATGGAGAAAGAGGAAGAGAAAGGCGAGGAGGAGGAGGGGGTAGGAAGAAGAGGAGGAGGAGAGGGAGGAGGGGAGGAAGGTGTGAGGAATGGGGGGAGGAAGGGGGAAGGTGAGGGGAGGAGAAGGCGGGGAAGAAGAGGGAAGGGGAGGGGGGTAGAAGGTGGAGGAGGAAGGGGATGAGAAGAGGAGGTGGAAGGGGAGGGGAAGAGGAGGAAGGGGAGGGGAAGAGGAGGAAGGGGAGGGGAAGAGGAGGAAGGGGAGGGGAAGAGAAGGAAGGGGATGAGAGGAGGAGGGGAGGGGAAGAGGTAGAGAGGGAGGAGGAGGAAGAGGAGGGCATGAGGAGGTGGAAAGTGAGAAGGAAAGGGGTGGGGAGGAAGAAGAGGAGGGGATGAGGGAGGGGAGAGAAGGTGGAAGGAGGAGGTGTAAGGGGGAGGAGGAAGAAGAAGAGGCAAATGAGAGGAACCAATAGGAAGAGGAAGAAGAAAAGGAGGGGAATAAATTAAATACTGAGGGAATGGGTGTAGATGGGAAGACAGAGGAAGAGGAGGAGGAAGGGGAAGACTGAGGGAAAGGGAGGGCGAGGAGGGGTATGGGAAGGAGGGGGAATGGGGGAGGGATGGAAAGGGGAGAAGGGGAGGGGTGGCAGGGGAGGTAAGAGGGGGAGGTTAATTGTAGGAGGACACAATGGAATAGGACACTACAAGTTCCAGATGAAAACGGAATTCAAGACACAGAAGACGAATAAGAAGAGGTAGAAGTAGAAGGGGTAGAAGAGGTACAAGAAGGTGAGGTAGAAGACGAGGTAGAAGAGGAGAAGAGGGTGCAAGAAGGAAGAGGTAGAAGAGAAAAGGTAGATGAGGGGTAGAAGAGGGGGTGAGAAGAAGATGAGGTAGAAGAGGAATAGGTAGAAGAGGTACAAGAAGGGGAAGGTAGAAGAGAGTAGAAGAAAAGATGAAAGAGGTAAGAAGGGTAGGTAGAAGGTAGGAGATGAGGGATTGAAGGTAGAAGGAGAAATAGAAGAAGGGGTAGAAGAGGTACAAGAAGGTGAGGTAGAAGATGAGGTAGAAGAGGAATAGGTAGATGAAGATGAGGTACAAGAAGAGGAAGAAGAGGTAGATGAAGAGACCGAAGAGGTAGATGAAGATGAGGTACAAGAAGAGGAAGAGGTAGAAGATACCGAAGAGGTAGAAGATGAAGTAGAGGTAGATGAAGATGAGGTACAAGAAGAGGAAGAGGTAGAAGAGACAGAAGAGGTAGAAGAGGCAGAAGAAGAGGTAGATGAAGATGAGGTACAAGAAGAGGAAGAAGAGGTAGAAGATGAAGAGGGTAGATGAAGATGAGAGTAATGAAGAGGTAGATGAAGATGAGGTACAAGAAGAGGAAGAAGAGGTAGAAGAAGAGACCGAAGAAGTAGAAAATGAAGTAGAGGAGGTAGATGAAGATGAGGTACAAGAAGAAGAAGAGGTAGAAGAGGCAGAAGAAGAGGTGGAAAAAGAAGAAGAAGGAAGAAGAAAGGGGAGGTAGGAGATGAATTTGGTCGTCACCGACAGCCATTGGGCTTCGATCCCAAGACGAAGTGGTCAACCGATATCGACAATAGAAAACGGAATGTGGTCAGATGCCTTTCGGCAAGACATTTTCACATTAATTGATATCCGTGTTAAAATGTGGTCAATAATGAACTCTGCACAGAAATACGGAATTCGCAGTTTCGGATATCTAAATAAATAAATTAATAAATAATTACTTTTCATTATTCGAAACTGAAAGTTTTGAATTCTGGAAACTTCTGGAAATCAGAAGAACTTCCTAATGTTTAATTTTGAAAGATATTTTTCGTTTATGATATTGGAGAATCTCGATTGCTAAACATTCCCCCGCCGATATATATATATATATATATATATATATATATATATATATATATGTATACTGTATATACACATATATCCTTCAAGTGATTTTACTATTTGTAAAACTCCCGAAATAGCCTAAGGGTCATATAATATCCCACTTAAGTACTTCCAAACAAAGCCTCTCCTGCAATCAACGTTACCTGACACACAGTCAGTTTTACTGACAGCGAATGTGACATGATATGCAAGACCTTATCAGTGACAACATTAAAAACACGAACAAAACAAGATATCACTGACAATATGCTGACAATAAAATACAATAATTACATGTAGACTACGTCCTCATAGTGTAAGAATCACACACAACACACACACGTGCACACACACACACACACACACACACACACACACACACACACACACGTGCACACACACACACAAAGTCAATGCACCACTGAAGTACTGAAGTACTGCAGGGATCAATGCGTCGTGGCCAGTAATTATCCCCCCCAATCCCCCCAACCCCCCCAACGAATCCCCCCCACTCCTCTCCTCCCCCTGCAACGGCAATGCAAACCGCAGTTAAACTTCTTTGTTTTATATCGTGGCCACCGGTGTCTCATGTTCATTATAAAATTTAAATTACCTCTCTCAAAACTCTCATAGCGTGTGTGTGTGTGTGTATGGTTGTGTGCATGTGTGTGGTTGCGCGCGCGTGTGTGTGTTTGTGTAAGTTTGTGTGCGTTAATGTGTGTGTGCGTGTGTATGTGTTTGTGTGTTTGTGTGTGTGTGTGTGTGTGTGTGTGTGTGTGTGTGTGTGTGTGTGTGTGTGTGTGTGTGTGTGTGTGTGTGTGTGTGTGTGTGTGTGTGTGGTTGTGTGCATGTGTGGTTGCGCGCGTGTATATGTGAGTTTGTGTGCGTTTATGTGTGTGTGCGTGTGTATGTATGTATAAGTGTGAGTTTGTGTTTGTAAGTGTGTCCGTGAGTATGTTTGCGTGTGTATAAGTGTGTGTGTGTGTGTGTGTGTGTGTGTGTGTGTGTGTGTGTGTGTGTGTGTGTGTGTGTGTGTGTGTCCATGTGATGGTGCAACATTCTCTCAGAACTGGACTAAAATCACCTGCAATTCGGGTTCATCATTTATGTTCATATAATGCACACCAGGGTGGCTGATCACACAGAAACACACACACACACACACACACACACACACACACACACACACACACACACACACACACGTACACAAACACACACGTGCACACACACACGTAAGAAGACATTCCCACGCGCGCGCACAGTCACACACCTACGCTAAGTCCATTAAACAACACATTTCCTTCAGACCGCAATGGTTCCAGGCGTGTATTACCAAAGCAATTTTCCCATCAACCAACTCCTCACCATGTTATTCCTAGGCCCGTCGGGCGCCCGACGACGCTGGCGCCATGGTGCGCCCCATGACGATGCACAACAGCGTCCAGATCGACGGCGTCGTGTGCCCGATGGTGTGATTGTGAGTACGGCCCATGGGGAACAAATGGATTATCGTATCACTTCGTCTTTACTATTCTGTTGGATAACCCACAAATTTCTTCGATTAGGGCCGTCTCTCTCTCCCTCTCTCTCTCACTCTCTTTCACCTTATCCTCCTCCTCCTCCTCCTATTACTATTACTACTACTGCTGCTACTACCACTACTTCTATTTGCCCTCCTTCTTACGCTACTTTCTTCCTTTCCTCCATTTTCCTTACTTCCCCTCCTCTCCCTCCTCTGTAAACCAAAATCTTGGCCCGAATGTTTCCCTTGGTGCCAAGGCGGACCCCCCGACCCCCTGGAGTCCCTAGAGGACCAAGAGCCGGACCAGAGGGAGAACCAAAGACCGGACCATAAGCCAAACCAAAGGGTGGTCCAAAAGGCGGACCAAAAGGGTGGACCAAAGGGCGGACCAAAAGCCGGATCAAAAGGGCGGACCAAATGCCGGACCACTTTGGCCCGTGAGGTCGTAACGCTCCTTATGAAGCCCGAAAGTCCCATTTTCAAATAACAGAGGTCGAAATCCCTCACGCCACCTACCCCTCCACCTCTCCCCCCACCGCGGTCACGCAAAAGCTTAACCCCTTCTCTACCGGGTGACGCCTTTAATTTTTAATCCGTGTTTACCAGTGGAGGGTCTCGTTCAATTCCGTGGCGTCCCTTCGGTGAGGATGAGATGTCCGTGGACTTGCATGAACGCCTTCCGTTCTTGGATGCCGCCAGGCGATTTTTATTAGAAAGAGAGAGAGAGAGAGAGAGAGAGAGAGAGAGAGAGAGAGAGAGAGAGAGAGAGAGAGAGAGAGGCCATTTCATTCATCCATGTTGTATCTGATGACGTCATTCCCCTCGGAAAGGGAGAAGGGGACGTCACCTCAACTGAATAAAACACTCTGGCGTTGACCAGAATCAAATACCCAAAATTCATCACAGGGTTAGAGCCAATGCAATCACCTTTGCCCTACATGCTTGGGTAGCCAAGGAATCCTGGCCCCTTGTGCAACTTACCCTGAGTGCCCTATGGTAGCTCGGCACCTTCGAAGTTCGAAACTTCAAAAACAGAACAATGTCTGACGTTTCTATGACGTCACGAAAATTAATGACGTCAGAGGCTGGAGAATGACGTCAGAGAAAGGAGAATTACGTCATAGATCGCATGACGTCACATGTACCAGAGAATAGCGTCACATATAGAATGACGTCACCGAATACATAATGACGTCAACAACCTGCGGAAAACGTCCTCGTCATCGAAGTGCCCGAGTCTGTAAGCACGCGGGGCGACCTTAGGGCTCCGGCCGAACGTCTTGGGGCGATGGACGGGAGAAATGAAAGTGGTTCCGCGGTTAACCGTCGAGCTTCCCCCCCCTCCCCCCCTCCCCCCCACCCTAATATCATTTTGGTAAGAACTACGTTCTAGAAGTTTCGTGTAATGTTGGGAGGAGAAATGGAGGGAGGGAGATGGAGGGAGGGAGGTAGGGAGGGAGTTGGTGGAGGAAACGAATGGGGAGAGGAAGGGTGGGGAAGAGGAAGGGTGAGGAAGGGTGAGGGAGAGGGAGAGGGAGGTAAAGGGAGAGTGAGAAGCGGTCTGGGGGGCATTAACACTACTGGACTTCAATCTGGAAAAAGAGGGAAAGAGGAGAAGAGGAGAGAAGAAAAGAGGAGAAAAGAGTAGGGAAACAGAGAAAGGGAATGAGGATGAAGAGAAGGAACAAGAAAAGAAGGTGAAGAAAGAGGAGGAAGAAAAGGAGAATCAAAATAAGAGAAGGAAGAAGAAGAAGAAGGTGAGGAGGAAAAGGAGGGGGAAGATACGGTGGAGGCAGGAAAGGAGGAAAAGGAAGAGGAAGAAGAGGAAAAGGAAGAAGAAAAGGAAAAGGAAGAGGAAAAGGAAGAGGAAAAGGAAGAGGAAGAAGAGGAAAAGGAAGAGGAGGAAAAGGAAGAGGAAGAAGAGGAAAAGGAAGAAGAGGAAGAGGAAAAGGAAGAGGAAGAAAAGGAAGAGGAAGAAGAAAAGGAAAAATATGAAGTGGAAAAGGAAGAGGAAGAAGAGGAAAAGGAAGAGGAAGAAGAGGAAGAGGAAGAAGAGGACAAGGAAGAGGGGGTGCGACGCCCCCTCCCCCCCCAGAATGGACCTTCACCAAGACCACAGCAATGACGTCACAGACCCCCAATTTCCCCGGGGGGTGGTCAATTTCCTTCCTTTCTCTCCCCAAAACAAGAAATAAAAAGAATAAATAAATAAACTAATTAATAAATACATGAATGTTGTCTAACCATCAACACACCTGTGTACATGTATACATGTTTCAGTTGCTTCAAGTCTAAGAAATCCCGGTAGATGCTCCGGTCCCCGGTATATGTCCAATATACCTGAGTCTGGAGATGACATAAAAAATAGAGAGAGAGAGAGTGACATAAAAGACAAAGAAAGAGAGAAAAAAGAGAAAGAGAGAGGAGCGATATATATATATATATATATATATATATATATATATATATATATATATATATATGTATATGTATATATATTTCGATTTTAAAGACTCGTCTATAACCTGTAAAGATTTGATTCTGACTAGCGACTCAAGTTTAATAAAAATTAAATCACGATTTAACCTTGAAGAAATCGCAGTTAAACTCTTTGTCCTGACAAAGAACAAAGGATTGTATCAAAATCCGGGATTTACAACTTTGAACGAATATATATACAATGACCTATACAATTAATCTTAAGTAACTTTTTGTGAAATAATTTCATAATCTATTTTCACTACACAGGCTGCTTTATACAATTATTTGACAACCCTTTAGTTAATAGCAGGTTAAATTATGTTAAAAAAAATAAAATAAAAAATAACCCCAATACCTCACCCCCCTCCCCTCCCTTCCCCTCCATTCCTTTCTCCCACTACCCCCTCCCGCTTTCCCTCCTCCCCCTCCCCCCTTCCCTTCTTCCCCTGCCATATTTCACTCCCACGATCTGTGATATCACGTCCCGTGACGTCACAGCACACGTAACACCTCACCACAAGCATCTTTTCCCATGTGAGCCCACGTCACGTCACGACGTTCTCACGCTCGGTAATGACTCTCACTGTATCTACATATTATATATATATATATATATATATATATATATATATATATATATATATACATATATGTGTATATATATCACATGAACTCGTGATTCTAAATATGCAGAAAAATCACAAAGGAAAATAGTAAAATTATGACAGAGCGCTTTCGTTTATTTAGACATCCTCATGTACCCTGAGGATGTCTAAATAGACGAAAGCGCTCGGTCATCATTTTATCATTTTCCTTGGTGGTTTTTCTGCATATATATATATATATATATATATATATATATATATATATGTGTGTGTGTGTGTGTGTGTGTGTATACCAGTAACTACCACTTACCCTGGCTATCCAAACGCACAGAACAATTTTAGCCACAATTCAGTCTCCTGGCAAGAACCCCTCCCATACTGGGTGGTACTCTACATTTAAGTCTGGTTGCTGTCAGGCGATTTTATTCATCTCAATGCACTGTACTCCTGTGGATCCTGACAGGCTGAGCACTATACCTACCGCGCCATCATGACTCCCAAAAACCTACACACTCTCACACACACACTAGACACACTCACAAACACTAGACTCTGCGAGATACAAAGGAGACGGGATACCACGAGCGTAGCTCCCCTTCCCGTAGGATACAGCTAGGTAAATACACACACACACACACGCACACACACACACACACACGAGGTGACTTGTTGACCATCTATAGAATCATGAGAGGCATGGAAGTCCTTGACAGAGAAGACTTACTAAATTGAAACAAGAGAAATACAAGGGGACATGAAAGGAAACTCAAAAAGGACATTTATAGAAGAGACCTGAAAAAGAACAGCTTTCCACACAGAGTGGTGGATGTATGGATGTATGGAACAAATTGGACGAAACAATAGTGTGTGCAAAAACCATACACGAATTTAAGAGCAAATTAGACACTGCGGGATACAAAGACGGGACACCACGAGCGTAGCTCCCCTTCCCGTAAGATACAACTAGGTAAATACACATTCACACACACATATAGGGATAATCACTAAATCCCTAATACAGTCAGCGGACTGGTTAATCTCGTCCTTAATCCTCTTCTTCCTCCTCCTCATCGTTCCAAGGCTGAGCACTTTCCCTCACGAAATCCCCAATTCCTCATCTTATCCTCGAGCAATCTTCGCCCTCTCTCTCTCTCTCTCTCTCTCTCTCTCTCTCTCTCTCTCTCTCTCTCTCTCTCTCTGAACAAGAAAAACAGGAATCGGGAGAGATGATGATGATGAGCAGGAGGAGGAAGAGGAAGTGAGGATATGGGGAGAAAATGAAGACAAGAACGGGGAAGGTGAGGAGGAGGAGGACAAGGAGGAAGAGGAGGAGGAAGAAGAGGAGGTGGAAGTGGAGGAAAAGAAAGAGTTTCACAGGACCTGCTTGGCTTAATGAGAAAGTAAAAAATGAAATAAAATAATAAAAATTTCCAGAATGTGTTTAGTCACCTGAAGATTAGTGGTGACGGGGAAGAATTTCATATTTCTGTACCGTCACTACTGGTCACACATACACACACACACACACACACACAAATCATTAAAACACTCTCTACTCCGAGCCCTAAGGTCGCTGGACGACCACGGCACACTCGTTGAACGTCTCTGAGGACGAGCTTGTCCGGCTCTCAGCCCGGTCCTTATTCCAGAGGAGGCGCGCGCGCGCGCCCTCACGCCCACACTAATTACCTGAATCGGTCACGAACAAAGAGGAGCCGCCCAGGCGGCCGCTTCGTGACGTCATGCGTGCTATGGTCCTTCTTTCGCATCAACACGCGCAGTCACGTAGTACAGCGTGCCCACCCCTCCGTCACACAGCAGTGAACCCACGCGCTATAGACAGTACAGTAACCCACGCGCTATAGACAGTATAGTAACCCACGAGCTATAGACAGTATAGTAACCCACGCGCTATAGACAGTATAGTAACCCACGCGCTATAGAGTACAGTAACCCACGCGCTATAGACAGTACAGTAACCCACGCGCTATAGACAGTACAGTAACCCACGCGCTATAGACAGTACAGTAACCCACGCGCTATAGACAGTACAGTAACCCACGCGCTATAGACAGTACAGTAACCCACGCGCTATAGACAGTACAGTAACCCACGCGCTATGGACACAGTAACCCACGCGCTATAGACAGTACAGTAACCCACGCGCTATGGACGGTACAGTAACCCATGCGCTATAGACAGTACAGTAACCCACGCGCTATAGACAGTATAGTAAACCATACAGTACAGGTACCAATATATCTGTTTTTGTTCAAAATGTTCCTCTCGATATGACATCATGTCGCTCAGCGTGACGTCACTCATAAGCTCCTCCCCTCCCACGTGAATTTGTTTACTTAGGCACAAAGCGTCAATGGTGAATGTTTACAGAAGCCGATGTGACGTCATTCTTAATCTCCCTCCTCCCTTTGTACGCGTTGATTTGCATAGCAGGTGGTTATTTAATGGTGAACAATTTGACAAAACTGATCCTGGTATTCTTGAAGAAATTTTGATTCTTCCAAATGCCCCCCAACTTGCTTCCCTAAATAATAATAATAATAATAAATAATAACAATAATAATAATAATAAATAATAATGAAGAAGAAGAAAAAGAAGAAAAAGAAAGGAGGTCACCCACTCATTCGGCCCAATTACAAAATTCTGGCAATCCTGGACCCTTTCCATCGTTATTTGTCAAGCGATTTTATTCGGCTGTGTATGTGGAATGAGTCGTTACCGCAGTAGGAAGAGAAGGGGGAAGAGGAGAAAAGGAGGAGGAAGAGGAAGAAGGTGAGGACAAGGAAGACAAGAGGAGGAAGAGGATGAGAAGGTGAAAGATGAGGAGGAAGAGGAGGTAGAGTAGGAGAAGGATGATGAGGACAAGGAAGAAAAAGGGGAGGAAGAGGAAGGAGAGAAGGTGGAAGACGAGGACAAGGAAGAGGAGGAGGAAGAAGAAGAGGAGGAGGAAGAGGAGGACGAGGAGGAGGACGACTGGGGGGACGACGACGAGGAGGAGGACGACTGGGGGGACGACGACGAGGAGGAGGAGGACAAGAAGGAGAGGCGTGGATTTGAAGACAAAAGGTTAAGACAATAGAAGACGTGGAGCGAGTAGGTACGTACAAGACAAGAGCCGGTGGATCGAGGGCAAAGAAGAGGACCTGGAATGGAGTGGAGCGAGAACTGAGTAGTAGGTCAAGCGTGGCTCGATCCGTGGAGGCTCACCCAAGGTCAAAGACTTTGACCTCCGGGTCACGTGCGAAGCGAGGCGAGGCGAGGAGAGTAAAACGAGAAGATTCGGCGAGGTTAGGTTAGACTGAAGTAGGTTAAACGAACGTGAGAGAGGGAGAGAGGGAGAGAGAGAGAGAGAGAGAGAGAGAGAGAGAGAGAGAGAGAGAGAGAGAGAGACAGAGAGGTTAACACTGACGGCCAAGTCTCCCTTTGTTCTCAGCCGTTACCCGCATTGAGGGGTGGCTAGGCATGGTATCTACTGTCGAAGTCCGGAAGACTTATCACCGTATCTTGTTTAAAAATCATGTCCCGGGGCTGAAAGAGTTCCGCGGACCTTCCATTAACCAAATGGTCGCTCGCGGATAAAAGTCACAGACTTCGAATGGTCTTGTCGTGACGTGAACCTGTTCCCGGGTTCTCACGCGCTAGCTCACCCCTCCTTCACTCCCCCCCTTCCCCCGGGGGTGACCCTCCCTCTACCCAACCCTCCCTCCCCTCCCCTCCCCCGTTTTGGTGTCTGTACAATGTACAGCTACACAGAAAACTATCGTTAGTAGGGGTGTCGAAACATTCGCTAATGAACATAACCTTATGATACCGAAGGGTTGGTATTTCTGGGGTTCGAATTGTTCGAATTCCTTCTGAATGAATATGAATCGAATAATAGTTCCGGAGTTCATATGGATTCATTATGACATGATAATCTTATTTCCGATGGAGACTTCAACTTGTCTCAAATAGTTTCGTTGTTTTGTGTCAAAATGATTAGCGTGATTTACTAACGATAGTTTTCTGTGCAGCTGTACACTTGAGATTTTCGATGGGGTAACGTTGTTAACATGTCTCCGATCTAATACCAGACGATTCAATTCAGTTAAGGGTCTCAATGAAGGGGGGGGAGGTTCTTGATCGATCGTGAACACAAACTGAATGAAAATGTCTGCTAGTGATTAAAACGTTAACACGTTGTGGGTGTTTACCTGCTGTGTATGATATCCAATGATCTCGACAAGTATTTGTTAGCTCCCTCCCCTTTTAACGCCCATGTACACGAAATCTGTCGACATTTGGTGAAAAAAAATCATCATAGTCGACATGACGTCACTCATAAGCTCCTCCCACTTCAACGCCTATGTACACGAAATCTGTCGACAATTGGTGAAAAAAAATCATCATAGACATGACGTCACTCATAAACCCCTCCCACTTCAACGCCTATGTACACGAAATCTGTCCACATTTGATAGAAAAAAAAATCCTCGGTCGACATGACGTCACTCATAAGCCCCTCCCACTTCAACGCCTATGTACACGAACTCCGTCCACACTTGGTGAAAAAATGTCCTCAGAAGCGACATGACGTCACTCATAAGCCCCTCCCACTTCAACACGAAACATGTCCACATCTGATGAAAATGTCCTCGGAGTCAACATGACGTCATTCGTAAGGCCCGCCTCCCAGCACGTGGACAATCTTTACATACCAAGATTATGCTCCGCCTCATCGTTATCTTTCTTCACTCAGCGGGCTCACACGTGGGACCTGTCCACTGAAGAGAGCCGCCCAATAGTATCGTCACACGGACATGTGTTCATTTTCAAAGATAAATTCAGTAATGAAAAAGTATTATATATATATATGTGTGTGTGTGTGTGTGTGTGTGTGATTCATCATGGTCTTGGATCACGTGTTGGACTCGTGATCAACAGCTATTTCCCTCCCGGAAGAGAGTTCAGATATCATATATCACTGATCTATGGTCGAACAATGATGAAAGCAAAGCTTCCAGCAGGAGAGATGTTACGAGCAGAGTTCCTCTGGCATCTGTTCTTGGGCCACTTCTGTTTGCAACTACTAACTCATCCTGAAGTTCCGAAATAAATTATAACCATTTCGCAAAAGCAAACGAAATGTAAGGGACCACGCAAGTCCCGCCTAACTGCAAGGCTGTTCTGGCTTGTACAGGTTTGTTCAAAAGTTTGACAAGTCTTTGATCTAAGTGATCTCTAACGCGTGTGGCGTTGTGGCGCACTGGTTTCCACTTCACCTCACACTTTGCAAACTCGATCAAGACGATGTGTTCTAGTTCTAGGTGAAAGTTGAATACTACGACGTTTCATTGATGTTTCAGGCATTTCAGTCAGCCTTCAGACGCATCATAACGACTATACTGCCTCCCCCCCTCTCCCCTAACGCTTCCTTCCCCCATCCTCGTTTCTCCAACTCACTGGTAGTCTGTACACATTTGTTCTCCTCTCCTTCTCCTCCTCCTTTGTCACTTTCTTGCTCCCCTTCCCCGTCCACTCCTCCACCTCTCTTCCCGTGATTCTCCCTCCAGTTCCCCTCCCCCTTCTCACTCTCCTCCTTCCATTCTTCCTCTTTTTCCTTTCTTCTTCTTCCTCTTCTTCCTCCTCCGCAATTTACTATATGGTCAATATCCACCTCCACTCTCCTCGTGTTTTGTTTTATTCTATCTTATTCTAGTGTTTTTTTTACATCTAATTTAGTTTTTTTCAACCTTCATTATTGTTCCCTACAGTGTACCCAATGACTTCCTTGGGACACTCAGCTTCCATAAAACTGTCAAGGCTGCTCACTCTTGCCTGTAAAGAGTAAATTACGTCCTTCTCCTCCTCCTCCTACTCTTCCTCCTCCTCCTCCTTCTCTTCCTCCTCCTCCTCGTCGTTGTCCTTCTCGTCCCCCTCATCCTCAACCTTGTCATTGTCTTCCTCCTGCTCCTCCTACTCTTCCTCCTCCTCCTCGTCGTTGTCCTTCTCGTCCCCCTCATCCTCAACCTTGTCATTGTCTTCCTCCTCCTCCTCCTTCACATCCTTATAACCATCCTTCTCATCTTTGTCGCCATTGTCCTCACTGTCCTTCTCCTCGTCTTTCTCATCTCTATTGTCGTCCTCCTCATCTTTGTTCTTTTCTTCGTTCTCCCCCTCTTCCTCCTCGTTCTTGTCTTCCTCATCTTTGTCATCACTGTCCTCTTCCTCCTCCTCCTCCTCCTCTTCTTCCTCCTCCCAGTCCTCATCTTCTTACTCCAACCCCTTGTCACCGCATTCCTAATATTTCGCTACAGTGGCGCACTTTACGAACTTCATTCTGACTAAATCCAGGCGATTTCATTTAGATATGATGACGTCACGGCAGAGGAGGAAAGGGCTAGAATTCTAATCCAAACTCAAGAATAAATATTATCCTAATTCCCTAGATACTTCAAATGTTTCTATTCAAAGATGAAACTCGGACCAAGAGATCCAAACCAGCGTACCTAAATCATCACCTTTACCCTATGTACTCTGACATCTACGGCAGGTACCCTCTGGACTCGAACCCGGGTCAAGGTCACGTGAAACGAGGTCGAAGCAGACGCGCCAGAGCGGTGGCCCTTGACCTAGGGTCAACCTCGATCAAGACGAATTCGTTACCTGAAACACAAGCGGACAACCGCGCAGCTACCACAGCATCCCGTTTTCTATGTCGTGGCGAAGTACCTCAATCAAGGTTTAACTTGACCGCTAACCGCCTTTGGCACCGTGACCTAGTTCGTGGTTGACCGAACTGGATTAGATCATTGTGGTGAGGTGTGATGGTTGTATCACCCCCGTCAAGAGATAGAGAGGTGGTCCTGTAGTGGATCATTTAGGTCTGAACTCGAAGAGATTTTTTTAGCCGAGGGAGAAGTGGGGGGGGGGGCAAAAATTAAGGAGATTGCAAGATACCATAAGGCCTACACTAGGCAGTCCCATGTTCATTACCACCTGTCATCCCAATCCATAAAGTTGTCTAGTCTTTTCTTAAAATAACTGATAGTTTCAGCGCTCACTATATGGTTACTAAGTCTATTCTATTCGTTGATCACTCTATTGGCAAACTAGTTCTTGCCTATTTCCTTCTTAAATCTAAATTTGTTCACTTTAAACTCATTACTGTGAGGGAAAGGGGAAGGAGGAAGGGAGGAGAGGGAAGGGGGAAGAGGGAGGGGGAAGGGGGAAGGGAGGCTAGGGAAGGGGGAAGGGGGAGGGGGGAGGGGGAGACTTCAGGCCATAAAATCCGGGAAATTGAGTCATAATGTGTATGTGATGACCAGCCTAATCAACGTGTTTTTTTTTCCAACAGAACAATTACAAAGCAACCAAAGCTTAATACAAAGAGAGAGAGAGAGATCACGCACTTTTACAATCACCAATCATTCATCTCCACAATTTTCTCCCTCCTCTTTATTCTACTCCTCATTCTACGTCTTCTCCTTACCTGATTTCTCGTCCTCCTCCTCCTTCCACTCTTCTTCCTCTTCTCCCTTCTCTCTCCCCTTCTTCCCCTCTTCCTACGGCTTCCCTACACCTTCTCCTCCTCCTCTACTCTCCCCTCTTTCCCTTCTCATCATTTTCTCCCCCTACTCCTACTCCTCTTCCTCCTTCCCCCTCCTCCTCTTTCCTCTTCCCCCTCCCGTCCCTCATCCGACGACCTTGCCCCAAGACAATACGTCCAGAAGTCGTTCACCCAAATCGGTCCGATTCGGAATTCGCTCTTCAAGAACGGCCCTTGCGACACCCACGCACCGCAAGATCCCACGGGGAGGACGCCAAATCTGAAACAAATGATGGCGACGACGACGACGACGACGATGATAACGACGAAGGCGACGAGGAAGATGAACACGTCGAATGCGACGAGGAACTAGGCGACGTCGACGAGAACAAGGTGGCGACGATGAGAGGGTCGAGGAAACAAAACGCCAAAGAAACCGAAAATGGAACGGAAGAAGGAAATCTGAGTCGAAAACAAAATAGAATAAAAGAGGATAGAAATTGAGAGAGAGAAAAAGAGAGAGAGAACCACCTACACCTTTACTTAGCTGGATGAGAACCCCTGCCGTTAACCAGCAAAAAATCCCTAAAGTTGTCCGTTCGGACTCAACATATGGGACTGTGGTAAAGAAAATTGGAGGGAGGAGGAGGAAAAGGAAGAGGCACGAGGGGGAGGAAGAGGAGTGGGAGAGGGAGGGGGGAGGAGGAGGAGGAGGAGGAGGAGGAGGAGGAGGAGTGAGAATGGTGTAACAGGTCCACAAACATCGCCATTATAAATGGAAGAAGCCTTGTGGAGCTTAATGTACCTACTTCACACAATGGTACACCACAAGTTCTCTCTCTCTCTCTCTCTCTCTCTCTCTCTCTCTCTCCCCTTCTCTCTCTCTCTCACTCTCTTATGAAAGTGAGGGAGAAGGTATAGGTGACAAGAGTACATAAAGGTGAAGGAGGTTGTCGGTGAGAGAGGGCTGGAAGAGAAGGGAGAGCAGGGTGAGAGTGAAGAAGAACGGGGGTGAAGTAGCGAAAGGTGAACAGTGACGAGGTGTGAATGGGGGAGCCAGGGGTATATGGAGGCTGAGGGGAGGAGGGGAGGCGGGGGTGAGGGGGAGGCGGGGGTGAGGGGGAGGCAGGGGTATATGGAGGCTGAGGGGAGGAGGGGAGGCGGGGGTGAGGGGGAGGCAAAAGGGAGGAGGGAAGGGGAGGTAGGAGGTAGCAAGGGGATGGGGGAGGCAGGGGGGAGGTAGGGGAGGTAAGGGAAGGCAGGGGTGAGGGGGAAGGCAAGGTGTGGGATTGGCAGGGGTGAGGTAGGGGGAGGAGGGAAGGCGGGGAGGCAGGGGTGAGGTAGGGGTGCGGTAGGGAGAGGCAGGGGTGAGGTAGGGGGAGGCAGGGGTGCGGTAGGGGGAGGCAGGGGTGCGGTAGGGAGAGGCAGGGGTGCGGTAGGGAGAGGCAGGGGTGAGGTAAGGGGAGGCAGGGGTGAGGTAAGGGGAGGCAGGGGTGAGGTAAAGGGAGGCAGTGGTGAGGTAGGGGAGGCAGGGGTGCGGTAGGGAGAGGCAGGGGTGAGGTAAGGGGGGTTGGGGGAAGGCAAGGTGAGGGAGAGGTTGGGGTGAGGTAGGGGGAAGGCAAGGTGAGGGAGAGGCAGGGGTGAGGTAGGGGGAAGGCAAGGGTGAGGGGGAAGGCAGGGTGAGGGAGAGGCAGGGGTGAGGTAAGAGAGGCAGGGGTGAGGTAAGGGGAGGCAGGGGTGAGGTAGGGTGAGGCAGGGGTGAGGTAGGGGGAGGCATGGGTGAAGTAGGGAGAGACAGGGGTGAGACAGGGGTGTGGCAGGGGAAGGCAGGGTGTGGGAGAGGCAGGGGTGAGGGGGGACACAGGGGTGATAACATGAAAGATTGAGATCATGGGATCGTGTACAAGTTGGTTCTTGGCTTCCTGTCCCCCCTCCTCCCCCTCTCCCTTCGCCTGCTCCCCCCCCCCTCCCGGAGTGGAGGGGGGGGGGTTCTTTGTGCGGGGCGAGGGTACATTCCTTCCCCCCACCCCGAATAATATTCTTTGCGTCTTCTTCCTCTTCTTCTTCTTTTTCTTCCTCTCCTTTTTCTTCTTTATATTCTCTTTACAATCCTCGCCTTGCTGGGTTTTAGCTCCTTCTTCCTCTTCCAATAGAAAGGTGGAGGAAAAGGATGAGGAGCAGAGGAGAGGAGAGGATGAGGATAGGAAGAGGAGGACGAGGAGCAGGACGCAGAGTAGAAGTAGGTGCAGGAGCAGAAGAGGAGGAGGAGGTTCAGGAGGAAGCTATGTAGGAGTATGAGGTAGAAGGCGAAGGGGTGGTGCAAATGGAGGTGGGTTAGGTGGAGCTGGGGGGGAGGTGGAGGTGGTGGTGGTAGAGATGGTGGTGGTGGTGCAAATGGAGGTGGGTTAGGTGGAGCTGGGGGGGCTGAGGGGGAGGTGGTGGTAGAGATGGTGGTGGTGGTGCAAATGGAGGTGGGTTAGGTGGAGCTGGGGGGGCTGAGGGGGAGGTGGTGGGTAGAGATGGTGCAAATGGAGATGGGTTAGGTGGAGGTGGTGGGGTAGGTGATGGTAGAGATGGTGGTGGAGGAGGTGGTGGTGGTGGTGGTGGTGGTGGTGGTGATGGTGGTGGAGGTGGTGGTGGAGGTGGTGGTGGTAAAGGTGGTGGGACTTCCGCTACACAACCTCCCCTTTCATCCCTCAGATAAGACGAGACGCTTACACCAGGACTCACTCAGCTGCGACCCCCCCCCCCCGGTCAACTGACCTGACAGCCGGCCAGAGGAAGTGACAGTCACCGGGGATGAGACGTTGAGGATCGAACTCGGGTCTCAGAAATGAGCTCTCTGTAGGTACTCTGTCCCGTAGAGCCTTACAGTCGGTCTCAAAAGTCTTTCGACAATTTGCCTGTATCTCCAAAGACAGCACATGAGACCTATTCCGTTTTCTGTAACCACATTCCAACGTAACGATGTATAATTAATCATTAACGGATAAATCTAAACAAAGAAATAATGCAGCGAAATAAAAGTCATCTTCTATCAGATAAAACGTCTGAATCTCGCTGTACAAACACGCAAATTAATAACAACAATATTAATAAAATTAAACTAGATAATAAATAAATAAATAGATAAATGATAAAAGTAAAAATGTAGAACGTCTGAATCTTGCTGTACAAAGACGCAAATGCATAACAAAATAAAATAAATAAATAAACAAATAAATAAATCATAAGAGATATTAAAGACAAAAAATAAAATAAAATAAAATAAAATAAAATTAAACTCCATTATACAGGACTGCACTTTAACGACTCCTCGTCAAGCAATTTCATTCGTCTACGTGGAATACATGTAAATATCTTTGTTATCTTCACCTAAAATAGATAAATACATAAATGCATATACAAAAACATGACTAAATATATGAATAGAAAATATAAAAAATTCCCATCTTCGACCTCGTCATTAAACAATATTTATATGATAATTTCTTTGCAATTTCAAAGCTGACATAATGCATCTGCGCAACATGTGATCGTTCATGCGTGAAAACAGATGTAAATTCACGCGCGCGCGCGCACACAGGCACAAAGACACACAGAAAAGGAAGCAAGTGCAGGGGTACAAAGAAAATCAGAAAGTTAAACACAGACTGACACACACACACACACACACAAAATAAATAAAAGTTAAACAGACTGAAAGAGACTGACTTACACACACACACACACACAAAGAAAGTCATAAAGTTAAACATAGACTGACACACACACACATACATACACAAAGAAAGTCATAAAGTTAAACACAGACTGACATACGGTAGACTCACTCATTCACTCTCTCTCTCTCTCTCTCTCTCTCTCTCACACACACACACACACACACACACACACACACACACACAGAAAAAGAGAGAGGGGGTGGATAGTGATAATGTACTCCAGACTCCCCTCCGCTGATTTAAATCGCCCGACGGCATTAGCCAGAATAAAGAATAGAGTATGACATCACTGAACTCAATACGAACTTCAAATATCTTGTTCTGGTCGAAAATGGACGATTCTATTTAGCAATAAATAAATAAACAAATGAATAAAAATAAGAGAGATAGATAGATAGATAGAGAGAGAGAGAGAGAGAGAGAGAGAGAGAGAGAGAGATTTTCGTCATTCCATCTGGGAGGCGCTCCGGTCACGTGATATTCCTTCCAATTCCCCCCGGACCCTCGGATGTAATCATCTGGGAAACTGCGCCTCATCCAAGTGGGAGGCAGAAGAGAAGAGGGAGGAGGGAGAGACAAAGGGAAGAGGGATGTGATGAGGGAGCGAGGGAGAAAAGAGAGGGGGAGAGAGAAGAGAGGGGGAGAGAGAAGAGAGGGGGAGAGAGAAGAGAGGGGGAGAGAAGAGAGGGGGAGAGAGAAGAGAGGGGGAGAGAGAAGAGAGGGGGAGAGAGAAGAGAGGGGGAGAGAGAAGAGAGGGGGAGAGAGAAGAGAGGGGGAGGGAGAAGAGAGGGGAGAGAAGGGGGAGAGAAGAGAGGGGGAGAGAGAAGAGAGGGGGAGAGAGAAGAGAGGGGGAGAGAGAAGAGAGGGGGAGAGAAGAGAGGGGGAGAGAGAAGAGAGGGGGAGAGAGAAGAGAGGGGGAGAGAGAAGAGAGGGGGGAGACGAGGGGAAAGAGAGAAGAAAGGGGGAGACAGAAGAGAGGGGGAGAGAGATGAGAGGAGGGAGGAAGAAAGGGGGAGGCAAAAGAGGGGAAGAGAGAGAAGAGAGGGGAGAGAAGATAGGGGAGAGGGAGAAGGGGGAGAGAGAGGGGGAGGGAGAAGGGGGAGAGAGAGGGGGAGAGAGAAGAAAGGATGAGAGAGGAGAGGCGGAGAGAAAAGGGAGGAGGGGAGAGAGAAGAGAGGGAAAATGAAGGGAGGAGGAAAGAGAAAGAAGAAAGGGAGAAGGGATTTGGGTACACAATCCCCGGATAATTAATACAGGGTGGTCCAATTCCCCCCGCCTCTCATCCCCCCTCCCCCCAGCCTTACACCCCCCTTCCCCCATGCACCCAATCACCCACAGGCAGCACCTAAAGCTACCCATGATTCGCTTTTCTAAAAAAAAAAAAAAAAAAAAAAAAAAAAAAAAAAAAAAAAAAAAAAAAATAAATAATAATAATAATACTAGTTTCATAGTCGTTGGGGTTCGTCTGAACGACTACGAGCAAACGGTGCTACCAATCTTGTATTCAGAGGTGGCCTAATGGTGGTGGATATACAGAAACATTAAAGACTCCAAAATCCACTTGAAAATCAATGGATTTCACAGTCGTCGATTTTTTCGTGTCCGCGCTTACCAAAACGGGTCACGTGGTTCAAGAAAGGAGTCCGGCCCGCTTCGCGTTTCGTAATCGTTTACACGATCCCGAAAGACTACTGTGAAAATGGCCGCGACATTTCACCTATGCACGACTCTCACGGAAAGAGGTCGACGGCTCGAATCCCGCACACCCGGCCGGGGCTTCGTGTCGCCAAATTGCTCCTTATCAGCGGCGCCAATTTACCTTTTTTTTTTTTTTTTTGTGAGGGGCGGCCTCCTCGTCTCCACCCCCATGCCCAGTTGAAAGGAGGAGGAGGAGGAGGAGGAGGAGGAAGAGGAGGAGGAGGAGGAAGGAGGAGGAGGAAGAGGAGGAGGAGGAGGAGGAGGAGGAGGAGGAGGAGGAAGAAGGAGGAGGAAGGGGAGAGGAAGGAGAAGGAGGCGGGGAAGAAGAAGAAGAAGAAGAAGAAGAAGAAGGAGAAGAACACGGAGAAAAAGAAGAAGAAGGACAAGAAGAGGCAGAAGGAGAAGAAGAAGCAGGAGAAGAAGAAGCAGAAGATTAAGAAGCAGAAGAAGAAGAAGCAGGAGAAGAAGAAGCAGAAGATTAAGAAGCAGAAGAAGAAGAAGAAGAAGAAGAAGAAGAAGGCGAAGAAACAGAAGCAGCAGCAGCCGTAGAAGAAGAAGAAGAAGGCGAAGAAGAAGAAGAAGAAGAAGAAGAAGAAGAAGAAGGCGAAGAAGAAGAAGGCGAAGAAGAAGAAAAAGAAGAAGAAGAAGAAGAAGAAGGCGAAGAAGAAGAAGAAGAAAGGCGCGTCACTTAGGCGATTTTTTTTTCTTTAACGACACGCGGTCCTGCCCGTTTCGCAAATGGACTCAAAAAGTAGAGTTGAGGTCGGGGATGGGGAGGGTGGGGGGTGGCGATAATCATAAAAATTCTCGGATCTTAGGACACGTCTTAAGTGTCTGGACTCCACACATCTGCACTCCCTATTACCAACTTCGCCCGGTTTCTGTCCACTTCCCGCATATGCGTTCGCACGAAACACTCTTAGGGTTCTGACTTCGCACTGGAATTTATATATATATATATATATATATATATATATATATATATATATATACATACATAATACATTCCTTGACACTCCTTAGCCTCCTTAATTTAATTAAGTTTTCATTTTTTCAGTCCGTATTCTTTTAAATATATATATATATATATATATACTCCATATATGATCTATATATATATATATATATATATATATATATATATATATGTATACACACATATACACACATTTTGACTGGTGGACATTTATTAGATCTTAATGCAGATCCTATCCTTGAGGTGGACTTCCAAAGCATATAGCAAAAAATAGATAAATAAATAAAAATAGAATAAAATAATTAAATAAATAAATCTCCATTAGTCTTCCCTCACCCGTACCCTACCTTCTTCCCCCAGAACCCTTCCCCCTACGCCTCCCTCTTTGTTTCTCTTAGTTATCTTTGGCTAACACACAAAGCCCATCACTACACCCAAACTACCCGGACCAGGCCCAGGAATTTTCAGCCAGATTCGGGGAAGAGACCTTAAGGTCGACTAAGACGTGTTCTCGGCTACAGAAAGCGACCTTAGCTTCTGTCCACTCCAGATCCACATCAGGTCTCGGATTTCATACAATGATACAGCAATTTTTTTTTTTTTTTTTTTTTTTTTTTTTTTTCTGTCTTTGGGATGATCTCGCCCGTCGTCTCCCCCCTCCCTCCCTCCCTCCCACCCCCTTCCGCTCGTTACCGCTGGAGGGTCAACGCTGCTCTGAAGGCTGTCATTCGGTCCCTGGTGAGTAAGCAACACTCAATTTGCGTCTTTGGGCGCTCACGCACAACCTTCCCACCCTCCCCCTCCCTCTCCCACCTTCTCTCCCCTCCCCCACCTTCACTCTTCCGCCTCTCTCTGTCCAATCCAACCCCAACGTCCTTCTCTCTCTCTCTCTCTCTCTCTCTCTCTCTCTCTCTCTCTCCTCCCTCTCCCTCTCTCTGTCCAGGATGAGGGACTGACCGCATACGTTTATAACATATAATTCATATAATTCAGGTTCTTCAGTGACACCCTACTGACCAGACCTACGGATGATATATATATATATATATATATATATATATATATATATATATATATAGATATATATATATATATATATATATATATATATATGTATTTACATTGGAAACAAAATCTTACTCAAAAAAGTCCTATTCTCCTAATGCCCTCTGGCTTTAATAAAGATTAAATAAATAATAAAACGAAATAAAAGTAAATAAATACATTAAATAGAAAATAAACACGAAATGAAAAATAAAACAAGTAGGTACATAAAAACGATGTTACCAGACTTCATACAATCCTTTCACGGTCACCGACCAACTGATATCTTTACTGAGGCTCCCAATATTAATGTCTTTTACGTATATATTGGCTGCCGCCAGGCGATTTTATTCAGACGAGCGAAATACCATCAGTAGTGGGAGAAAGATTAATAATCAGTCTCTTTCATCTGTACATAGCAACGATCTGGCTGTCGCCAGTAATTTTATTCAGCTGAGGTGTTTACACACACACACACACACACACACACACACACACACACACACACACACACGCACGCACACCGACCTTTAAGACAGAAATTCACACACACACACACACACACACACACACACACACACACACACGCACACACACACACCACACTGACCTTTAA
>NC_134794.1:9303716-9321216 GCF_046742065.1 Oratosquilla oratoria
GACGAGTGAAAATGGGTGGGGGTAGAATATTGTGAGTGGGGGGAACAGTCCCCCCACCAATATGTGGGGGGAGAGGGGGGAGATATAGTGTTAGGAGAGGACCGAGGTCTGTAGACGAGAGAGGGAGGAAAGGGAGATAAAGATGGGGGGAGGTGGGAGGGGAGATTGGGGGAGGAAGTTGGGGGTGGGGTGTATATGATGCAGTGCTGAACCTACTAGTTACCTCCCGCAGTGCAATTGCACAGAATTACCGACATTACTAAAACACGCCCTTTAATCAGGGCTGCCAACTGGAGTACTCGATTCGCAATTGGTACCTCTGACGTCCGTTCCATTTCCATTTCGATGGCGCGTTGGTTTCGACCTCGCTTTCCACACCACGACGTAGGTACCGGGGTCGCGTCCCAACGGCTACGACAGGTGACGGTTACCAGTCCTAGTACGAGAGGCAAAGTTGCTGGGGCTGTCCTAGTATAAGAGGGCATAAGTGAATGTTCATAAGAACATAAGAATGAAGAAGACTGCAGGAGACCATAAGGCCTACACTAGGCAGTTCCATGTCCATTACCGCCATTCATAAATTTGTCTAACCGTTTCTTAAAACAACCGATAGTGTCAACGCTCACTACAGGGATGTCCTAGCATAACGGGCAAAGGTAACAGTTCCGGGTGCTGCTTAGCGCCTACGGGTGTACACTCTCTATCCCGGATACCGGAAGCGCTACCGGGGTATACTTACCGGTACTTGTTACCGGAACACCGTTGGAATACTAATTCTACCTGGTAGCACTTTCTATTGCGAGGTGCTCCCCCCCTCCCCCTCCCTCTCCCCTATCAGTAACGAAGGAAGGGGGAGGGGGGGACGTCGATGTCAAATGTCTCCCCCCTTCCGTGCTGGCTGGCACCTTATTATCATTATTATTATTATCATCATCAGTATTATAATTACATACATATTCCAACGGCTTTTTCCACCTTACAAGGGAGGTAGCAAAAAAAAAAAAAAAAAAAAAAAAAAAAAAATCCTTCCCCACATACTCCACTCCCATTCACTTCCCCTCCCTCCCTCCCTCCCACTTATCATGTCTCCTCCTGCCGTCAGTCGATTTTATTCACCACAGTGGCTCTTCCTCTCAGGTCATAAGGAGGTCACGGAGCAATCACCGCCCAAACTACTCCTCAGTCGTACAAAGAGAAACAGAGAGAAACAAAGAGTAATTATGTGTGTGGGAACGAGCGAGGAGGGGGAAAGGGGGGCAGGGGGGAGAGGGGGAAAGGGGGGCAGGGGAGGGGGAAAGGGGGGCAGGGGGGAGAGGGGGAGAGGGAGTGAAATCATGCAGGAAAAAAAAACGACGAAAAAGAAGAAAAATGTTCGAAATCATGCAATTCTGTTTCGCAACAGTTAGCTGTCAACCCCCTATACTATCACCACCACATCCACTATCACCACCACCACCACTATCACCACAACTAAACACTACCTCCACCACCACAACCATCACCCACACCACGACTATCACCACCATCACCACCAATACCACCACCACCATCACCACCACTACCACCACCACTACCACCACCACCACAACAGCCTCTATGAATGTCCAATAAATGAACAAATAAATAAAAAATAAAATGAAAATAAACATTAAAAATTATTCAACCACATTTGCCCACTACCCTAAGATCGCTCAGGAGAGACTTGATGGTGTCGGTCAACGAAAGAACACAAGTGTTTTTAAGTCGGCCATTTTCTCTAAATGAGAAAACGACAACTCTCTCTCTCCGCTAATCACTCAAATAATACTTTCATTTCTGGTGGAAATGATTGTGTGATTTATATTTCACAAATTATGTCCGCATTATACAAATCTTCATTCCCATTGTTTTCCTTCCATGTCAATGTATATATTCAGACGAATAAAAAAATAATTACTCTATTATCTTTCCCTTGATTTATTTTCTTTGTGTATTCCTAAACCACGGTGACCTAATTTCACATTACAAAAAAAAAAAAAATATATATATATATATATATATATATATATATATATATATACATATGCACATGAACATTTTAGTTGCTAGCGTCTTCGTGATTATGCACGCACAGGTCAGGGTTCGAATCCCTTGGCAGACCTTCTAAAATGTTCAATCTGTCTTAAACACACACACACACACACACACACACACACACACACACACACACACACACACACACACACACACAATGGGCGGGGAGCTGGGTGTGTGTGTGCGTGTAAGGTCACAGCACTACCCATAGATCGGTCACACGAGCTCTGAGTTCTCTTCCGGGAGGGAAATAGCTATCGATCACGAGTCCAACACGTGATCAAAGACCATGACCATGGTGAATCACACACACACACACACACACACATATATATATATATATATATATATATATATACACATTATTATATATATAAATATATATATATATATATATATATATAACAACAATTATAATAATAATAATAATAATAAGATAAATTATTACGTCCTCATCCTTTGGCGCCATGTCCTAATAATTGACCTTATTCTGGCTGACATTAAACGACGTTAACTAACCTTCTTCGTGAGCATCACCAAAGAGGTTAAGACACTTTCAAGTAAACAGAAGGACGACTTCCTAATGCACATGTCACACTATGCGGCTGCGCCGGATGAGGCCAGATGTTTGCAAATTAAATTACCTTAATAAAATCACCTGGCGACAGCCATAACCTTTGGAGTCTTATGACTCCAAAGGGAGACTTTGCTGTCGCCACCGTCAAGCCGCAACGGCGCCGCCGGACAGTGTGACACCGGCCAGCATCTTACAACGCTGTTGTGTTCTATCGAGGCCTGAAGGTGCTGATCGACCATAGGGCACTTGAAGTATGTATAGTCTCATTCAAAATAGGTGAAGTCGATAATATACCAATATGTATGTATATGTACGTATGTACGTATGTATATGTATACATGTATCTATATATGTACATATACGTGTGTATGTTTGTGTGTGTGTGTGTGAATGTATGTGCGTGCGTGTGTGTGTGTGTATGTGTGTGCATATACATACACATGTACTCATTTACCCAGCTGCTCAAGTAGACTCATCAAAGGTAATTACTTCAGTAAAAGCTAAGCGTCTCCTGGCGACAGTCTTAACCTCCCTCCCTCCCTCCCTCCATACCAACCCTCCTATTCCCTCCCTCCATACCATTGCCTCCCCACCTCCCTAATCATTGAAATTATTCAACTATGCAGCAGCCGATGGTAATTGCTGGTTAGACTCAGGATGTGAGTTATTCACCACGATTCCAACTCTCCCATTCGAGGAAGGGAGGGGAGGGAGAGGTGACGGGGGAGTAGAGTGGGGGGAGGGGAGTAGAGTGGGGGGGAGGGGAGGAGAGTAGGGAGGGGATGGGAGAAAGGAAGGGAAGGAGAAGGGAGGGAGAAAGGAGGGGAGGGGAGAAGCGAGGGGAGGAGAGAGGGGAGGAGGTAAGAGAGGTGAAGGGAGGAAGGAGGGGAAGCGAGGGGAGGGGAGGGGAAGCGAGGGGAGGGGAGGGAAGGGGAGGGAAGGGAAGGGAAGGGAAGGGAAGGGAAGGAAAGGGGAGAGGAGGACAAGAGAAGAGAAGAGGTTAAGAGGAAAAAAGGGGAAAATAGGACAAGGTAAGAGGTTAAGAGGAAAAGAGGGGAAAAAGAGGACAAGAGAAGAGAACCGCTACAATACTCTAGTAGCATTTAAGCAATGTGATAAAATTCGCTGTCGAGGAAATTAATGTATTATTATCTTTCTGTATATGACGCAGACACGTACGCACGCACATACGCAAAACATCCATGACCGTGTACACAATAGCGAACACACACACACACACACACACACACACACACACACACACACACACACACACACGCACACACACACGACAACATCAAAAGCCAAAATCGGACAGTTTCCAGAAGCCATTTAATGACAGTTATGTGCGCTCCCGTCACTGCCAGTTCCCGTATCAATGTCCTCTGTGACAGTGACTCACTGTCACGCACGCACGCACACACACGACTCGATGGAGCAGTGGTAGAGTTCCCGACTGCCAATATGGAGTTCCGGGTTCGAATACAGCGCAGGGCTGAAACAATTTCAGTATCACTCCAATTCTCGTGGCGGGGAGTTGGGTGTGTGTATGCGTGCGTGTAAGGTCACAGCATTACCCATAGATCGGTCATATATGAGCTCTGAGCTCTCTTCCGGGAGGGAAATAGCTGTCGATCACGAGTCCGACACGTGATCCAAGACCATGGTGAATCACATACACACAGGCTCAGTCCTCTACACACAAAATCAGAAGAAAACATAACCACCGGGATTCAGAAATTCCCCCCTTTAACCCGATACCCGCTCTGCGAGGTTGCTAGGCATGACAGCCTCCGCCAGGGTTTGTGAAATCTAAACCCGTACTTATGCCCTTACTCTGCCGTCATGTGCCGACCCCCAGCGGGATTCGAACCACCACTAGATATCTCACAACTAGAATCTCCTGTCATCATTGCATGTTCTGCTTCGAAACCGCTTCATAACTCTTGGTGCCCAGGTTCGATCCCACTTTCCTGGCTCTCCAAGCACAAAGGGCACAGGTGCCGGGTACCTCAGGAGCTACGCTCACATGTGGAAATTCCTTCCCTTCTTATCTTCCCTTCCCTTCCTCTTCTTCTCCTCCTCCTCCCGAAGTTACATATTTCTTTCCTTTGGAGCAGCCAAGTCTAATATATAATTACGGGTTCGGTCATTAATGCCCTAGCCGGTCTACTTTACCACTGTATTTATACCCCCACCTGTCGTATTACTTCGACGTAATGCCACTCCGCTGTGGAGGGACTTGTACAGTCGCCCCCACTTCCGCGCGTACCCTTTGCCTCCGTCTGTACCTGTTCTACCTGCCGCCAGTCGATTTTATTCAAGAGAACTACTATTGTGTCCTGATTTTTCTTAAGTGCATTAACCCGACCTACAAGACAGTCCTTTCCGGCTTGTTAAGACTGCCGTCAGACGATTTTATTAACATATACGTGATTCCCTTCCGTACTGGGTGGCACTCTTCCTCTTACCTTGACTGTCGGCAAAAGATTTTATTCGTCTCGGTGAGGTCATCGGAAGCGTGCTGTCTTGCATTCGCTTAGTCGTGGGTTCGAATCCCGCACTTATCTACGATTCCCAGCATCACAGGGGACGGCTTCGCCCGCAGATAATAATCAGCGTCTCCTGGCGTGGGCTCTCCACCTTCTTCAACCGCAAGTTATGGATACACGGTCAACCACCGCCGGAAATTGAATATACAGGATGTAGTCAATTTCCAGTTGGCATCTCTCCGCTTTGAGCAGGTGGGCTTAAAACAGAATGAGCAGGTGATCAAGGCTTTAATCTTGTGTGCTTGATAAAACTTAGACCCACCCACTCTCGGAGAAAGATAAGCTGAGATACAGAGTAAACTGTATATTTCGACCACTGACTGTGGTCCTCTTCAGCAAGTACATATATTGGGTAGAAAGACAAGAACATATATACAGAGGAGAAAGCTACAAAAGGGGAACTAAGTAAGTTTCCTCCTCTGTATATTTGTTCTTGTCTTTTTACCCAGTATATGTAACTGCTGAAGAGGATCACAGCTAGTGGTCAAAACTGTTTACACTGTATCTCACCTTATCTTTCTCCGAGAGTGGGTCTAAGTTTTATTTTATTAATGTACTACGATATCTACGTTACTTGATTGTGTACTTAATTCCCCTCCCCCCTTCGCCTCTCCCTCTCCCTTCCCTCTTCCTTTATGTCTCAGCAGTGTCTGTGTACATTCACTATCATGTGACGTCACTGCACAGCTGATTTATGACGTCATTGCATAACGAAGACGAGCTGTGGTGTTGACCTTTGTGGTATTGCAGGAATTGGATCAGATGGTGCAATCACAAGCAGGTGGTGATTTAACTGCCACCTGGAATGTTGTCACCAATGTCACCACAGCCACTCTCATCACCATCTTTACTATCACCATCACAATCACCATATACACCATCCCTACCACCACCGTAAATGTCACCCACCACCATCTGTTGTCACTTAACACCATCTGCTCACACCACTGTTATCACCATCTGTCAACACCATTATTTGTCACAACTAACCATCACCCACCATTTCCCTTCACCACCTGTCACCGTCCCCATTTGTAACTACTATTACCATCTGTAACCACCATTATTTGTCACAACCAACCACCATTTGCCTTTACCACCTGTCACCGTCCCCATTTGTAACTACTATCACCATCTGTAACGACCTCCTGTGACAATCACGGATGGGGGGGATGGGTGGGGGTCGCTTAACGACCTGTCGTTTGGGTTTTTTGTCCTTCGTCAGGTCACCCAAACGAGGTCACCCCATGTCCGAGGTTGCGTGACAGAAGGGCATAAGATCACCTGGAATGGATGTGCTTATAAGTCAAGGACGGGAAGGCTCAGGGGCCAGGATAGCATGTGTCTTCGTTTCGGCAAGGGCTATGATGTTGTTGTTGTTGTTGTTGTTGTTGTTGTTGTTGTTGTTGTTGTTGTTGTTGTTGTTGTTGTTGTTGTTGTTGTTGTTGTTGTTGTTGTTGTTGTTGTTGTTGTTGTTGTTGTAGGATAGATCATGCGGCCATATCTAGAGCTTCTGAGGTTTCGTTATTGATATTATGGTTTTGTTTTGTTGTTATTGAAGGATAGAGTATGCAACGATATCCCGAGCGTGTGATTTTTCGTTATTGATATTATGGTTTTATTGTTGTTGTTGTTGTTGTTGTTGTTGTTGTTGTTGTTGAAGGATAGGCTATGCGACAATATCCAGAGCTTCTGAGTTTCCGTTATTGATAATATGGTTTTGTTGTTGTTGTTGTTGTTGTTGTTACTGTTGACTATGCGACATCCAGAGCTTCTGAGTTTTCGTTATTGATATTATTGTTTTGTTGCTGTTATTGTTGTTTTGGTATATTTCTACAACACAAATGGGGAAACAGCACCTCACAAATGCAAGGTACTTCGTTTCCCATTATAATTCTATTTAGAAAATCGAAAGAGATGATAAAGCGGAGAGTAGCCGCGACCCATTGGTCCATAGCGAGCCTTGATCGACGGACGGGCTTTCTGGAGGGTGAGTCCCCAAGTGTCACTCCGATCTCTTCGTGGGCGACGCCCTCTCGCCCTTAGATAGATCACACCCACGCCCACTTAGCATTAGAACCATTGTACCAAGCCAGCCTTCTTAGACGTGTCAGTAATTAGTCATTAAGACATGGGGGAACGTACTATGGACAACCACAATGTCACCAAATATCGTAAAAAATAGGATGAATAAAATAAAATAAAAAAGTTAATAAGTAAATAAAATAAATAATAATGATAATAATAATAAAATAATAATAAAATAATAATAATGACGTCACCCGAAGAACAATGCAAGGAAGAAGGGACCCAAAGAACTCGAAATCGGGGTGAATGAGGGGACCCACCCGGAAAGAATTCTACTCTTGCGCATCTCTGAGTGGTGTCGGAATACAGTCCAGAATACAGGTTGGGGATACATCTTAGCAAATACAGGGCCAAACCTTTTTTTGGTCAAACTCCTAACAGCACCAAAACATTTACCTGCAAAGAGAGAAAAAAGAGATGTCAAACAAAACAACAGCAAAGAGAAACATCAAGGCAGTAAAAAATAAAAAAAATAAAAAATAAAAAAAATAAAACAACAGTGATAACACCAACAATAACAACAATAAAATAACAACACTCACCTGCATAAAGAAAAAATAACAAAGAAAACTACAAAACCCTCCACACGTCCTGCATGTTCACACAATTATCCCATTACCACCGTGAAGAAATAAGCTAGTCACTGCTAATACGTTAACTGGCCAGTAACTGAGTTCAGTATCCTTTCCCGCATGGGCGGGGGGGGGGGGTGATAAGCTGGCTGGTCATGCCAGTTACAACTGGCTGCGTACCAGTAAATACCAATAGCTGCTGGGCGGAGGGTACCCATCCAATGGAACGGCCACGACGATATATTTACATAGGGTGGAGTTAACGCATACACACATACACAGAAACATACACATGCACACACACACACACAAGGAAAATAAATTTCATATGCCGATTATGACCGAGAAAATATACGTACGTGCGTGCGTGGGTGTGTGTGTGTGTGTGTGTGTGTGTGTGTGTGTGTGTGTGTGATTCACTACGGTCTTAGACCACGTGTTGGACTCGTGATCGACAGCTATTACCCTTCCTCCGGATGAGACCTCAAGAACACATATATGGCCTGATCTATAGGTTATGCTGTGACCTTACACATAAACACACAAAAAAAAAAAAAAAAAAAAACTCCTTGCCCACCAGAGTTGGAGTGCCGGCTCGCAATGCAACGATGCTGATTTTTCCCCCTAATCCCTGGGTGGGACTCGAGCTCGGATCGTTGACTTAGTGTTCAAGAACGGTACCAATGCACCGTCGAACCGCGCGCGCGTGTATATTTCTGTGTGTGTGTGTGTGTGTGTGTGTGTGTGCGTGTGTATGTGTGTGTACGCGCACGTATGCATGAGTGTGTATTTTGTACGAGGAAAAGAATACAAATGCGAGCACAGTCGAGCAATCACTATTATCTTCTTTTTGTTTTTTTCCCAGCTGGAGGGAGGGAGCGAGCGCACTAGAACACTGCCTCAGAGTCCAATCCATTGCAGTCATTTATCTCTGAGCGGAGTACACATGAGCGTCCGTTTCTCCAGAAACACTATGTACGTATGCATTGACAACATGCATGTATGTATATACGTGTGTACGTATGTGTATACATATGTACATATGTATGTACGTATGTACATATGTATGTACGTATGTGTGTATGTATGTACGTATGTATGTGTGTACGTATGTATTATGTAGGCATAAATAATGTATGAATTAAATATGCGTCAATTACATGTAGGAATTATGTGTATATATACATATACATACATATATATATATATATATGTATATATATATATGCATGCATATACATATACATATATATGTAATGTTCGTATGCAAGTATTTACATGACTATGCGTACTATACAAATATATATTTACAATATGTATCAAGTAGACACACATACACTGTTCAACCTTATTCTTATAACTGCATAACTAGAAACGTACATAATGTATACATAATGTACACACGTACACATGCGGACGAAATCCACTCCTTGAATTACGCTTTGTTCCAGCTGCCGCCAGGCGATTTTATTCAACCGACGGGGTGGGGGGGGAGATTCCCTCCCTGGCCAAGGATACCAAAGTCAGTCAATCTCTTCTTCTTCTTCTTAGAGAGAGAGAGAGAGAGAGAGAGAGAGAGAGAGAGAGAGAGAGAGAGAGAGAGAGAGAGGAAGGGAGAGAGAACGAGAGCAAAAGAGAGAAAGAACGAGAGAGCAAAAGAACGAGAGAGAGAACAAGAGATAGAGAGAACGAGAGAAAGAGAGTAACGAGAGAGAGAGCAAAAGAAAGAGAATGAGAGTGAAACAAAAGAGAGCAAGAGAGAAAACAGAGCAAAAATGAAACTAAAAGATAACGAAAAGGAGAGCAACAGAGCAAAAATGAAACTAAAAGATAACGAAAAGGAGAGCAACAGAGAGCGAAAGATCAAACGAGAGAAAATAAACACACGAAAACGAGAGTAAAAGAGAGCGAGAGAGAGTAAGAGAGAGAGAGAGAGAGAGAGAGCGAGAGAGATCAACGCCTTCTTCCAGATTACCATAACCGAGGTTTGGCCGGATCTTCTCCCCCCTCCCCCTTCCCCCTCCCCCCGATTCCTTCTGCCGCTTCTCTAATTGGTTGATTGATTCCCCTCTCCCTTCTCCCCCATCTCCCCCCTTTCCCCCTCCCCCGCCCTCCCCCTCCGCCATTACTGCCACATAACTACAAATCTCCTTTGATATACTTACATAATAAACAATAACTAACTCGCAATAACTGCAATCGGCCATGAGAACGCAATCAAGGTTAACATACTCAAACACAGCAACTCGCTTTCCTATCTTTCTTCTGGCTAAAAAAAAAAAAAAAAAAAAAAAAAAAAAAAAAAAAGGGAGGAGAGGGGCTGACCGGAGGGGTGGGGGGTATACTAGAACCCCCCCAAAGGGGTCTCGGTCGATGGAGGGCTGGTTCCGGCCCGTGGGCGTCCACGCAACCTCTTCCCCTCTCCCCCTCTACTGAATAAAATAGTAAAATAGTCTGTGTGGTGACAGCATCTGTATATTAGTAATACAGTTGTTGGTGGGAGTAACGACTAAGAGATGTAGTAATAGTGGTAATGAGAGTAATAGTGACGGTAATTGTGTTGGTGACGTCACTGTCGTAGGCAACGGTGACATCACAACGCCTCGGCCTCGTCTCCAGGTTGCGAAGGTGCTTGGGGGACATCTACCAATGGCCACGCCTCTTAAAGTTCGAAAAAACTTGTGACAACCTCCTCCTCCTCCTCCTCCTCCTCCTCTTCTTCTTCTTCTTCCTCCTCCTCTTCTTCTTCTTCTTCTTCCTCCTCCTCCTCTTCTTCTTCTTCTTCTTCTTCTTCTTCTTCTTCTTCTTCTTCCTCTTCTTCCTCCTCTTTCTTCTTCACCCTCGGAGGACTTTCTTCCATCGTCATCCACTGTCCAAGCGATGAGGCGGTTGAGGATGGATAGGAAGAGGAAGAGGATGAAGAAGGGGGGAGGAGAAAGTAGAGGAGAAAGAAAAGAAGGAGAAAGTGATGGAGCAAGAGAGGGGAAAGAAGTGGTGGTGGAGGAGGAGGAGGAGGAGGAAGAGTAGAAAGAAGACAAGGAGAAAGAAGTGGAGAAAGAGTGGAAAAGGAGAAGGAGGAGGCAGGAAGAGAAAGGAGGAGGAGGAGGAGGAGGAGGAGGAGGAGGAGGAGTGGAGAAGAAGGAGGAAGAGGGAGGAGAATGGTGGAGAAGGAGGAGAAGAAGGCGGAGGGAGGTGGAGGAGAAGGAGGGAGGACGAGAAAGTTGGAGAAGGAAGAGGAGGAGGAGGAGGAGGAGGAGGAGGAGGAGGAGAAGGAGGAGCAGGAGACCCTCCAAGAGACGCTGATGAAGACTGATGATGGAGGGGGCGGGGGAGTGGGTGGGAATGATGAAGGCGAGAGCAAAAATGAAGAAACCGCAGCGGCGGCGGCGACGACGTCTCGGAGCTTCTTCCCCGCCGGGAACAACTGACGAAGGAGACGCCGAACTCGACGAAGAACTACCAAGGCTGTGGGTCCAAGGACCTGACCCTCTGGCGTCTTGGTGGGGCTGCTCCCGAATAAAATCACCTGACGAAGGCCAGGAGGAAGGTGAACCTCGAAGATTGACACAGTCTCCATCACTGCGGTTGGGTCGTTGCGCTAAATATTAAACCATAAATATCGAAATACTCGTAAAAAAAAAACCCGCCAGCAACGATAACAGTAAGTTTATCTAAATGTACGATGGCCAATCTCAATAAATCATTTGTAAGCCAACTTTGTGCAATCCAGCAATAATGGCGATGATAATGGTGGTGGTGGTGGTGGTGGTGGTGATGATGATGATGATGATGATGATGATGATGATGATGATGATGATGATGATGATGATGATGATGATGATGATGATGATGATGATGATGATGATGATGATGATGATGATGATGAAGATGATGACGACGATGATGATGATAATGACGACGACGGCGATGATGATGTTGATGACGACGACGACGGCGATGATGATGATGACGACGACGGCGATGATGATGACGACGACGATGATGATGATGATGATGATGACAACGATGACGACGACGGCGATGATGATGACGACGACGGTGATGATGATGATGATGATGACGACGATGATGATGATGATGATGATGACGACGGCGATGATGATGACGACGATGATGATAATGATAACAACGACGATGACGAAATTACTACTTTGGTGGCTGTCAGGCCTGACGACCCATCACCGTTTTAACAACCATACCTCTCCAGACTATTCTATCCTGTGGCGCCAATTCTTCCCAATTCAATTACTTCTACGTCCTTCCTAACTCCATCCATCCATCCATCAATCCATCTATACCCGAATCTCCCTAGTGGTCGTCTGTCCTGTATTCCAGATTCTGTCACTTTTCTTGGTAGCCTGTCTGCTTCTAGATGGACAGTGTCCAGCCCACCTTGTTCTCCTTCCCTGCGCTTCACTCTGAATACACGGTTGGTCTGTCTGATCTCGGATTTCCCAGTTATGTCTGAGTTTCCAATTCCCCTTCATCTTCGTCATAATCTCTCGACCGAGGATTCTTCTGAGGATGTTTTCAAAGATTTCCTCTCTCTTCTTTGTTTTGTGAATGCCCGTCTTACTACTACTACTACTACTACTACTACTACTACTACTACTACTAATAATAATAATAAGGGAAGAGGGCGGAGGGGAGTGGAGTATGTAGGGGATGGAATGGGTGGGAGTGGTTTCTATGCCTTGTTTTTTTTTTTGGCTACCTACCGTGTAAGGGGGAAAAAAGCCTTTAGTATATGTATGTAATAATTAGTAATAATGATAATAATAACAACAACAAGAAAACATGGAAATACACGAAAGGTATTGTAGAATATATTCAAATGTGCAGGAAAAAACGCCAGCCAGCCACGCGCGGGCTAATGTACTAACTATTGTGCAGTCTACACAACCCCTATTCAGGCGTCTCGTTCAATTACGCAGGCTCACCATATCGTCGTGAGTGGACAACCCACGTTCTGCACATCGCCCGTTTTCTGTCACCATAGGGTTCACCACTATCACCACTACAGGTCAGATGCAACCAGATCCACGCTTGAACAATTTCACCATTTTCACAAAAAAAAAAAAAAATCTCACCCGTTCTCACCATTACTCAGCACCACTACTCACCACATTACCCACCACCACTACTCACTACCCGCCATCACCACTACTCACGACCATCACCACCACATATGATCGCCACCCCTACCCAGCACCACCGATACCCACCGCGATCATCACCACTACCCACCATCTATATCACCACAACACACCACCGATACCCACTGCCACCACCATCACAACACACCACCACCCATCCACCTCCACCATCACCATCACCACAACACACCATCCACCTCCAACTCCACCACTACCCACCACCACCATCACAATATGCCACCACCCAACACCCACTTCCACCACCACAACACACCACCCATCCACCTCCACCACCATCCACCACCCATCCACCTCCACCACCATCCACCACCCATCCACCTCCACCACCATCCACCACCCATCCACCTCCACCACCATCCACCACCCATCCACCTCCACCACCATCCACCACCCATCCACCTCCACCACCATCCACCTCCACCACCATCCACCACCCATCCACCTCCACCACCATCCACCACCCATCCACCATCCACCACCCATCCACCTCCACCACCACCACAGAGTGGCCTGCGCGGGCTCTGGGAGAAAGTGGGCCTTCTGAGTGTATCACACTGCACAGCACAGCACAGCACAGCACAGCACAGCACCAGCGAGCTCCTCTCGCGAGACCTCTCGACCGACCCACCAACCGACTAAACCAACCATACCACCATGTTGGCAGAAAGATGGCGAATGGACCAACATTGTACAGAGTGAACTGTGCCTCGCTTCATCTCCGATCACCAGCGTTTCTATCCCTGGGGTGCGAGGAAAGTGGAGCCAAACAGGTGGTGAAGGGAACTCAAGGGGGGTAGTAACGTAACGGAGTAGATTAAGTTAATCAGCATTCTTCTTTGAGGAGAGAGATGAGTGTCCTATCGCAAGAGAAAGCCGAATGGCTCTGGTCCGTAGGGGTGTCACGAAGTCCCTAAAGTAATAAAACTTAGCAATCGTTTCCTCATACGGGTATCGTAGACGAAGGGGGGAAAGGGGAGAGGAAGAGGGTAAGGAGGAGGAAGAGGAGGGGAGGAGGAAGAGGAGGGGGAGGAGGAAGAAGAGGAGGAGGAAGAGGAGGAGGAAGAGGAGAAAGAGGAGGAAGAGGAGGAGGAGGAGGAGGAGGAGGAGAGGAGGAGGAGGAGGAAGAGGAGGAGGTTTGGGGAAGGGACAGGGGTGGAAAATGGAGGTGATGTGCTGGAAGAAGGAAAAAGGACGAGGGAGGGCATGGTGAACAAGACGCCGATAAAAGAAGAAGAAGAGAAAAAAAGACAAAACAGTTTTCATAAAAAGGGAAGTTAACGACAAAATAGATCCTAAAACAAATGAAAAAATATGAAATATATACAAATGAATAAATATATAAAAGGCATGTTAACGATGAAATAGAGGCGAAGAATATAGAATAAATTGATAAATACATAAATCAAAGGAGGAGGAGGAGGAGGAGAATCCCGCGCGCTAAGCCGAGCAAAGGTCAAAGTGCGCAACCAACAGCCACCCGGTCTTGCATATTCATTCCTAAGATACTTCTCTCTTTCTCTCTCTCCTCTATTCGCAATTTCCAAAATTGGGAATTTTTCCCATTATTCGGATTTTTCATTTTTTTTTCTTTCAATTTTCGATTTTTTTTTTCTCCTCCCCAAATTTTGGATTTTTTTTTCTTCCAAAAATTCAAATTGTCCTGAAAACTCAGAATTGTTCAAGAATGCGCAACAACGCTTTTTCGAAACAGTATAGTTGCATAATATATACATATATATATATATATATATATATATATATATATAATATATATATATACATATATATATATATATATATATATATATATATATAATATCGATTACTATTCTACATACCTTTTAGTTGCGAATGATGACAACTTTCCAATTTCAGAAACCCGCTCAAGTTAAGAGGCTGGTTACCAAGCAAGTTAACCTCACAAAGAAAGACTTAGTTCTGGCTAACGCCATACAATTCTAATCAGCTTAAAAGAACATCTGGCCCGGTAGCAGAAAGAGCAGTTGATCAACAGAGTAGCATGTGAGCGGAGAGAATCCCCGTGAGCAGGTAAATCAAGGAGCAGGTGAGCACAAATACAGCAGGTAAGAAGAAATGAACAGAGGCACAGTAGCAGGTAAACAAATATTACAACCAGCAGGTAAGCAGGTAAGGGAAGATACCGAGGAGCAGGTGATCAGAGGGTCCATCCAGCAGGTACGGAAGATACCTATAAGCAGGTAGACAGCAGGTATGACCCGGTCAGCAGGTGAGCAGAGGATCCATTCAGCAGGTACGGAAGATGATATCTACAAGCAGGCAGACAGCAGAGATGACCCGGTCAGCAGGTGAGCAGACAGCAGGGCGGGGCGATAGAGCAGCAGTAAGCAGTTCCAGCAGGTGACTTAACCTTTGCCACGGGAAAGCTGCTACGTCACAGGTACTGCAGCTGAGTACCGTTGTAGTACCACTCTCGGTCAACCCCCCACCCCCACCCCGCCTCCACCTCCCCACTCCATCTCCTCCACTTCCCCTTCCATCTCCTCCACTTCCTCCTCCCCTCCTCCATCTCCATCTCCTCCCCCTCCCCTCCCTCTCCCCTCCTCCACCTCCCTCTCCCCTCCTTCACCTCCCTCTCCCCTCCTCCACCTCCCTCTCCCCTCCTCCACCTTCACCTCCCACTCCATCTCCTCCACCTCCCCTCCCCCTCCATCTCCACCTTCCCCTCCTCTCCTCCACCCCCTCTATCTCCTCCACTTCCCCATCCCCTTCCCCTCCATCTCCTCCACCTCCCCCTCCACTTCACCTCCCCTCCACATCTACCTTCCCCTCCACCTCCCCCTCCACTTCTCCACCTCCCCTCCACATCTACCTTCCCCTCCACCTCCTCTACCCCTGCATCTACTACTTTCCCCTATATCTCTTCTTCCACCTCCACCTTCTCTCCACCTTTTCCCCTTCCACCTCCACCGCCATTTACTTCACCTCTCCTCCCTCTGTACCTCCTCTTCCACCTCCTTCTCCTCCTCCTCCTCCTCCCCTTCCCCTCACTCGAGACACAGTCCAGACTGATGCAGTGTTGCAGACCCGCACCACCCAGGCCACGTGCCCACCACTCGACCTAAAGAAGAAGACACAGACAGCCAGGGAGGGAATGTATGTGTGTGTGTGTGTGTGTATATATATATATATGTATATATATATATATATATATATATATATATATATATATGTGTGTGTGTGTGTGTGTGTGTGTGTGTGTGTGTGTGTGTGTGTGTGTGTGTGTGTGTGCGCGCGTGTGTGACTGCGAGTATGTGTGAATGTGTGTCTATACGTGTGCAATTGTGCATGTGTGCGCGTATATGTGTGCATGTGTGTGTGTGTGTGAGTATGTGTGTGTGTGTGAGTATGTGTGTGTATGTGAGAGTATGTGTATGTGTGAGTGTGAGAGAGAGACAAAGAGAGAGAGGAGAGGGAGGGGGAGAGAGGGGGAACGGAATAGTTCCTAAGCGTAACCAAGAGGTCAAGAGCCGCCGCCCTTCAGCATCAGCCTCTCTTCCTCCTCCTCCTCCTCTTCCTCCTCCTCCTCCTTTTCCTCCTCCTCTCCCTCCTCCCTTTACTACCACCTCTTTATCCATTCCTCTTTCCTCACAATCCTCATCACCACCACCACTAACTTCACCATCATCACTATCCCTTCCTCCTCCATCATCCACTACAGCCACGGTTACCACCATCACCACCACCACCAACCTCCAAAGCCTCCACCACCACCAACATCCAAAGCCTCCACCACCACCACCACCACCACCACAATTTCCGTCTTCGCCTCCTTCCCTTCCACTTCCTTTCAGCCAAGCTTCCGCTGTCAGAGAAATCCACTCCACCAGGAAAAACAAGTGTGCGTGCGTGCGTGCGTGCGTGTGACCGCCTTCATTTAACACAAACCAGGCACCACGCCCCTTCTTCATTTCTTGACCAATCACAGACACCCTCCCAGCCAATAAGCGATCGTCATTGGTCGGAATAATAAAGAGGGCGGGGCTTGTTTCGCCTGAGTCTGCCCCCAGTGATTACGTGGACAATGTCGTTATCAAGGTTGCAAGTTTGGAGAGACAGAGGGATTGGTCCCGACCTTTCCCAATAAAGATTTGATGAGATCAACGAATGAAATTGACTTAGTAACCATATAGTGAGTGGTGACACTATCGGCTGTTTTAAGAAACTGTTAGACAACTTTATGAATGGGGATGACAGGTGGTAATAGACATGGGACTGCTTAGCGTAGGCCTTATGGTCTCTTGCAGTCTCCTTCATTATTTTTCAGTTAAATAAAATCACCTGGCGGCAGTATGAATATATATACGAATAATAAATGGGTTTCAAAACTTTTTGCTTGTGATGACTCACTTTATATATTTCATTCTGGTTCACGTCAGACGATTTTATTCAGCTGAAGGG
>NC_134794.1:9326216-9343716 GCF_046742065.1 Oratosquilla oratoria
ATACGCAGTGCGCGAATGTACATGCATAAGCAAACAAACGCAAGAGCGCATGCACACACACACACACACAAACATATGCACGCACGCACGCACGCACACACACACACACACTTTTTCTTCATATATGTTTGCATCTTACTGGATGTAATGGACAGAAGAGAGGATAGAAAAGAGAAAAAGAGAAAATATAATAAAAGAGAAAAGAGAAAAAGAGAAAAATTAATAAAAGAGAAAAGAGTGATTAAGATGGGAAGAAAGAAAAGTGAAAAGAAAAAAGAGAGAAGAAGAGAAGAAAAGAGAAAAGAGGAACGAAAGGGGAAGAGAAGACTTGGTAACAAATTACGGGAAAAGGAAATCGAACTCGTGTAGAATGAGGTGAATTTTAAGTAGACAGACAAGTGGTGATGGGGGAGGGGAAGGGGGAGAAGGCAGGAGGGGAAAGTATATTACGAGGGGGAAGCGAGTTGGAGGGGGAGGAGGAGGGGGAGGGGAAGGGGAGTATATTAAAGGTAATGACCTGACTTCCTATGACCTTGTTCTGGGTGACATAACTATTTTATTCAGCTTGGGGGAAAGGGTGGGGGGATATGGGGGGAGGGGAGCTAAGCGGGATTATGATACCCGACTGGGTGGATCTTTTTTTGGGGGGGGAAGTATGTGGGGGGAAAGGGGAACTGAAGGAAGACTGGGGGATTGATGATGGAAAAAATTGTTGGTTTGGGGAGTAAAGTTGGTGATTGGGGGGGCATAGGTGGGGGAGAGGAAAGGTGGTGTGGGGGAGTAGAGTATTTACGGGGGAGGAAAGTTGGAGTGACAGAATGTGTAGGGGAGTATGTGGGAGTACAAAAAGTTTGTGGTGGGGGAGGAGAGTTTCTCGGGGGGAGGGGGGGAGTTTGTGTGGGAGAAGTTTGTGGGGGGGAGAGGACGTGGGTCAGAGAGTACAAGAGGAGAGAGAGAGAGAGAGAGAGAGAGAGAGAGAGAGAGAGAGAGAGAGAAGAGAGAGAAGAGAGAGAGAGAGAGAGAGAGAGAGAGAGAGAGAAGAGAGAGGAGAGAGAGAGAGGAGAGAGTATGTGGAGAAGAGAAAAATGAAGAATATAACAATAGGGAAGAAAGAGAGCAAGGCGAAATTCGATGGTTGAGAGAAAGAGACAGACAGATAGACAGAGAGACTGACAAACAGATACAGAGACAGATAAAGAGACAAACAGACAGACAGAGGAAGAAGGGTGGGGGAGTCGAGGGAAATAATGGTCGGGTGAGATGACAGTCGGGTAAAATGATGGTCTGGTCTAGCTAGATGAAACGAAGTTCAACCGACCCAGACCGGACCAGACCGGGCCTGAACATGCATCCCTCTCCTCCCCCTCCTCTTCCTCCTCCCATGGCGCGATGAACTTTTGAACATGTCGGCTTCAGTAATCAAATGGCTAAAACACTATTTCAATAAATGAATAAATAAATAAATTCATCAGCCATTCGGAGTTCCATACTGACCAAATGCCTCACCCAAACTTCTCCCCCCCATTGCCACGTCACTCCTGCATACTTCTCCATCTCGCCACAGAGACAAAAAGACCACTTACGGCCCTGACAAGACAAACGGCACTCGTCGATGTTTGCCCAAGGGTCGCGTTACCTCAGCAAATGACATTGAGAGAGTCTTGGTCCATTACGATGTGTTTGGGCAACGGTCTACATCTAAAGATCCTCCAATTGTGGACTGGAACAGTCCGCCCGGTTCAAAAGCTAGTCCACAGACGACCTTACCCCTCAATCTACATTCTACCTCCACCTCCTCTCCTCCCTTTCCCGCCACATTCACCACCAACTATCTAAAGCTCTCCACTCCCTTAATACTCACTTCCAATTTGCTACCATCCTCTCCCCTTATACTCGTACATCTCATCACGTCACTTTTACCCACATTTATCTTCAACTTCCTTCTTTCGCACACCTTCCCAAACTCTGTCACAAACTTCCTTAATCCCTCTTTTGATCTTGCTACAAACGCAGTGTCGTCAGCAAACAATATTTTATCTCCCATTTTTCTCCAGTTTCTTTACCCATCTTCAATCTCCGGCCTATTACCCTTGCATTTACCTCTCGCACCACTCCATCCGTATATAAATTGAACAGACATGGCGACACGACTCATCCCTGGCGAAATCCCACCTCTATCTCAAACCATTCACTCTCTCCATTTCTAATTCTAACACAGGCTCTATTACTCTCGTAAAAACTTTTGACTACTCTTAACAGCTTTATATATATATATACATACACATATATTTATGCATATATATGTATATATATATATGTATATATGTATACATATATATGTTGGAAAACGGTAAACACCAATATGGATCCCAGATTCCAAATCTTCTCTTATATATGTATATATATATATATATATATATATATATATATATATATATATATATATATATATATATATATAATGTTCCCGTTAGTAGTGTCAAATATTTTCATTTAACTTAGGGCAGGATCTTAGTGCTGTAGGTACGGCATTGTTTAACCAATACTTCCACAATCTTCTCGCTGCCGCCAAGCGATTTTATTCAGCCACGAGGGGAGAGGGTTTAGCGCACTGGGCCAAACCATATTTAACCTCGGTTTACTTAAACACACCGTCCTAATTAACTTTCAAAAATGCCCATTTACCCGTACTAGGTTACTTTATACAGTTCAGATCACCCCAATTATTCGTACTAGGTTGCCTTGTAAGGTCAGAGCACTAGGTCACCTAGTAATTCCATCTTACTTATCGGCACTAGGCCACCTTTAATTTCTATATCAGTCTACTTACCTACACTACATTACCTAGAAATTCAAGATCAGTCTGTGGGCAAAGGCCAGCCCGGAGAGTTCAGTCTATATACCGCAGACAACACATCTTAACCAAAACACACACACTCATCTTCACTAGAAAAAAATAGAAGTCATCAAGCAATCTACTTGTCATCTCCACAAGACAGTAAACAATGCGAGTCATCCCGATTGAGGACCGTTAAAACCGTTACAAATCCGTTAAGACGTTACTGACATGTAAACCTAAAGAAGGCGTCAACATCTCGTCTTCCTCTTTTCTCGTATGTTTTTATTGAACGAAATGGGAACGGCAAACCGTGCCACACGTTTTTACGTTCAACAAACGTCACACGGACGTTCTTGTAACGTTCTATGAACGAACGCCTAGGGAACGAGAACGTTATCCAAGAACGAGACACAGCGAGGCACTTTATAGTGGACTTCAGATATATCAGGAATTTAGCTGATTCCTCTCGTAATGAAGGTTATCAGCGTAATGCACACGCACACACACACACACACACACACACACACACACACATCGTGGCGTAGTTGGTAGCGATCACGCCCGCCACTACGGAGGTCCGGGTTCGAATCCCGCCCAAGGCTGAAATAAATTCAGTATCGCTGCACTGCGAATTGTTACTCCAACTCTCGTGGGCGGGGAGTTGGGTGTGTGTATGCGTGTAAGGTCACAGCATTACCCATAGATCGGTCATACGACCTCTGAGTTCTCTTCCGGGAGGGAAATAGATGTCGATCACGAGTCCAACACGTGATCCAAAGACTAAGGTGAATCACACAGACTCAATGCTTTCAAAACACAACGCACAGATATAAACAGTCCCATACCTTCTATTGTACACTTATTACACAACATCTAATCCAAACATCATATTAACACTAAGACGCATCTATCATGTTTTACACGTTCATGTTTTATATATTTGTATAGTGTATAATCACTTCAGTATCATATGTATAGGCAATCATTTATTATGTACCGTATTAATCCCTCTTATCTCTGAATTTTCAGCATTTGGCTGCCATGTTTTCAATAAACCGTTTATTATTACTATTATTATTATTATCATTATTATTATCATTATTATTATCATCATCATTATCATTACGTTTGGTTTTTGTAGCTTTTTGTCAACATGAAAATTGTTTGTGTGTGTGTGTGTGTGTGTGTGTGTGTGTGTGTGTACGCATGCGTATTATGCAAGCGCGCCTATGCATAGGCAACCCTCATTTATGCAAAGCAATATAGTGTATATTTCCATATGCGTGTGAATGAATATGTATGAACCTGAATCGGCAAACTTAAAACCTAAAATGCTAATTTGTGTACATACACAGGTGTACACATATTAATCCATAGGAAAAAAAACGCAACCGATCGATCTACGTCAACGTCGCGTCTGTGACGTCAGTTTGATTTTTGCGTAGAGGCTGAGTTACGTCAACGCCTGTGACGCCATGATGAATCTTGTGACGTAGACGTCGAACTACGTCAACGCCTGTGTCGTCATGACGAATCTTGTGACCTAGAGGTCGAATTACGTCAACGCCTGTAACGTAATGACGTTTCTTGTGACGTAGAAGTCGAACTACGTCAAAGCCTGTGACGTCATGACGAGTCTTGTGACGTAGAGGTCGAACTACGTCAACACCAGGGACATCAGAAGAAATCCAGCGACGCAGAGGTCGAATTACGTCAGCGTTTGTGACGTCAGGGTTCGACAAAGGTTCGACATTAGTCGAGTTCGTGAGTGACAAGACAGGTGTTCGCCCGCCGCTACTTAAGAACATAAGAACGAAGGAGACTGCAAGAGATCATAAGGCCTGCACTAGGCAGTTCCATGTCCATGACCACCTGTCATCCCCATCCATAAAGTTGTCTAACCGTTTCTTAAAACAACCGATAATTTCAGCGCTCACTACTTCGTGGTTACGAAGTCTACTTCGAAGAGGACTTCGTCAGCGTCAGACAAAGATTACCTTCAGCTCCCGAACTCGTTAAACCTTGTGGCGCTCTTGAGAGAGTTTGTTCTGGTCGGCGCCAGGGGCCGAATTTATAAAAGTTCCTAACCCCTAAGTCTAGACATAATTCTTCAAAATGGTGGAGATTTTTTACCTAAATCAGCTGTCCATGATGTCGAGGTTATGTCTAGACATAAACATTTAGGTCGCCGACATAATAGGGATTTAGGTAAAATATCCGCCATTAGGGTTGGGATCTTTTATAAATCAGGGTTAGGATCTATTATAAATTAGGGTTAGGATGATCTTTAATAAATTAGGGTTATGGACTTTTAAAAATTAGGGTTATTATTTTTAATAGATTAGGGTTATGATCTTTAATAAATTAGGGTTAGGATCTTTTATAGATTAGGGTTATGATCTTTTATAAATTAGGGTTATGATCTTCTATAAATTAGGGTTATACTTTTTTATAAATTAAGGTTATGATCTTTTATAAATTAGGGTTATAATCTTTTATAAATTAGGGTTAGGATCTTTTATAAATTCGGCCCCAGATGACAAAAAAAGGGGGGGATTCACCCCCATTCAACACCACGTTCACGTACTTCATTAAATTTTGCTTTGGGTAACAATCGACTTTATTCAGTTGTAAGATCAACCAAGATTTATTTTTTCAGTCCGGATTCCCCCGCTTCCGCCCCCCTCAGCCCCACAATGTTCACTTGATCTTAGTCAGACCACAACACGTGAAATGCGTCGCCATGTTGAAGAGGTTACCTGATCGAGAGTGGGGAATGGGTGACCGGATACTGCGACAATTACCCTTGACCTGTAAATGACCTCTGACCTCCGGATGTTGAGGTCACTGGTTGAGTGAGGATGCCGAGTCTGACGGAGGCTTCGGGAGAGGAAGTCAGCATTGAGGTCACTGGACTCTGAGATCTCATGCTGAGGGTAGCATGATGGGCCCTTAATGCTGTCAAATGACCTTTGGTACGGTTGATCCAACGGTAAAGTCAAATTCATTGAGTAAGTCAATTTTTAGATGAAAAAACAGTCAAGAGAATCGACGGTCATACTAGACTAAGAATGAGTAAAGTTTTGGACGAATATTAGCCAGGAAAAAGAACTTAAATAAATTCTTTGCATCGATTAAGATATTGATTTCATTTCAAAATTAGTTTAATAAAAGAAAATTACTTTGGTTTTAGTCTGGTTCATCTTCAAACCTTTTTTTTTTTTATTTTTTAGATCGTTCAGTATATTTTACAAGTCTACTGCCCTTCCTGAAATGACATTAATGTCCTCCACAGATGTAGATATCAAATCTATCGAATGAGTAAAGTTTAAAACGAAATGTAGCCAAGAGAACAGGCAGACTTTAGAAGCGAATATTCCACTACGGACCATTTGCAGACGATGAAAAAAAATTGTGCTTAGTAATGAAAAAAAGTGCTTATTTTTTGTAGATTAAGAAAAAGCTTTTGACTCGGTAGAACGATGGAATACATTGTAAAGGTTCTGAAGAGTATTTCTGGAGAATTTCTATGTTAAAGATACTTTTGCAATTCGACCATATATAAATAAATAAATAAATAAATAAATAATAGATAAAAGTAAACCAAGAGATTGAGAAAGGAGTTCGGCAAAGCGATAAAACTAATTTCAATTAAACTATCTACAGTGTATCTTGATGGTGTCCATTTTAATAACATTAGATTTGTGGATCACATAAATGTCATTCTAGGAAGGGTATAAGACTTGCAAAATATACCGAGTGATCTGACAAAAAAATAAAATAAAATAAAATAAAAATAGAAATGAAGAGACCATTTTTTTAAAGACGGTTAAAATTAAATAAATCGATGCTAAGAATCTAACTATTTAAGTCAAATGCTTGACGTGATCAAAATAATGAAAAAAAAAGACATCAAAATTTGTTGGACTGACGAGATTTAGGAAGTTTCCGTGCCAAATTCAGAAGACTTCAGAATTCTACGTTTCCAATACAAAGCACCATCAGTATAACTCGTCTGTTCACCTGCCTCTTTACGACCCAATTCGAGGTCACGATTCCTTGTAATTGTTCCATTGGGTCATTTACAACCTTTTTTTTTAACAAACCAGCCAAGTTCTCTGGGTCAATATTACATGATGGCCAACCTTAGAAAGGTTCATTAAGGCAATCTCCCGTTCGGTAGCCTCTCCTGTTGAATTCCTCTGCCTCTCACTCAAGTTGCCGCCTGGCTATTTCATTCATGTCCCTCCCGGTAACGTGGTTAAATCCATAATGGGATTTTTTTTTTTTTACCTCGAGTTTTGTATGATCCTCCTCTCTACTCTCTCCCCCTAAAAAAAAAACTAATAAATACAAAACTGTGTGTGTGTGATTCACCGTGGTCTTGGATCACGTGTTGGACTCGTGATCGACAACTATTACCCTTCAAGAAGAGAGCTCATAGCTCATATGTGTGTGTGTGTGTGTGTGTGTGTGTGTGTGTGTGTGTGTGTGTGTGTGTGTGTGTGTGTGTGACGCCACGGCTTGACTCTTCATGACTATACGTCATTGCAAATAACTGCAATTTACACAGGAAAGGTGTACGCGAGTGCACGTACACACGAACGCACGTACACACACATTCCGACACGCTCGAGTTACGCACACAATGACCCAATACACATCAAGCTGAAAGAGAGAGAGAGAGAGAGAGAGAGAGAGAGAGAGAGAGAGAAAGAGAGAGAGAGAGAGGATTCCTCCATCCTCCCTTTCTCCACCTCCCCCCCTGACTTCCCTCCTATTCCCTTCCCTCACGTACACATATGTACGTATGTGTACTTATGAATGTACACACGCCTCCCCTCCCTATCCTTTCTTGGCGACAACTCTGGATTAATTCTATTTCTCTGACACTTGGCAGACGCCATGCGTCCATCACTCCCACACACTCCCTCACTCCCCCACACTCCCTCACTCCTCCACACTCCCTCACTCCTCCACACTCCCTCACTCCTCCACACTCCCTCACTCCTCCACACTCCCTCTCTCCTCCACACTCCCTCACTCCTCCACACTCCCTCACTCCTCCACACTCCTTCACTCCCTCACTCCTCCCCCACATAGGTCACCAACACCACATCAACAACCACAAAGGTGACGTAAGACTCAAGTTAACGGCAACGGAGATGACGAAGAACATCCTCCTCCTCCTCTTCTTCCTCCTCCTCCTTCTCCTCCTCCTCCTCTTCTTCCTCCGGGAGATGGCGACGACGTTGTCTTCCAAGAACATCATCATAAACCCCTTCATTACGGCGACAAGGCCCCCCTAACCTCGCTTAAGATGACTTAAACTCTCAGCTGATCGTCAGACACAAATATATAAGGGGCGACATCACTGCAGGCGATATATATATATATATATATATATATATATATATATATATATTTATATATATATATATATATATATATATACATATATACTGTATATATATTTTTTTTCTTCAGAATCCACCGGAAATTAAAAAACAGATACCGAACGTTTTCGTCTATTAAGACCTTTTCAAAGGTACAGAAAAGCAATACAGAAAGAAACAATACATACATAAGAAGACAGGATATTCGGAAAGGTCCCATGTTACAAATTATCCTCAATCCTCTGTCTTCTTATGTATATAATGTTTCTTTTTGTATTGATTTTCTGTACCTTTGAAAATGTCTTAATAGAAGAAAACGTTCGGTATCTGTTTTTTCAATTCCCCGGTGGTTTCTGCAAAAATAGTTCATCACGTGTGTTTTGTGATTTCATTTGCATATATATATATATATATATATATATATATATATATATATATATATACTCGATAGATCAAAAGCTTTAAAGGCTTGCACCACGGCAAAGGGAGTTTGACTCCTTACCTTACCGATGTGGAGTTTGACAACTGAATAAAATAACATGGCGACCCCCAGTGAACACACACACACACACACACGAAGCTGGTACCATACATGAATCTGAAACGAGGTATGATAATTGGAGAACAGGAGACAGGGTCCCACGAGTTTAACTCCTTTCCTGTACCCTACAATGACGTAAGTTAAGTAAAATACCTAAACAATTAGGTCAGAGAACCCTGACCTCGCTCCACGTACACACACGCACACACACACACACACAATGTACACACGCATGTACACGTACACGCTTATGCACATAAAAACGAAAATTACCCCTACACGCATTTAACAACAGCCCCCTTCCTCCCATTCAGACAAGCGCTGATGACAATTTCCCCCCATCCGCCCCCCCAGTCCCCCCGGCCCCCTTTCCCATATAAGGTCAGGGCGGAAACCGCGGCCCCGTGACGTAGAGGGGCCCCAGACAACAGTACTCCCTCAGGGGGCCAAAGCGTCACCGTGGCCGGATACATTGGGGTCGGGGGGTTCTGGTCCTTACCCACCTCGGGTCATCCAATTCCCGGTGACTTCATGTTTTATATGAAACTCCCTAGTGTAGGCTTTATGGTCTCTTGCACAGTCTCCTTCATTCTTATGTTCTTATGTTTATGACAATTTCTGTTTCGGCTATTGTCATGTTCAGTTGAGGGAAGGAGTGAAGAAGTTAGCAAATGATGGAGTGAGTGAGGGAGGGAGTGAGTGAGGGAGTGAGGGAGTGAGGGAGGGAGGGAGGACAGAGAGAGTGAGGAAGGGAGTGAATGAGAGGTAAGAAGTAAGTAGGGTGGAGGGCAGAGGGAGGGAGTGAAGAAGCAAGTGAATAAAGAAGAGAGGGAGAAAGTGAGGGAGTGAGGGAGAGAGGATGAGAGAGAGGGAGAGAAAGGAAGAGAGGAGAGAGAGGGAGAGAGAAGAAGAGAGAAGAGAGAGGGAGAAAGAAGAAGAGAGAAGAGGGAGAAAGAAGAAGAGAGAAGAGAAAGGGAGAGAGAAAGGGAGACAGGAGGAGAGAGAGGAAGAGAGAAGAGAGAGGGAGAGAGAAGAGAGAGGGTGAGAGAGAGAGAGAGAGATAGAGAAGAAGAGAGAGGGAGAGAGATGGAGAGAAGGGAGAGGAAGAGAGAAGAGAGAGGGAGAGAGATATATAGACAAAAAAGAGAGCGAGAGATAGAGAGCCCTTCTCCCTTCCCCTACACTTGTCATCAAGGTCCCCTCCCTCCCCTTCTTCGCAACACACAAACGGTCTGACCTTTGACCCTGGCCCTGACTCCGGCCTCATTAGGTGACCTCTGACATGACCCCAACGGCCCCCTCCACCCACCCCACTCCACCCCTACCTCCATCATCCACCCTTCACCTTCCATCGTTCGCTCATGATGTAACTCCTGATAGTTCCGCCGAATGAGAGAGAGAGAGAGAGAGAGAGAGAGAGAGAGAGAGAGAGAGAGAGAGAGAGAGAGAGAGAGAGAGAGAGAGAGAGAGAGAGAGGGAGGAGGGGAGAGGGAGTGAGAGAGGTAGGGAGTGGGAGGTGGGAGAGAGAGAGAGGAAGGGGGAGAGAGAGAGAGGGAGAGGAAGGGAGATGGAGAGGAGGAGGGAAGAGAGAGAGAGAGAGAGAGAGAGAGAGAGAGAGAGAGAGAGAGAGAGAGAGAGAGAGAGAGAGAGAGGAGAAGAGAGAGACAGAGAGAGGTGGGAGAGTGAGAGAGAGAGAGAGAGAGAGAGAGAGAGAGAGAGGAGGGGAGAGGGAGTGAGAGAAGTAGGGAGTGGGAGGTGGGAGAGAGAGAGAGGAAGGGGGAGAGAGAGAGAGGGAGAGGGAGGGAGATGAAGAGGAGGGAAGAGAGAGAGAGAGAAGAAGAGATAAGAGAGAGACAGAGAGAGAGAGGTGGGAGAGTGAGAGAGGTGGGAGAGTGAGTGAGTGAGAGAGAGTGAGTGAGAGAGAGAGAGAGAGAGAGAGAGAGAGAGAGAGAGAAAGAGAGAGAGAGAGAGAGAAAGAGAAATAGCTCCTCGCTGACTGTCACTGGCCACGCCAGTCCTAACACACTGGGTACAGGTAATAACTTACTCTGAGCCAATTTTATCCTGTTGCAAGCTCTTTACCTTGTCTCAAATAAATAAATAGACATAAATAAATGAATAAACAAGTAAATAATTAAACGATAAACCAAAATCCCTCCCAGACTCGAAGGAAAATTAACAATTTGGTGGCAGCCAGAATGAAATGGCCAAAGTGTGCCACTGCATCTTCGCCCTCCCCCTCCCCGTCCTGACGCCTGACGATTTCATTCAGTTTGGCGCCAAACCTACTCTCTTATCCTCTTCTACCTCCTCTCTTGTCCTCTCTTCTACCTCCTTCCCTCCCTCTCTCTCTCTCACTAACTTTCCTCTCTATTTATCCATTACCCTGCTTCCTTCTCTTCTCTCTCTCTCTCTTTCTCTCTCTTCGCCCCTCAACCTCTCGTTTCCTTCTTTTGTCACTTCACCTCTTTATCTCACTCATTCGCTCTCTTCTTCACTTATGTCTCCTTCTCTGGAAAGACGCAGAGTGCGGGGTGATCTAATAGAAGTGTTCAAGTGGATCAAAGGTTATAACAAGGGTGAAGCAAACAAGGTCATCATAATAAAACAACAGGGCAGGACTCGCAGTAATGGGTATAAACTGGACAAATTTAGATTTAAGAAGGAAATAGGCAAGAATTGGTTTACTAATAGGGTGGTCAACGAATGGAATAAACTTAGTAACCATATAGTAAGCGCTGAAACTATCAGTTGTTTTAAGAAACGATTAGACAACTTTATGGATGGGGATGACAGGTGGTGATACGGAGCTGCCTAGTGTAGGCCTTATGGTCTCTTGCAGTCTCCTTTATTCTTATGTTCTTATGTTCTCTCTCTCTCTCCTCTTTACCTACTTACCTCCCTCCCTCCTCTATCAACTTCCTTCCTATCTACTTCCCTTCCTTATCTCCGTCTACCTCTCTTTACCTACCTCCCTTCTCCATTCCCTCTCTTTACCTCCCTCTCCCTCTCCCTACCTCCCTCCCTCCACCCCTCCTCCGTCTCTTATTCTTTCTACTTGTCATGAGAGCAAATATTGGGGGGAAGGGGGAGTACAGGGGGGAAGAAGCCCCCTACCCCACCCCCACCCCCTCCTTCTCCCCCTCCCACTCCCACCAATCCCTAATCCCGGGAGCAAACACAGCCTAGCCAGACAGCACGTCAGGGATCTGGAGGAAGGGAGGAAGGGAAATGAGGGAGTGAGGGAGGGAAGGAAAGGAGGGAAATGAAGGAGAGATCGAAGAAGGTAAATGAAGAAGAAAAGAGGGAGAGGGGGAGGAAGAGGGAGAGAGAGAGGGAGAGGGAAGTGAGGGAGAGTGGGTGACTGGGAGAGAGGAAGGGAGAGAGGGGAAGAGGAAGAGAGAGAGGGGAAGAAGAGTGAGGGTGGGGAGAAAACGGGATGGAAATAGTGGGGAAGAGAGAGGGAGGGAGGGAGGAGAGAGAAGGAGGATGAGAGGGAAGGAGGGAGGCAGTAAAAATCGGGAGGGAGGGAGGGACAGGGATGGAGGGGGGAAGGGAGAAAGGGAGAAAGGGAGAGAGAGGGAGGGAGAGAGAGACAAGAAGAGAGACAAGGAAAGACAGAGAGGAAGAGAGAGAGAGGGAGAGAGGGAGGGAGGGAGGGAGAGAGAGAGAGAGAGAGAAAGAGAAAGAAAGAAAGAGAGAGAGAGAGAGAGAGAGAGAGAGAGAGAGAGAGAGAGAGAGGGAGAGAGAGAGAGGGGATAGAAAGTGGAGGAGGAACAAGAAAAACGAACAAAGAGACGCAAGCTGGCGATATCATGTAGGGAAGTTCAAATTCTCAGCTCTAGGAAGAAGGCACGTACACAAACACACACGCACACACACACGCACACACACACACGCACAAGCCAATACACATGCTCACTTACACACACACACACACACAAAAAAAAAAAAAAACACGTGCACACACACACAAAAAAAAAAACACGCGCACACACACACACACACGCAAGTCAATACACATGCTCACTTGCACACACACACACACTCCAAACCAAGCTACTCCCACACTCCCAATAAACTCCCACAATTTAACTTCCATTGCCCACCACCGTCAGGTTACCATGCACGAGGCTTCGACAGGTTAAAATTTATAAAGTCAGTATCTCAGGGATTTTAAGGACACCCATATGGACCACAGTCACGCAGAGTTACTTTACTACTGGAGCCTAATCTCTACGCGAAACAATGGCGATCACTTTTAACTTCTAATTTCTCTTCTTAAACCTCTTTTTAACTACCGCTATGACTTCATCTTCTCGGTGTTACGTTGTCACCACTCTAGGACAGAAGCGCTGGTTACTGTTTACGGGAATCTAACTCCCCCAGCATCTCAAATATATCTCTTAATGAGTTTAGTAAAGAAGTAAACTGTTGCATTTGTTACTTTACCAAAGTCTACGAAATGTATTTGTTAATTGTGAGACACTATGTTCAATACTATATGAAAATCTACGAAAGTTTCGATTTTCTAAAGACACACACACACACACACACACACACACACACACACTCAGAGAGAGAGATAGAATGAAAGAAGAAAAAATGAAAACAGGTACCTAGGAAGTGAGAGAAAATAAAAGAGAAGACCTCAAGAACTAATAAAAAAAAAATAGAAATAAAACAAAATAAATAAAAAAATAAATAAAATAAATAAAAATAAAAAATGAATACAAAGGAGTGCCAGCGATTGCCCAAGAGTGCCAAGCAGCAGGAGCAGAAGCCTCCACCTCCAAGCAATGGGAGCACCAATGGCACAACAGCAGCTGCAGGCAGGAGCTGGCGTTGGGCCGTGACTCCGGCGCAAGCTGCGCAACAGGAAGAGAGAGAGGTGACAAAAGGAAGATGACGACGGGGAGTGGGTTAAGTCATGGGCTGACCTGCTGGCTCCTTTTCAACCGAGCGCGTGGTCGCACGCGTGATTACGATACATTCAGATCCAAAATACTACCCTGTGGTAGTAAGGGCTCATATGAATATATATACATATATATCTATATACACGCACATACACATACTATATATATATATATGTTGAGACATTTTGACATTGAGAAAGGTGGAAAGGGATAGCCACGGGTCTAGATCCGATTCTCGAGTTTTATCCCTGACCGGTTTCGCTCTTAGTTTCTTCAAAGGAAATATATGTATATTATATATATATATATATATATATATATATATATACATATATATACATATATATAATATACATATGTCACAGAAGAAACCCACAGGAAAGAGGGCTACAGTTGATGGCCGAAATATAGATTCTTCTTTCATTCAAAGTTTATTTTCTCCGACTGTGGGTTTCTTGTGTGTTATTTACAAATGTGCTACTACATTTCTGTTTAGAAATATATATATATATATATATATATATATATATATATATATATATATATGTCATTTTGACAATTGGAAATAAACTCATCTGCTGGGATTCGAACCCCCGCCAGAGTGGAATGCTTCATATAAACCAAGGACCGTACCGCCTGTAGTACAGGCGGTACAGTCCTCGCTTTATATGAAGCATTCCGCTCTGACGGGGGTTCGAATCCCAGCAGATGAGTTTATTTCCATATATATATATAAATATAGATATATATACATATATATATATGTATATTATATATATATATGTATGTATATATAAATGTATATATATATATGTATATATATATATGTATATGTATATATATATATATATATATATATATATATATATATATATATATATATATATATATATAAAGATGAATTAAAATCAACTTGTGCGGAACACAAACACCAAAAAACGAAGGATCAAGCACCAATCAACATACGCGCGACATGCCTCGAACACCCAAATTGCGCTCGACATGCCTCGAACACCCAAGTTGCGCGCGACACAGCCGCGCGGCAACACTGACGCGCCAAGACTCAGCGTTGCGCGCGACAAAGAAGACGCATCAGGAACCAACCTCGTTTCGGGGGGTGCCGCCCGCACACCCGCCCCGCCCCTCCACGACAGGAAGGTCGACAAGGGTGAGAGTTCCCCCTTCGACCTCCCCCCCCCCTCCAGGCGCTATGACCGATGACATTGCAGCAACGTCGTCAACAACACGACCTCCTATGGAGGAGGAGGAGAGGGGAGGACCCGTGACTTATGACGACACAGGGTGACCTAAAAATGGGCAGGGGGAGGAGGGGAGCGTAGGGTAGAGGAGGGGAGGGGAGAGGAGGGGAGGGGAGAGGAGGGGAAAGGAGAGGAGGCAAGGGGAGAGGAGAGAAGGGAGAGGAGGGAAAGGGAGAGGAGGGAAAGGGAGAGGAGAGGAGGGTAAGGGAGAGGAGGGGTGGGGAGGAAAAAAGGAGAAGAGGGAAGGACAAACTAGAGGTGGGGGAAGGAGGGGAAAGGAGGAGAGAGGAGGGGAGGGGAGAGGAGAGGAAAAGAGGGGAGAGAAGGGGCGGAGGAGGGGAGTGAAGGGGAAAAGAGGGGGAAGGTTTAGCGAAGTAATGAGGTTAACGACAGGTGGTGATGAGAGAGAGAGAGAGAGAGAGAGAGAGAGAGAGAGAGAGAGAGAGAGAGAGAGAGAGAGAGAGAGAGAGAGAGAGAGAGAGAGAGAGGGGGGGGGTGTTACAGCCCCTTCAACATTGTGACACAACTTAGATGTATTTATTCTAGCCAACGGCAGACTATTTTCATCAGGTGAGGCTCGGTGAGAGGGAGACTTGTATCTACCCCCCCCCCTCACTTACGGGCGACGTCAAATTCACCACTTAACTGAATAAAATCTTCAGTATTTAGCCCGAACAAAATCTTTCAACCACGATACCGTATTCACGATCTTAACCCCTTCCTTACCGGGTTGTACTTGTCCTTATATTAAGGCTGCCGTCAGGCGATTTCATTAATTTCCGTAGTGCTCCATTGTCTTCAGGGCACTCTGTGTACCTTGAAGCTCAGCGACGCGATTTGGTTGCCATGACGACGGGGCCTGTTTGTTTGTAAACAAAACTCTCTATCCCTCCAGGCCGGCTGCGTAGGACTTGCGTCAAATATGAGCCCAAGCTTTGTCTGTTTTTTTGTTTTTTTTTGTTGTTTTTTTCGAATCCCCTCCAGCAGAGGTGCCAAGGGGGTGAATGAAAGTCCCTGGTGGCAGAAGAAATAAAAAGAAAATTGATGTCGGTATGGGAAGGGTTGACGCAGAGATAGATAGAGAGAGAGAGAGAAAGAGGGAGAAAGAGTGAGAGAAAGTGAGAGAGAGAGACAGAGAGAAAGAGTGAGAGAGAGTGAGAGTGAGAAAGAGGGAGAGAGACAGACAGACAGACAGACGGAGAGAGAGAGAGAGAGAGAGAGAGAGAGAGAGAGAGAGAGAGAGAGAGAGAGAGAGAGGGAGAGAGAGAGAGAGGGGGGGGCAACATGTGGTACCAATAAGAATAGGAGAAAAGTGGAGGAAAAGGTAGACGAGTGGAGGAGTGGGTGGTGAAGGAGTGGAAAGTAAAGTGGAATGGCAGGTGGAGTGAGAGGGAGGTGACGAGGAGGTGGAGAAGTAGCAGGCTGAGTGGAAAGGAGGTGCAGGGGTAGGAGGTTGAATAGTGGGAGGTGTAGTGAGAGGTGGAGTGTGAGCTGGAGTGATGGGAGGTAAAGAAATGGGAGGTGGAGAAATGGGAGGTGGAGAAATGGGAGGTGGAGAAATGGAGGGGTAGAAAATGGGAGGTGTACAGATGAAGTGGAAAATGGGAGGTGGAAATATGAGCTGGAGAAATGGGAGGTGTAGAAATGAGATGGGAAAATGGGCTGTGGAAAAATGGGAGCAAATATTATGAGGTTATAAGAGACATGGGGAAAAAGGGGGGTTAAAGAGGGGAGAGGGACAAAAGGGAGAGATGGGGAAGGGAGGGGGGTAAATGGGACAGAAGAAAGTAGACAAGAAAGGAGAGAAGCCGGTAAAACAAAGGTTAGTGGCGTGACGGGGGGGGGGAGGGGAGGGGAGGGAGGGTGAAGGGGAGGGAGAGAGGGGAGGGGAGGAGTGGGGAGAGAGGGAACGGAGAGAGGGGAGGGGAGGGAAGGGAGAGAGGGGAGGGGAGCGAAGGGAGAGAGGGGAGGGGAGGGAAGGGAGAGAAGGGAGGGTAGGGGAGGGAGAGAGGGGAGGGGAGGGAGAGAGGGGAGGGGACGGGAGGGAGAGAGGGGAGGGGAGGGAGAGAGGGGAGGGGAGGGGAGGGAAAAAGGGGAGGGAGGGAGAGAGGGGAGGGGAGGGAAAAAGGGGAGGGAGGGAGGGAGAGGAGGGGAGGAGAGGGGAGGGTAGGGAGAGAGGGGAGGGGAGGGAGAGAGGGGAGGGGAGGGAGAGAGGGGAGGGGAGGGAGAGAGGGGAGGGGAGGGAGAGAGGGAAGGGGAGGGAGGGAGGGGAGGCAAAGAAGAGGAGAGGGTGTATCTAGCACCCTCTGTTTCTAGTAAAAGCTTCCTCAGCATAAACAATATTCTAGAAATCACTTCTGAGTTCTTGTATAAAGAATCGAACTAGAAGGACCGTGAAGGAGAAGTCTGAGGTGGAGGTGGAGGGGAAGGGGGGAAGGGGGAGGAGGGAAGGGCGTGAGAAAGGGCGTGGGAAAAGGGGAAGGGGGGCGGGGGGAAAGGGGAAGGGGGAAGGGGCGGGGGAAAGGGGGGGTTGACATACAGACAGC
>NC_134794.1:9346216-9361216 GCF_046742065.1 Oratosquilla oratoria
ACACACACACGAACACACATACACACACGACTGCATGCCTGCCCAGGCAAACCTGTGGACTCTCGTGTGACCTAAATATTGGACGAGAGACCCAGGCGATGGTGGTGGTGGTGATGGTGGTAGTGGTGGTGATGGTGGTAGTGGTGGTGATGGTGATGGTGATGATGATGATGATGATGATGATGATGATGATGATGATGGTGGTGATGATGATGGTGGTGATGATGATGGTGGTGATGATGATGGTGATGATGATGGTGGTGGTAATGGTGGTGTTAATAGTGACGGATTTTCAAGGTGGTGTATTAACCCCTTCCGTTCCGGGTGGCCCTCTTCTTGCCGCCAGGCGATTTAATTCACATCCGTGGCAATCTTATCACAGAATAGGTGCTTACAGCTGATCTTGGTGGTGGATAGTAGCACCAGTGGTGGTGATAGTAATGGTAGATATGTGGTAGACGTACTGTGTCTACTAATGTTGTCAGCACGGATGGTGCAAGCACTAGAGCTTCTTGTGTTGGTGTCAATAAAGGAGTTGAATGGTGAAAGAGTTGGAAAGTTTAGGGTGATAGTAGTGATGTTAAGTGCTGGGTGGTGATAAATCCGGATGGTGGGGAAAATGGTTGGTCGTGGCAGTACTATCAGGAGTTGGTGGTGTTGGTGGTGGTAGTCGGGTTAGTATTGGTGATAAGATTGGTGGTGGTAGGAGTGGTGGTGGTAGGAGTGGTGGTGGTAGGACTGGTGGTGGTAAGAATGGTGGTGGTGGAGTGGTGGTGGTGGTAGGACTGGTGGTGGTAGGACTGGTGGTAGTAGGAGTGGTGGTAGAGTGCTGGTGGTAGGAGTGGTGGTGGTAGGAGTGGTGGTGGTAGGAGTGGTGGTGGTAGGAGTGGTGGTGGTAGGAGCGATGGTGGTAGGAGCGGTGGTGGTAGGAGCGGTGGTGGTAGGACTGGTGGTGGTAGGACTGGTGGTGGTAGGAGCGGTGGTGGTAGGACTGGTGGTGGTAGGACTGGTGGTGGTAGGAGTGGTGGTGGTAGGACTGGTGGTGGTAGGACTGGTGGTGGTAGTAGTAGTGGTGGTAGGACTGGTGGTGGTAGGAGTGGTGGTAGGGTGGTGGTGGTAGAGTGGTGGTTGTAGGACTGGTGGTGGTAGGGCCTGGTGGTGGTAGGACTTGTGGTGGTAGGACTGGTGGTGGTAGTAGTAGTGGTGGTAGGACTGGTGGTGGTAGGAGTGGTGGTGGTAGGACTGGTGGTGGTAGGACTGGTGGTGGTAGGAGTGGTGGTGGTAGGAGCGGTGGTGGTAGGAGTGGTGGTGGTAGGACTGGTGGTGGTAGGACTGGTGGTGGTAGGAGTGGTGGTGGTAGGAGCGGTGGTGGATTGGTGGTGGTGGGAGTAATAATGGTGAAAATGGTGATATCAGGAGTGGTGTCAGAGGGTAGTGGTGGTAAGGATGATGGAAACAGGAGGTCGTGGCGATAAGGGTGATAATGATACCGTTGGTGGTGGCAGTGGTGAAAACCATTTCCCCGTCCCCATGACGTCATCCTCATGAAAGCAACCTTAGGGTCAGGAAGTTGAAGTTGGCCGTGTAGGGGGAGGAGGGGATGGAGGGTGAGGGAGGAGGGGAGGGAGGGGGAGGGAGGAGGGGATGGAGGGGGAGGAAGGAGGGGATGGAGGGGGAGGAAGGAGGGCATGGAGGAGGAGGAGGAGGGGATGGAGGAGGGGTGTAGGGGGCATAGGGGGGGAGGTACATGATTGGGGAGAAGATAGTTTCTGAGGAGGAAGTGTTTAAGTGGAACTAGGTAACGAGAGAGTGGGTGTTGAGGTGTGCGTTGTCAAACGAACAGGTGTGCAGGTGGTGTAGGTGTACGTGTAGGGGAAGGTATAGGTGCTGAGGTGGGTGCAGGTGTCGGGGTGGGTGTGTAGATGTAGTAGGTGTAGGTATGGGATGTGTAAATGTGTTTGTGTGGGTAAATTTACCATACCTTGGGAGTAGGAAAAATTTACGTATAAGGAGGAAATATATCATATAAATTCTGTAATACACATCTTTCTGGGCACACACATATATATATATATATATATATATATATATATATATATATATATATATATATATATATATACATACACACACACACACACACACGTGGGCGGAATGTATTTCCTTTCTTATTTATAGTTCATTTAATGCAGAATATAAATATATTTTTTTATTTTTCTGTGCGCTTCTGTTGCCTATGGATTTCTTTAACGAAAGTCACGCTATAAATGGCTACGTGCACCAAACCTGTTGGGGAGGTATTTACATGACGAAGGAATCAACCAGGGGGGAGGGGGGGAGTTAATATATGACAGGCGAAGGCTCTAGAATCACTGCACACAGTCCACGGACGCAGACGACATATGACAAAGACAGATCGATCAAGAAGGTGACTACAATGGGCAACTGGGAATGCTCTTCCTTGTCCACCTCCTCCTCCTCCTCCTCCTCCTCTTCTCTTCCTCCTCCTCCTCCTCTATGGAGTCTAATACACATCCATCTTCCCCAAGACCCACCCTGTCTTCCTCCTCCTGATGGAGTACTTTGCCTACGGCCGAAGGCGCTTTTCTTCTTCGTTCCGTCCTCCCTACGGGATCCTGAAGGAAAGTGGGGAGGAGGGGGGGGAGAGGGAGGGAGGGAGAGTATTCAAATCAACTTCAACTCCCGGTCATCCATTTCCACCACCTGTTCCAGATTCTTTCGACTAGACACGACTTCGGTTAAGTCCTCATTAATTGATCCAATACGTGATGTCACTGCTCTATGACGTCAATGGGTTATGACATCACACGCTCATGACGTCACTGGGTTAAGTCTTCATTACTTGATCCAATACGTGATGTCATTGATCTATGATGTCAATGGGTCATGACATCACAGGCTCATGACGTCACATGTTCGTGACGTCACTGGGTTAAGTCATTAATTAAATTTCATTGTTCTATGACGTCAATGGATCATGACATCACAGGTTCATGACATCTTCATTACTTGGTCCAATACATGTCATTGTTCTATGACGTCAATGGATCATGACGTCACTGGTATGTCTTCATTACTTGATCCAATACATGTCACTGCTCTATGACGTCACAGGTTCATGACGTCACTGGGTTGTCTTCTTTACTTGATCCAATACATGATGTCGCTGCTCTATGACGTCAATGGGTCATGACGTCACGTGTTCATGACGCCACTGGGTTTCTAGGGGGTGACACTTGATGTCACTGGGTCAGAGGGGGTTGGGGTCATGGTCCCCGCGCGGGTGGCAGTCCAGGACGCTAACCACGCCCCTAAAAAGGTCCCGCGTATGACAATGACAACAATTCTTTTGTGCCATCTCTCAACACGTCCCATCAATTCACAATTTGTGCAAAAATTGACTTCCCTTCTGTGTCCGCAGGAAAATATTTCTTTCCCATCACCCCCCCCCCGACAGGAGAATCATTATATTAATCGAATTTAACCTGATTTAACCTAATGTTACCTTATATACCCTAATTCAACCTAACTTAGCCTTTTATAACCAACTCTAACCTTAACTATCTTAACCTCATCTAACCTTACATAACCTAACTTAACCTTGTATAACCTAACTGAACCTTATCTAACCTAACCTAACCTTATCTGAGCGCTGGTAAAGAACCTGTAGCGATCTTGTTTCTATTACGATACGTCATAAACTTAGAAGGTCGTAAGTGACTGTACGTCGTAAATCTACGACCCAGAGATATACGACATATGATACTGTAGTACTTAGAAGTTGATCCAACCTTTTGAACAGGTCACGTGGTTAATTTCACAGTCCATCTTCGGGATCGTACGCGTCCCACCCAACCGCTCGGAATGACTATCTACAGGGAACCAAAACCTAATCTACAATTCCCTAACACAGTTACCCTACCGGGTTAAGGAATTAGATAAACCTCCTCTATACCTTTGTCCAAAAAAGGTCAATTATTTCTTTCCTTTCTCTTCTATACATTTGTGTAAAAAAAAATAGGTCAATTATTTCTTCCCTTTCTCTTTGTCGAAGTCATTGTTTTTGAACGCCATGAAAACCGTTGAAACGCAATGTCGTTACAGTGACGTCATGTCGGTTGACAATCGGTTCAATTTCTGAGCTCTTCCGCGACAGACTTCCTCCTTTATCGAAGAGAACTAATCTATAATAGCTCTCTTCCTTCTATTCTAGTGTCTGTGACTACCCAAATTCGATGGTTGAAATAGGTACAATGGGAGATCAGGCCGACAGGAAACATTTTACGTGCCCCCCTAGCTCCCCCCCCCCTTAAAAAAAAAAAAAAAAATCTACCACCCCAGTGACAACTCCCAGCAAAAGAAGAGTCTTGGTGGGTACCATCATCATCACCGTTAAATTAAGTTAACGAGGAGGTCGTTAACAACCACTCCCATTGTAGTGACGTCACTACCGCCTCGTCTAATTGCGTAAACAAGCTGCTTCTTCTTCTTCTTGTGACGCGTCCCACGGGTCTGCTGCTGGTTTGCTCTGGGGGCGGCCAAGGAGGACCTCGCGTCCTGATACTCCTGTGCCAACAACCAGGAAGTACGTGACAGGCAGAAAGAGACAGAGACACACACACACACACAGAGCGCGAGAGACAGAGAGGAGAGAGAGAGCGAGAGACAGGGAGGAGAGACAGAGAAGAGAGAGAAAAGAGAAAATGAGATAGAGAGCGTGATTATGTATGTGTGGGATAGGACCTAGTGCCCAGAGGGGAAAAGTAGGAATTTCTCCACAAGAGAAAATGGACAACAAAACGGGGAGAAACACATTTCTCGGCATTTATCCTTTAATTATTGGGAGATTTACGTTATCTTGTTTCATTATCATTGTTATTAATCACTATTATTACTATAATTTTTAAGGTTAACGACTAACGAGAAGGGAAGGATTAGGGAACGTTTTTAAACTTTTCGCTATGTTTGGTGGATGCTTTTCTACCATTAGCAAATGTCTTTTCAAGTAGACTTTCACCTGATCCTCTAACCAATCTTGACTGTATTTATGGTATATAACATATACTTCCATAAGTATAACCGATTAAACCGGTAAAGTTTACTTTTCTAATGATAAAGAAGTGTTTGCTAAGTCCGGCAAAAAGTTTTAAAATACGGCCCCTTGTGCTAAAGGATGGCAGGGTCAGTACTTCCACAAATAAATAAATAAAAATAAATAAATAAATAAAATTAATATCAATAAGTAAATTAATAGACAAATAAAATGTAGATAAATAAATGGATAAATAAATAATAAAATAACATTAGTAAATGAATGAATAATTCTAATTAAAGTTGAAATGATCAGAAAAATTTTTCTCCATTTTCTTCATTGTCCAATTCTCTTTCTATCTAGAGAAATACGCCCTTGACCTCTAGCCATCCCCCCGTAAACACACACACACACACACACACACACACACACACACACACGCAAGCAAGCACACACACATACACACACACACACACACACACACGTACAGACACAGACACACACACACACGTACAGACACAAACACACACTGTGTATAGAGCTCTCGCAAGACACAACGAAGGGCCGGGTTCGACTCTCGCCCGGGGCGGAAAAATCAGTATCGCAGCGCTGAGGGGGTGTTACTCCATCTCTCGAGGGCGGGGAGTTGGGTTTGTGTGTGTGCAAGGTCCATAGCATTACCCATAGATCGGACCTACGCGAGCTCTGAGCTCTCTTCCAGGAGGGAAATAGCTGTCGATCACGAGTCCAACACGTGATCCAAAGACCAAGTGAATACACACGTACAGACACAAACACACACGCGCGCGCGCATGCGCAAAATTACAGGAGCGTGCCAAGTTGCCCAACAGATAATGAGAATGAGTGCGAAGTTGAACATATGAATACATCCACACTTGTTCTCGCTATCAGATTATGAAATGTTGATTTAGTGTATATAAACTTACGGTAGTTGTTACAGAAACTCCGAGTCGATAATTTTTCATGACCCAACACCCACCTGGAAAGAAAAGAAAAAATAAATTAGTCACATTTTAAGTTCTCGAAAGATATACATGATTTTTTTTTTCCCAATCTTGGACCTATCATTACACAAAGACACGTGCCAAAAGAAGAAGAAGAAGAAGAAGAAGAAGAAGAAGATGAAGAAAATTGGGAGGCATTTAAATTCGGAAGCAAATACACATATAGAGAGCCCTAATCAAACACATACCCAATTACACTGGTGCTATTTTTGCGAGCTGACAGAAGAAGGCTCACATAAATTCCCTCGTGACAAAGACGGGACATCATCCGGGCAATGAACATAATGATATCGTTATCTATGGGTCTCGATCTCCCGGTTAGGTACACATCGTTAAAACGTATGACGGGGCTGTAACAAAGGACATCACAAAGGCGTAAAGAATAGCTTTGCAACAGAGCGCAATGAACGGCCAAGGATCATGCGATCTCCTCATTGCAGGATTTAGACACCCACCAACACCCACCCACCCCCACCCCGCCCACCCGCCCGCGATGTGGGCGTGCGCACGCACGTTAACCCGCCCTACTAACCCCCACCATCCACCTCACACCACCTACCCCACCTTCCCCACGGTCAGGTCATGTTAGGTTACGTTAAGTAGGTTAGATAAATGATTGGTTGATTAAGGTGGTGTTGTTGATTAGGCATGTAGATTAGGTAGATTAGATAGGTTAGAAATATTGACTAGGTTTGTTAGGTTGATTAGGTTGTTTGGGTTAGGTTAGGTTACATAGGTTAGATTATATTGATTTGGTTGGTTAATTAGGTTAGGTTACATAGGTTAGAGGATGTTGGGTACGTTAGATTTGATTAGGTTAGGTTTACTATTGAAAGGGAATCGAACAAGTCTCATCTTAAGATCACTTTTTTTTTATTGAATATACAGACCTATCTATCTTAATCGTTCAATGACTGTTTCAAAGTGATTCTACCAAATAAATAAATAAATAAATAAATAAATAGATAAAAAAAAAATAGTCGCAGTGTTGGCACACCAACTTTCGAATTTTCTTTCCATTAAATTTACTACAGCCTTGGTGACATTGTCTCAACCGAGTCTGGTTCCAATTCTTTCCCGCAAGAACAGTTTTGTAGTGCACGTGTATTCAAGCAAGAAATTGGAGTTTTCAAGAACTTTCTTCTTCTTTTTTTTGCTACTGTATTGAAGAGATCTCAAAGATAAATTTCCTACGCTTGTTACACACCTTTCCTACCAAAGAAATACTCGAGGTGATCCAAAAGGTGTGTCCCGGTAGGCTGGCATTCGATCCCCGGATCGAGGCTGGGATCTCGTCCAAGGGGCCGATAGATGTTTTGCCCAGAAGGTGAGGAGCCAAACGCCAGGAGGCGCTGAGTACCTGCGGCCGAAGCCGTCACCTTTGCCCTATGTACATCCGCTTGCCCAGTTGGGGGCAGGTAACCAGCAGTTACTGCTGGGAATGGGATCGGAGTGCGGGATTCGAACCCACAACAAAGCGAATACGAGACCAATAAGCTTCCGATAACGATACTAGCGTAGTGATGAAACTGGAGAATTACTCAGTGCCAAGCCGACCACCACCACCACAGGAGCAAACCTAACCAGGAAGGACTGGGTTACCTTAAACAGAGGAAGAGCCAAGGTGGGCAAAACGAAAGAAAACAAACACAAGTGGGGATACACCAATAGCCCCCAATGTCCCTGTGGCGAAGTACAGACGATGGTCCACGTCCTCCGGGAATGTCCATTGAGTCCCCATTGCTCCGACCAAGACCTTAGGGAAGCAAATGAAACTGCCCTTATATGGACACGGTTCTGGTGCGACAAGATATGATGATGACCACCACAACAACAACAACAACTACAACAACATTGGGAAAGAGGGACAACCAGATATCGCAAAAAAAAAAAAGACTCGCACAATGAAACGACGCCCACTTGTGGGGGTGGGTGCCCGTGCCATCCTGCCACAGCAACCTCGTTTCAATTTGTGTAAACCACAGTGCCACGCCCACATCTATTATCTTTCCTTCTCCACCTCCACCTCCTCCACCATATCTTCCACATTTAACTTTTCCATTTCCTAGTACTCCACCTCTTTCTGTTTCACCTTTTCTTCTTACTCCATCTTTTCCTCCTCCTCCTCCTCCTCCTCCTCCTCCACCACCACCACCTCCACCATATCTTCCACATCTAAATTTTCTATTTCCCAGTACTCCACCTCCTCTTTCTGTTTCACTTCTTCTTATTTCATCTTTTCTTTTTCCTCCTCCTCCTCCTCCTCCACCACCTCTTCCTCCTACTCCACCCCATATCTTCTCCCTTTCGCTCCACCTACTATTACTACTCCACTCTCCTTCCTCCACCTCCTACTAGGTCCGGAGACGAAAGGTGGCGTCAGCTTTTCTCGCTAGCATGCTACTTGCTTTTACCACGTTTAAGTACAAACGAAAAAACGAAATATCAAAAGCAAGTAGCAAGTTAGCCTAGTGTGCCACCACAAGTGACATCCCCTCGGACGACAGGGAGATGTTCCTCTCTGACGCCTGTCTCGCATGGCTACCAATCGCAGGTCCCCTTAGTCTGTTCTACGCATGCGCAAGCTGCGGCCATATACATGAAATTTAATCCCCCTAATAATCCCTTCCATCAATCTCAACTAACCCGTTTCCTGTGTTTCAACTCTTAATACATTCATTCAATCGCCAAGCGATTCTATTCAGTTGAAGGATAGACTCCCCCACAGTGAAATGAATAGATTGAGCAGATGACTCGTCAATCCTACGAAGTCAACCTTGGCACGCAATCAAGCGAAGGTTGAGGGAAGAAAAAGATCTGATTACGGTGGAAGGGACAAAGAGTGTAAAAAGATATTATATACATTTTTTTTCTCTTGTCGTTTATTCTTCGCCAAGGATGCAACATTCCTTATAAGGAGGATGGGTGAGTCAAAACACACACCCCACTCACTCCCGTTTATGTGCACCCTCCCCCGGGGCCAAACGCAGTGCAGTGAGGCATAGCTCCTCCACCGGAGGTCCTGGTAGCCGAAGCGGGGTTATCCCCACCGCTTCAACATACGGTAAAGGAAGAGGAAATGGTAAAAGGTGAAATGAAAAGAAGATGGAGCAGGAAAGGAAGGGAGATGGATTATTTTTATCTTATTTTTTTTTCCCTCAAGGTCATAAATTCTTCTTCATGCTCTGGGTCCGTTTTCTTCGTTCCCAGCTCCACCCTTTCTGTACAGCGGTTCTTGTGCATGACCCCGGTTAAAGGGGACACACGAACACACACACAACCTTGTGAATCTTGTCCAGAACCCACATGTCACTATATAGTCGTCTAGAAAGGGTGGACTTTTGTATTATGAGCGTACACACACACACACACACACACACACACACACACACACATCAAGAGACTGCATCCACACGCGTCATTGTAAACAAACACATCTACAATGACGTATTACAACTATGACGTCACAGACTACAAGCAACTATGACGTCACAGACTACAAGCACTGCTTCCTGGGAACTTTAGTTCTTTTTCTTTCGGACAAGCACGCAAGCGGACACGAAGACACACGCGCACGCAACCAGGAAGCTCTCAGACACAGAGGCGGGGTCCCACGAGTGTAGCTCTTATGCTGTACATCACAATTAGGAAAATATTAGGTAAACACATACGCCCACACACGGAACCACCCTCAACGCCAGATGTTCAAGTGAGGGCTCAAATTAGTTCAAATCTGAACAAGAGATCTGGTTAAACACACAGGCTCGCGCACACACACACACACACACACACACGACTCGACGGCGCAGTGGTAGCGTTCGCAACCGCTGCTACAGCGGTCCGAGTTCGAATCCCGCCCAGGGCTGAAATAATTTTAGTACAGCTGCGCTGCGAGTCGTTACTCCAACTCTCGTGGGCGGGGAGTCGGGTGTGTGTCTGTGTGCGCGTGTAAGGTCACAGCATTACCCATAGATCGGTCATATGTGAGCTCTGAGCTCTCATCCGGGAGGGTAATACCTGTCGGTCACGAGTCCAACACGTGATCCAAGACCATGGTAAATTACACACACACACACACACACACACACACACACACGGAGTATACATAAAAAAATATGGCAGTCTACAACGAGGAAAACAATCTGTGTCACAATTTAACAAACCTAACCAAACAAAACCAGGGCCACGCGCGGCGGAAGAGACTACCAACCCGAGAAGTCCAGGGTGAGGCGACCTTTGCATTTTTTATGCTGGTTACCACCACACGATTCTACTCAAGACGCCTTTCCCGGCACCTCTATGCGATTTTATTAATTATCAGTATCATTATTACTCATAATTATTATTATATTTTTATTATTAATAGTATTGTCATTATTATTATTATTTTTGTTTACAATAAAGATTCTCGGTCAACACAGGGACTCATTTAAGTAGTTTATTTTACTTCTATTTAACTTAAAAATGGAGGCCCCTCGTTTGAAGGAAGTTCTATCGACCCTGAACCCATCGCCCTTCAGCTGTTCCGTATGGCACTGTATTGAAAGGATTACAATCTCCACCCTCCCTCTTCCCCCCCCATCAATCCCCCTCCCCCCCTTCCGGGCATTCTTCTAGGACCCTTCCATCGCAACCACAGTGATCTTCAACTTCAATCTCAACTCCACAATGATTGGCTTCAATCGAGAAGAACCTCTTTCCATCCATCTACTTCAACTCCCGGTGGCGCGCAATTTATATTTTATTCTGGCTGCCGGCGAGCGATTCTTACGGAAACGAGGACGCGGATTCAGGCCTTGAAGGGGTCTCGGTCGGTCAAGACCTTTGTTCAACCCGGGGGGTCGCCCCATGAGACTAAATCTCAAGTATTGAAAGTCATCCCCTTTAGCTACAGTAACGACATTACAGAGATTATTCTGGCTAACCATTACACGATTTCATTCACCAGAGCCGCCATTATGTTTTGAGGTTATCCCTCAACTGAATAGAATCGCCTGTACTACGTCGTCAGCCCCGCCCATCGGGTCACGTGACCCGTGACGTCACTCCGAAATGGGTCACGTCGAGCAGCGTCATCTCACGTATCATCGTCACTGTCATATGATGACGTAGCTTCCGCGACATCCAGGTGTGTGCGTGTGTGTGTGTGTGTGTGTGATTCACCATGGTCCTGGATCACGTGTTGGACTCGTGATCGACAGTTATTAACCTTGCGGATGAGAGCCCAGAGCTCGTATGACCGATGGTGTGTGTGTGTGTGTGTGTGTGTGTGTGTGTGTGTGTGTGTGTGTGTGTGTGTGTGTGTGTGCGGGTGTGCTCGCGCGCGCATGTGTATAATAATAATAATAATAATAATAATAATAATAAATGGTTTACTTAGTTAACAGTGATACAGTGATACACTGATAATGTACAATTCGAGCTAATTCTAGGGCTAGATTAAATTGAATTCATGATGTGTGTGTGTGTGTGTGTGTATTTACATAGTTGTATCTTACGGGAAGGGGAGATATGCTCGTGGTGTCCCATCTTTGTATCTCGCAATACCTAGTTTGTTCTTAAATTCGTGTATAGTTTGTGTGTGTGTGTGTGTGTGTGTGTGTTATGACACCCGGCACTGAATCCACGAAAGACTTTGTAACTTACAACAGCGTAACTCACAACTTGGCCGTGACGTCACCAGTAGTTCATAAACAGCGAAGTTGTAAGTTACAACTGGGTGGCGACGTCCAACCGGGAGCAAAGTTACATCGCGGAGCGAACTTCCGTTTGGGAAGAAGAGGAGGTGGAAGAAGAGGAGGAGGAAGAGGAAGAAGAGGTGGTGGTGGAGGAGGAGGAGGAGGAGGAGGAGGAGGAGGTGAGAGGAGTTTGGGAGGAGGAAGTGGAGTGGGTGGAGGGGGAACAGAATGTGGGAGGAGGAGGAGGTGGGAGGAGGAGATGAAAGAGGAGATGGGAGGAGGAGATGGAAGGTGGGGAGGAGGTTGGAGGAGTAGAAAAAAAGGAGTGCTCCTGGCCACCCCGCCCATCCCCCAGGCCATCCCCCGATTCATCCATGGGAACAAAAGAGGGCGATGGATCAAAGAGACCGCAGGAGGGAGGAAGAGGAAGGGGAGGGGGAGGAGTGAGAGGAGGAAGAGGAGAAAGGGGAGAAAAGGGGAGGAGAAGAAAGAGGGGGATAAAGAGGGGGATAAAGAGGAGTGGGAGGAGGAGAGGAGTGGGAGGGGAGAGGAGTGGGGAGGGGGGAGGAGTGGGAGGGGGAGGAGGAGGGGAGGAGGAGGGGGAGGAGGAGGAGGGGGGAGGAGGAGGAGGGGGGAGTAGGAGGAGGAGGAGTGGAAACCGATGGACACGGAGGGTTGTGAAAGCAGAGAGCAGGACGAGGACTGACTGAAGCAGGAAGTCGGGACTTCAGGACTTCAAAACGACGACAAAGGGAAAGAGAGAGAGAGAGAGAGAGAAAGAGAGAGTGAGAGAGTGAGAGAATGAGAGAGTGAGAGGGAGAGAAAGAGAGGGACAGTGAGAGAAAGAGGGACAGTGAGAGACAATGAGAGGGAGGAAGAGAGTGAAAGAGAGAGACGGGGAGAGAGATGGAGAAAGAGTAAGAGAGATACAGTGAAAAAGAGAAACGACGAGAGAGAGGGAGTGAGAGAGAGATATCTTGACGCTGTGGCTGTTATCTCCACTATCTCTGTTTATGTATAAACATCGACACAATTTCCGTTATCACCCTTATCAGCAGTATCATCATCACCACCACAACCACCATAACCACTAATGATAACACTAGGTCACTAACTACCAAAGGCACAATAATTACAATCCCAATCACAAACTACCACTACAATTATTATTACAGTAAACCCCCCCACACATACATATACAGGCACAGACACACACACACATACACTCTGGGACACACACAGACGCATACACGCGCATACACGCACAGACACACACAGATACACACAAACATACACGCACATACGCATACACATCCATATAAGCCAATATTGTGCACTTTATATAAAAAAAAAAAAAAGGATTACGATTTCAATAACATCACAGAAATTCCCCCTAAATCCTCTTATGGAGATCCACAAACCCGAGCTTAATCCTCTTCACTAATCCCTCCTCCAGATCCCACAAATCCTCTTCAATACATTCAAATCCTCCTCCCCCCCGTCTACCGGGGGGGGGGGGAGGAGGAGGGATCAAATCCTTCAAAGAACATCTCTGACGATAACCAGGCACCGGAAAGGCACAGAAGTGCCACGCCCCACTTTCCCCCTTCCCCCTCTCTCCCTCCCCCTTTCCCCCTCTCACCCTCCCCCTTCCCTCTCTCTCCCTCCCCCTTTCCCCATCTCTCTCTCTCCCCCTCTCTCCCTCTATCCTTTGCCCCTCTCTCCCTCCCCCCTTTACCTCTCTCTCTCTCCTTCCTTTCCCCTTCACCCTCTCCCTCCCCGCCACTGGTGCCAAGTTTACTCCCCGGGCATCTTCCCTACCAGGTGGCACTTTTCCTTCTATTCCTGTTGTCGCCAGTCGATTCTATTCGTCTCCGTGGAACCCTCTCCCTGGCAAAGACAGGTTAAAGGACAGGACGGGACGGGACGGGACGGGACGGGAAGGGGCGGGAGGGGAAGGGGCGGGAGGGGAAGGGATGGGAGGGGAAGGGATGGGAGGAGAAGGGACGGGAGGGAAAGGGACGGGAGGGAAAGGGACGGGAGGGAAAGGGGACGGGAGGTGAAGGGACGGGAGGGGAAGGGACGGGAGGATAGGGGACGGGAGGGGAAGGGACGGGAGGATAGGGGACGGGAGGGGAAGGGATGGGAGGGGAAGGGATGGGAGGGGTAGGGACGGGAGGTGAAGGGATGGGAGGTGAAGGGACGGGAGGAGAAGGGTGGAGACGGAAGGGGAGAGAAGGGTTGGAGGAGGAGGACGGGGGAGGGGGAGGAGATGTGGCCGGGGGAGAGGAAGAGGAAGAAGACAGCGGAGAAAAGGACAGGCGATGTAAGATGAGGGGAAGGAGAAGGGACGGGAGGAGAGGAAGGGGGGGGAGAGATGGGTGCGAGGGGAGAGTGGGGGAGACGAGGGGGAGAGGAGAGGAAAGGAGAGGAGAGGAGAGAAAATGGAACAAGAGAAAATGGAACAAAGGGAGTAAGTGATAAAGAAGAAGAAAAAAATTGTTCAGGTCACAAAGGCTGCCTCGATATACAGACGAGGTGGGAAGGGGAGGAGGTGGGAAGGGGAGGAGGTGGGAAGGGGGAGAGGGGGAGGGGGAGGGGAGGAGGGAAGGGGGAGTGGTAAAAGGCCTTGGTAAACGCGAGGGACCAAAAGCGGCAAGTTATGGAACAAGCGGGAAGCGGTGGTAAATGGTGGTAAATGAGGAAATGCTGCGACAAACGGTGGGAAGTGATGGTTAGCAGTGGTAAATGGTGGAAAACGGAGTAAAACAACAAAAGCGAGAGTAAGCGGCGGTAAGTTGTATTATGCGATGGGAAGTAGCGGTAAATATCGGCAAGCGGCAATGAACGGAGCAAAAAAGACGGGACGCGAGAGGCAGTAACGGTAAGCGGTAAACGAATAAAGTAAACAGAACAAAATAAACAAATAAAACAAATATAATAAACAAAACAAAAAAGAAATAATATAATCAAAATAATATAAAGATAAAATAATAAAATTAATAAATAATGAAAATAAGAGGTACGTAAGCAAAAATAATATATGTAGAATAAAATAAAAATAAAATAAAATACAATGAAAAAATAGTGAAAATACAAGAGGAGCGCAGGGCGTCAAACTACGAACACGGTACAATTAAATAATGAACTGCATTGGACCATCATGCAACCGGGCCAATTCAGACCGCGCCCTCCCTAAACATCCTCCCCTCCCTTCCTCCTCTCCCTCCTCCATCCTCTCTTC
>NC_134794.1:9373716-9428716 GCF_046742065.1 Oratosquilla oratoria
AGGAGATAAATAAAAAGTGCCATACTGTGTAAAAAAAAAAAAAAAAAACTACAACATATCGCCATTTTGAATTTTCAAATTGCACAGCTTACAAAGGGACTTTAGGCGACAGCTGTGCATTTACGAGTAAGCCACGAACAACAGCCCTCTCTCTCTCTCTCTCTTTCTCTCTTTTGCGGTCTGACCCCTCCAGCAAAGGTGAACAGTTCCACATTATCAGACCGGTTTTATACACAGAAAATATATATACACACACATACACAGGCACACACAAAGAAAAGTCTTCCGTATAAATGCGTCAACTTGTGGATCAGCCTAAAAGAGCAGAGATTAATTTAAAGAACTTGAGGCTAAGTTTGATCGATGGTGACAAAGACGGGATCCCACGAATGTAGTTCCAATTAGGGACATCCTTACAAAAAAGAGAGAGAGAGAGAGAGAGAGAGAGAGAGAGAGAGAGAGAGAGAGAGAGAGAGAGAGAGAGAGAGAGAGAGAGAGAGAGAGAGAGAGAGAGAGAGAGAGAGAGAGAGAGAGAGAGAGAGAGAGAGAGAGAGAGAGAGAGAGAGAGCGAGCGCGCGCGCGCTTTGTTGAGTTCCCTCTACTCTACCCAGTATGTAGTCAACAGCTAAGGTGGAAAGGTCGGAACCATTTTCCCCGATGCCCCAACACTTCACACGGCGAGTCTGGAGTGAATAGGCATACCTCGGGGGACATTAACCTTCCCGACGTCCTCCAAAGTACAGTAGAGGATTATTATTATTATTATTATTATTATTATTATTATTATTATTATTACTGACAGTGGTACCCGGCTCCACCATACAATAAATGAATAAATAAATTAATTAATTAAATAAAATAGAATACCATTTCTTTAAATCAAACATCACGACGAACTTCGCATTCTCGTAACTTCTGGGACCCGGGTTCGACCCCCCCTTCAATATTCTGAAACTTGAAATCCATTTGAACAAAGATTCTTTGAACACTTCTGAGAAACTTCTTTTCCCTAAATCAAAGTTTCCCAACTTAGGGGTGCTGGGCAGTGAGGCACACAAAAACCACATTGACATATGTATCATTGATTACCTAGTTGTGCATATTTGACCTTTTCCCATACTATTTTATTTTTCTAAAATGTTCTTATTTCTTTTACAAACAATATTGTCAGTTTGTTTCAGTTCTAAGGAATCAAGAAAATAAATCATCAAGCAGTACACTTCACTTTCTTTTATCCATCTAATAACAAGATGGGGGTGCTGGACTGCTTAGACATGACAACAGGGGGTGCTATGGTCACGGTCCTATTCCGACGGGAACATGGTCTAACAGTCTTGCTAGAACAAGACCCTAACTACTCAGACCACGAGTAACTAGTTCACAATGGAGAATGTGCATACTAGACCAATTTAGATCAGACCAGGTCGCGTTAGGTCAGATCAGGTCGGGCTAGGTCAGACCAAGTCGTGCTGTGTACAAACGGGTTCCAAAGTTCGCAGACAAGTTTATGATTCTTTGCCCATAGATTCCCAAGGAAAACATAATGAATAAATAAATGAATAAATAAAAAATAAATGAAAAAAAAATGGGACACTAATGTGGCAAGAGGTGCTTTTACAAAATGGCTTACGACGTTGACGTCGCTCTGAAAGAAAAAAATAATAGAAAAAATGATGATTACATTAACGAACACTTTAACATACTGTATATACCAATGTTTCCCAAACTTTTCTTTCGGCGACCCCAATATGATCCTCATGATATGGACCGCGACCCCACTAATCTATTTGTATATGTGTTAATATGTATGGTTATTGTATTGAATTCATATAATTTTGCCCTTCCCCCCCAAAAAAAAAAAATGTTTTGGCGACCCCAGGGAAACAGTGGTATATATCATATTTTCCACAATCCACTTTCCATAGATTTACCCATGTTCTCTCTCTCTGTCTGTCTGTCTGTCTCTCTCTGTCTCACTCTCTCTCTCTCTCTCTCTCTCTCTCTCTCTCTCTCTCTCTCAGGTCCCTTCACCTCCCGTACATCACAACGAACTTCGCACTCTCGTAACTCCAGGGACCCGGGTTCGATCCCCCGTAACGGCCACCACTGACTACCACTTACCCCAGCTACTCGATACGAAAGTGACGTCTTCGGCGGCAAGTACGCTCAGCGCCTCGTGGCGTAAACCCCCCTAAGCCTAACACGTTCATATTTGCGTCTATCGGTCCGAAATCGGAGGCCCAGGTGGAGCGGCCATAAATGGCCATAAAAATCTTTCTGCTCGTATCCTTTCGCAAACTCACACGAATATTATCCATATCCGGTCCTTTGTTATCTATATACCAGTGCCCACTCCGCTTCAACTCCCCAGGTACTCCACACACACACACGCACACAAACACACACACAAAAAAAAAAAAAAAAAAAAAAAAAAAAAAAAAAAAAAAACTACCTCTTCCTTCTATAACTTCCCAAATCTCTCCCTTTATTCCACCTGCCGTCAGGTGATTTTATTAACACGTAAGTGGCCCCCTTATGGTAGAGAATGGCAAAGAGCTTAACCTCTTCCATGCCGGACGGTACTTTAACTATTATTCTGACTGCCATCAGGCGATTTAATTTACAGACTCAACCCTTACCCCTCCCCACTGCCCCCCCCCTTAGTTCCCACCTCACCCCACCCCACCCCGCAACCCCAATCAACCTTATTGGATTGACGAGTGGTTGAAGTGTAGGTTTTTATTCAATCGCCATCAACTCCCGAGGGCTCTGGACGCGTCTACTCCACGTCCGTATATGAGATTCATAATCCCCCCTCCCCCCCGGGGGGAATATTCAGGGGAATCTTGATCAGTGATGGGGGATCCCATATGACACGAGATCCAATAAATGCTCAACCCCTAATCTCCCTAACCCCATCTGGGGTGAGAAAATGTCGAACGTTTATATACATATGAGAGAGAATGAAAGTGTGTGTGTGTGTGTGTGTGTGTGTGTGTGTGTGTGTGTGTGTGTGTGTGTGTGTGTGTGTGTGTGTGTGTGTGTGTGTGTGTGTGTGTGTGTGTTCATCTAGACCCAATTTCATTGCACAATAAAAATAAGAGCAACGCTCGTGGGGTCCTGCCACTTACACTCAAATCACTACACCTCCCGTGTGTGCGTACGTGCGTGCGTGCTTGCATATGCGTAATTTCGCACGCACATACACATACACACGTCCATGCAAATGGCAACCCTCCCCCCCCCCCGGCCTTCCACTGTCACTTTCGAAATGCAGAAATCAATTTCAATTGACAGAGGTCAACCCTTTGACGTACACGAATTGATCGGGAGTTGACCGGGTTGATTAGCTAACGTCAGATTGTGGTTTCTTATCTAATCGGGTCTTTAAAGTCTCATTGGGTATTCAAATCTTATCTACTCCGTCACGCGACATATGCCTTTGTGTGTGTGTGTGTGTGTGTGTGTGTGTGTGTGTGTGTGTGTGTGTGTGTGTGTGTGTGTGTGTGTGTGTGTGTGCGCGCGCACACGCGATACCTAACTTGGATGCTTACTAATTACGTGTGTGTGTGTGTGTGTGTGTGTGTGTGTGTGTGTGTGTGTGTGTGTGTGTGTGTGTGTGTGTGTGTGTGTGTGTGTGTGTGTGTGTGTGTGTGTATTATTTAACTATACCTATGCATTTATTTGTTATTATCATTTATAGTTATAATTTTATTTATTTTCTATCATTATTATATTTTTTCGCATCCGACCTAGTTATGGACCAAAAGGTCTCCTGTCGGCATGCTCCGCCTTTGTAATCCTTTGCGTGTGTGATTCACCATGGTCTTGGATCACGTGTTGGACTCGTGTTTGACAGCTATTTTCCTTCCGGTCATATATGACCGATCTATGGATAATGCAGTGACCTCACACACACACACACACACCTTGGATCACGTGTTGGACTCGTGATCGACAGCTACTACCCTCCCGGAAAAGAGCTCAGAGCTCATATATGACCGATCTATGGGTAATGCTGTGACCTTACACACACATCCAGCTCCCCGCCCACGAGAGTTGGAGTAACGACTCGCAGCGCAGCGATACTGAAATTATTTCAACTCTGGGCGGGATTCGAACCAGGACCGCCGTAGTGGCAGCCGGGAACTCTACCAATGAGTCATCGAGTCATGTATGTGTGTGTGTGTGTGTGTGTGTGTGTGTGTGTGTGTGCATTCCTTCTGCAAAAGCTGTGGAGTCATAATAGAGTTATAAGGAAGGAGAGATCACAGTGATCAGCCTTCTTCTGTAAAGATTAATCTCCAACAATTAAAAGAACACTACGTGCCTCTGGTCCGTAGGGGCATCGCGGAAGAAGAAACAAAAACTCTCTCCAATGGTGAATCTTCCATCAATTACGAACTTTCTCCTGAAAATCCAACCAAGTCGTTTCAGACAAACGAACACACATCACTAACTGGAAAATAACACTAAAAAAGTACACACCACTAACTAGATAAGGCTATACGGAAACAGCCACCACTAACACCATAACACTACACAGAAACAATCCTCACTAACTTGGTAACAAACAACTACTAACTCGGCAACACCACATAAACGGAACCAACCACTAACTCGTGACTTTTACCTCAACAACCATCACTAACTCACTAACCCTGTATATAAAAGCGACACCACTAAATTGATCAACACTATCAATTTTATCCTCTGAACCTGGAGTTCTCGGGTCTGTTTACAGAATTACTGAAATGACTAGCGAAAGATGACTTAAACATTTACATCTGCACATAGAAAACATTGTACATATTAATGCTTAACTGACAAATAAAGTCATTATATGAGAAAGGTGGAAGGGGAAAACACTGGTCTTGATCCGATTATTGAGTTTATTACTGACCGGTTTCGCTTTACAGTAGCTTCTTCAGAGGAAGCTACTGTAAAGCGAAACCGGTGAGGAAGAAACTCAATAATCGAATCAAGACCCGTGTTTCCCCCTTCCACCTTTCTCATAATTGTCCCAATGTCTCAACAAGTCGTTACAATTTCAACCATTTTATATCCATTGCGGTACCATTGTTTATTTAATTAGTCTTGATATATTACAGTTTTATATATTCTGTGTCAGGTTTATGGAGGTACGGGTCGATGGTCTGGGGACTGTCAGGATACATAAAGGATTCTTTTTTTAAACCTTTGCTCAGAAGAGAAAGCACGAACTGATACAAGAAATCAATAATGGCACGTCATATTCGATTGCCAAGGATTAAATAACCAAGTTATTGATTAGGTGGGCACGAGTGAGCGATAAGATGTCGAGAGGGACCCTCAAGGACGAGGGAGCTCCGAGGACGACCACAATGTCCTTGACTTCTTGTGGTATATTTATGTCACAAACACTCATACGAAGTGTCCCTCCATGCCGGACGTCATATAGGATCACTTCCCCCACCACCACGTTTCCAAAGTAAATCACAAATCTGACCTCCACACCGAGGTGCAGCCCCAATAGGTTGTCACTCGGTCTCCACTTTTCTCATATTCTATATGATGAAAAAGCTGACAACCGGCGACTGTTCCCGGTGGAATTGGGGCTGTGTGACGTCACCCCATCCGCCACTCATCCAGGTGACTTTCAATGGGGGCTGGGTGACGTTGACCCATTACCCGAGTCCCACTTGTTCCAACATGTATCAAAGGCGACGATAACAGCGAACAATCCAACAATGCACAATCGGTTCTATAAGTCCGTTATTGTACTGTCAGATAGCATTGGTTTATCAATGCCATACTGTTCTTCTATTGTACTGACAGGGTCCAAAGTTCGAAGACACATCTGCTATTTTCTCTGCCTTATAATAGATGGCGCCCTCGGCGCTCCATTCTCAACTTTGCATACAAGTTCTGGTGATCTTTTTTAGCATCCAAGGTGACGTCACATAGCCCCATCTAATTCACTTGTTTATCTGTTTATTATTTATTTGCATCCAGCCTCGCTACGGACTTAAAGGTCTCATGCCAGCCATGTTTATTCATTGTAACTCACTTTAACAATCCCTTCTACCACTTCAACTCAGCAATGCAACCAACTCTCTTTTTACATGCCACCAGGGGGATTTATTAATTTATGGGGGACCTGCGCCCCTCAAAAATTGGGGGTATTGTCTGGGGGGGGGGATGCCCATGGCACGTACATGAACAGTGACTCAACCTCCAATGCGTCAACTGTAACTGATAAGAAAACACCGCAATCCCAGACTGATTCATAGTTGTTATCGTTAACATATTTCGAGATTACCAAACTACTTTGTTGTCATCACTATTTGCGACAGATGTAAGGGGGGAGTTGGGGGGGGGGGAGTTTGAGTCGAAGTTGATCACCTCTCCCTCACTCCCTCAAATAAAGAACGAAGTGAACAAGACAGAAACTGTGGTGGTGAAGAAGCTGTCCTCCGTTAAGAGGAGGATTTATGTGATAGACGTGGAGAAGGGTGGTGGTGGTGGTGGTGGTGGTGGTGGTGGTGGTGATGGTGGTGGTGGTAGTGGTGATGGGGGTAATGGAGGTGATGGTGGTGGTGGAAGTAGTGGTAGTGGAAGTAGTGGTAGTGGTGATGGTGGTAATGGTGATGGTGATAGTGGTGGTAGTGGAAGTGGTGGTGGTGGTAGTGGTGGTGATGTTGGTGGTAGTGGTGGTGGTGATGGTGGTGATGGTATTGGTGGTGCTTGTGGTGGTGGTAGTAGTGGTGATAGTGGCGATAGTGGTGGTGGTAGTGGTGGTGATGATGGTGGTAGTGGTGGTGGTGATGGTATTGGTGGTGATGGTGGTGGTGGTAGTAGTGGTGATAGTGGTGATAGTGATAGTGGTGGTGGTGATGGTGGTAGTAGTGGTGATAGTGGTGATAGTGATGGTGGTGGTGGTGATGGTGGTGTCCACGTCACATAGTCATCGACGTCCGCAATAGAATGACTCACGCGGTCAAAATCGCTCATTTCTGAAACCATTCGCTCACTCGGGGCTTTTTGTCTTTCGTAACGCACATTTTTTTTTTTTTTTTCATGTTAGCCACGATCCGATATTTTCCCGTACGAAAAGCCACGAATAAAAGCGGCGATCTTAGAAAATACGAATAAATGCAAATAAACACTGAATAAATCAATACATAAATATATGAATAGATAAATAACAACAGAAAGAAATCTAATCCAAGTCTACGTTACTGCCAATATTGTCAGAGAGAGAAAGAAGGAGAGAGAGGAGAGAGAAAGAGAGAGGAGAGAGAGAACGGGAGAGAAGGGGCGAAAGAGAAAGGAGAGACACACAGAGAGAGAAGATGAGAGAGAGAAAGAAGGTGAGAAAGAAAGGAGAGAGAAAGGAGAGGGAGAAAGAAGGTTAGATAGATAGAGAGGAAGAAGGAGAGAGAGAGAGAGAGAGAGAGAGAGAGAGAGAGAGAGAGAGAGAGAGAGAGAGAGAGAGAGAGAGAGAGAGAGAGAGAGAGAGAGAGAGAGAGAGAGAGAGAGAGAGAGAGAGAGAGAGAGAGAGAGAGAGAGAGAGAGAGAGAGAGAGAGAGAGAGAGAGAGAGAGAGAGAGAGAGAGGGAGGGAGGGAGAGAGGGAGAGAGAGAGAGAGAGTCCAATAGCCGCCTCAATTTTTTTTTTTTTTACGAGAAGACAGTCACGCCCGAAGCTGAGATCCCGTTGTTGCGACCTTCACCTAACTTCAGCGACTTCAGCTTCAGAGCTGAAGTGGCGGTCACAAAGAACCAATCCATTACCATTCAGGAAGAAGACGAAGAGAGGAAAAAAAGGGGCAGTCCTGGGCAACCCTCACGTCTTCTTCAGTGTAACGTTTGTGAGCTAGACCAATGTATCTATGTATCTCCAAGACACACACACTTGACGGCGCAGTGGTAGCGATCGCGGCCGCCACTACGGCAGTCCGGATTCGAATCCCGCCCAGGGTTGAAATAATTTCAGTATCGCTGCGCTGTTACTCCAACTCTCGTGGGCGGGGAATTGGGTGTGTGTGTGCGTGTAAGATCACAGCAATGCCCATAGATCGGTCATATATGAGCTCTGAGCTCTTTTCCGGGAGGGAAATGGCTGTCGATCACCAGTCCAACACGTGATCCAAGAACATGGTGAATCACACACACACTTCGTCGCAGTGACGGGCTGCGTGGGTTTTGTACTGAGCGAAGGTCGGGGGATTTTATACAGATCCCTGGACCCTCTCCAACCTGAAAAGCTTGTCGATGGACGAGCAACATCTTCAAGGTCGGGTTTGGCCTCTCAACAAAAGAAAAAAGAAGCGAGCGCCCATACGTAGCTTAAAATAAACAAATAAGATAAAAATAAACGATATAAAAACAAAGCGGTGGTGGTAGTGATGATGATGATGATTATAACGAAGTTGATGATGATGATAATGTTGATGATGATGATAATATGATGATAATGAATATGATGAATGATGATAATGTTGATGATGATGATAATATGATGATAAGGAATATGATGAATGATGATGATGATGATGATATGATGATGATAATGAATATGATGAATGATGATAATATGATGATGCTAAGGAATATGATGAATGATGATGACGATGATGATGGATGATGATGCTGTTGCTGCTGCTGATGATGGTGATGACGATGTTGATACTGATGCTGACGATGATGCTTATGATGACGATGCTGCTGCTGCTGCTGCTGCTGCTGATGATGATAATGATGATAATGGTGCATTGGCACCTAACCTGCCTGGCGCCACTGGTGCCGCTGGCGTCGGGTCGTGATCAATAAACGATCCCAAAGCGTTTTGCAACGCCGAAGGCTCTCTCCTCTCCGCCCCCGTACATATTTTCTCTATTATTTTCTAAATGACTCTAGTGACACCCCTACAGACCAGAGTAACGCAGTATTTCTTTTATATAACTGTAGACTATGTTCCACTACCATTCCTCCGTTCTACTACTTTGCTTCAATCTCTATTTTACCATCTTTGACACTTCATCACTGGTACGATATTATCCATTGGACAGAAACACCTGTTACTAAAAAATAAATAGATAAATAAATAGATAAACAAATAGAAATGAATAAAATAAAATAAATAAAAAACAAATATGAAAAAATGAATGAATGAAATAAAAATAAATAAATAAATAAATAAAATAATAAAAATAATAATAAACAAAATAAAAATTAATAAATAAAAAAATAATAATAACTAAACAAAAACATATAATATTAACATTCCAATCTACATACATAGCACAATACAAAAAATCTGATCCTGCTGCCACCATATGGTTACATGTGCCCTTCCAAATTCATTAGCGTTGCCCACTGACGCATACTACCTCCTTTAGATGTTTTATTCTGGTTAACGCCACAGGGTTGCATGATCGACCGACACCACGGTAAGCCACAGGGTTCTTATCTTTCCCTGTGGCTTTACTGGTCCCGGGGACTGCAATTCACTCTTACATATTTTAGCGGGTTTTTTTTTCTCGGGTTGGAGGAGGAGGAGAGGGAGGAGGAGGAGGGGGAGAAAGAGGAGGAGGAGGAGGGGGAGGAGGAGGGGAGGAGGAGGACGAGTGCAGGAGGGGGAGGAGGAGGGCAGGATGAGGAGGAGGGGAAGAGGAGGGGAGGAAAAGGTGGAGGAGGGGAGGAAAAGGTGGAGGAGGGGAGGAAGAGGTGGAGGAGGGGGAGGAAGAGGTGGAGGAGAGGGAGGAGGGGAGGGGGAGGAGGATAGGGGGAGGGGAGGGGGGAGGAGGATAGGGGGGAGGAGGAGGAGGGGGAAAAGGAGGGGAGGAGGGGAGACAGAGTAAGAGGAAAAGGAAGAAGAGAAGAGGAAAAGGAGGAAGAATAACAGGAAGTGAAAGAGGAGATAGAGGAGGACGAAGAAAAGGAGGAAGAGCAGGAGGAAGAGGAAGAAGAGGTAGAAAAGGAGGAGGAGGAGGAAGAGGAGCAAGAATAACAGGAAGTGAGGAGGTAGAGGAGGATGAAGAAAACGATAATGAAGAGGAAGAGGAAGAAGAAGAGGAGGAGGAGGAGGAGGAGGAGGAGGAGGAGGAGGAGGAGGAGGAGGGGGAGAAGGAAGAGGAGGAGGCGGAGGAGAAAAAGAAGAACTACCTCAACCCGACCACTAACCACCGCTAAAGTGCAATAACTCAGTGGCGGACGCTCAGCGCCAGCAACTGTGGTCATTCGGCGCCATCACTAAACGTTTCTTCTACTCCAAACGTTTCGCCTCTGGCGTAATCTACAATGTCTGCGTCCTACGGTCGCCCGGAACCTCAAAGCGTTTACCTGATCCCTTCCGTACCTGGTGGCACCTTTCCTTCTATTCTGGCTGTCGCCAGGCGATTTTATTCATATGTGTCACCCCCGTCCTCTCTCGCGCGCACACACACGCACACACACACGCACACACACACACACACACACACACACACAATAAGTGTCCTCATTTCGTGTGTGCATTTGTATGTACGTGTGTGTGTGTGTGTGTGTGTGTAATTGTGTGTGTGTGTGTGTGTGTGTGTGTGTGTGTGTGTGTGTGTGTGTGTGTGTGCACGCATATCTGTACGCGCGTTATGCACTATAGTCCATCCCGCTTTCACCTTTAACCCCTTCGGCGGTGGAAGGTCCACGGGAATGAGTATAATTACCTAATAGGCCAGAATGATAGTACGCACGCACATACAAACACACACATACGCAGACGCACGCAACTCGATGGTGCAGTGTTGCGTTCCCGGCCGCCACTACGGCCGTCCTGGTTTGAATCCCGCCCAGGGCTGAAATGATTTCAGTATCGCTGCGCTGCGAGTCGTTATTCCAACTCTCGTGGGCGGGGAGTTGGATGTGTGTGTCAGGTCACAGCATTACCCATAGATCGGTCACACATGAGCTCTGAGCTCTTTTCCGGGAGGGTATTAGCTGTCGATCTCGAGTCCAACACGTGATCCAAGACCACGGTGAATGGTGAAATCACTCCTCGTGGTATTGGAGTCTTTGTATAGAGGCTACTCCATGACTGTCAAGGGGGCGCAGCAGGACATCGCCAACTCCCCCCTCCCCCTCTCCCCCTTCCCTCCCCCCAAAATTTCCTTACCAATTCTTTCGGACTTCAACCCCCCTCCCCCCTTCCCCCCGTGCCCCTCCCCCGGGGTCGTCTCCCGCAGGGAAGCCTCAGACATCACTAATAGATTCCTAGCCCATCCCCGTGGGTTCTTCACATTCCTTAGCCCCCCCAGGGGTCCTTCTTCGCTCCTTATTTGGCTATAGGACCTCTATATATTCACATCTTCGATTCGGAAGGGGGGAAGAGGAGTTCTAGCCTGAATAAAATCAAATGGCGGCAACTAAACAAAATCTATTGCATTACTAACACAACACAAAGATTGATCGTCAGATGTTTCTTCAGGTGAATAAAATCGCTTGACGACAACTACAATAAAACTGTACATCATGGAATGCGGTGAGGTACTTTAAAATCTTAGTTCTGGTTAAGGAAGCAGATGAGGACGAACGCCGTCAACAAAGGAGATCAAGGAAATCTCACCGTAAATCCTTATATGTGTGTGTGATTCACCATGGTCTCGGATCACGCGTTGGACTCGTGATCGACAGTTATTAACCTCCCGGATGAGAGTTCGGAGCTCGTATATGACCGATCTATGGATATCACTGACCTTACACGCACACACACACAACTCCCAGCCCACGAGAGTTGTAGTAACGACCCGCAGCGCAACGGTACTGAAATTATTTCAGCCCTGGGCGGGGTTCGAACCCACACTTCCGTAGTGGTAGCCAAGAACTCTACCAACTGCGCCACGAGTTGTGTGTGTGTGTGTGTGTGTGTGTGTGTGTGTGTGTGTGTGTGTGTGTGTGTGTGTGTGTGTGTTGTATGTGTACAAGTATGTGTGTATGTATTTGCCCATATACAGGCACAACATTGAGTTGCAGTCTCAAGCTTTCATGATAATTAATCCAAAGAGGTACTCGCTTCATGACCGGGCCACGCGACAAGACTTCCTTGTAATAGTAATGTAAATAATATCAATAAAAAATGTCTACAACTGTGGAGATATTTTTGTTTAATATACGCACCTCCTAACCCCCTCTAGAGAGAGAGAGAGAGAGAGAGAGAGAAAAGAGAGAGAGAGAGAGAGAGAGAGAGAGAGAGAGAGAGAGAGAGAGAAAGAGATACAGAATATATAAATCAATGAATAGATATACACAGATCATTTGGTTCTATCAATTCACGAGAAGGGTCGAATGTCTTCCTTGTTGCCAAATGTCACCTTAAAAAAGGGGTGTGTGTTTAAATGTACTCGAGGTTTCTATATCCATTTCTCGGGCATCGAACTCGGGCCTCCAAACGACGACGACGACAACGACAAATATCAACTGTCAGAACTGCTCTTCAGAGTAATTAACTCGCTTCATTGTGAGTTTATCTACGGGTGAAAGTGGTGCCTGAATGCCAATTAGCTTTTTATTGTGTCTGTACGTGTTCGTGTGTGTACGTGTGTGTATGTGTGTGTGTGTGTGTGTGTGTGTGTGTGTGTGTGTGTGTGTGTGTGTGTGTGTGTGTGTGTGTGCGAGAGACACAGAGGAAGAAAGAGAAGAGAGACGAGAGAAGGGAGAGAGATGGAGAGAGAGGAAAGAGAGGAGAGAGAGAAGGAGAGAAGGAGAGGAGAGGTAGAGACGAGAGAGAGTGTGGAGAAGGATGAGAGAGATGAGCGAGAGGGCGAAAGAGAGAAGAAAGAAAAGACAGAGAGAAGGTAGAGAGAACTAAGTGAAAATGAGAGAAAAAGAAGAGAAAAAGATAAATAAAACGTAAATTGCCATTCACAATCAATCCACTACTGAATTAAGGCCTTTCTAAACCTTCCCTACAGATAAGCATATTAAACTTTGCCACGTCACTCCTGCAAACTTCTCTAACTCGCCCCCTCCACCTTCTGCCACGGTAACCAATCCACGAAATTGTAACGGAAAAAGATCGACGGAGAGGCATCCACACACACATTACTCGATGGCGTAGTGGTAGCGTTCCCGGCCGCCATTACAGCGGTCCTGGTTCGAATCCCGCCCACGGCTGAAATAATTTCAGTATCGCTGCACTGCGAGTCGTTACTCCAACTCTCGTGGGCGGGGAGTTGGGGGAGTGTGTGCGTGTCAGGTCACAGCATTACCCATAGATCGGTCATACATGAGCTCTGAGCTCTCTTCCGGGAGGGTAATAATTGTCAATCACGAGTCCAACACGTGATCCAAAACCATGGTGAATAGCAAGAAATCGTCCAAATGCTCCCCGGTCGCAAATCGTCGTCGTCGTCTTCGTTTTTTTTTTTTTTTTTTTTTTTCTTCTTCTTCTTCTTCTTCTTCTTTCTGGGCCCGTGCTGCTGCTGGCTAGCGGGCGGATCAGCGCAGCCTCCCTCAATTCCGCCGACGGGGCAACATAACTGTCAGGAAGGAACCACCGCCAGTGGCCCTTCGCCAGGCAAAAAACCAACAATGGTCATTTAAGAATCATATTATTCTGGCTAACGCCGCACGAGTCCAATTACCTTGGAGAAACGGTTTCCTGGGAGGGGAGGAGAGAAAAGGTGGAGAGAAAGAGGGAGAGAGGAAGGGAGAGAAGGAGAGGGAGAGAGAGAGAAGGAGAGGGAGAGAGAGAGAGAGAGGAGAGAGAGAGGAGAGAGAGAGAGAGAGGGTGAGAGAGAGAGAGGGTGAGAGAGAAAGAAGGGGAGAGAGAAAGAAAGAGGGAGAGAGAGAGGGGAGGGAGAGAGAGAGGGGAGGGAGAGAGAGGGGAGCGCAATGGGATTATTTTTGTTAGCAACAAGCAGCGCTTTTATCTTTGGAAACTTGGTCCGTGAGGATGTCACCAAAGTCCCTAAAATATCGACATGCCTAAAATAACATCCCGAAAATATCGACTACCAAAAACATCACCATAAGGGGATAGGGATAGGGGGAGTGGGGGAAAGGGGAGAGGGGGAGACATGCCTAAAATATCCCTAAAATATCGACGACCTAAAACATGCCTAAAATATCCATAAAATACATCCCTAAAATATCGACGACCTAAAACATGCCTAAAATATCCCTAAAATTCATCCCTAAAAATACCCCGAAAATATCGACTACCTAAAACATGCCTAAAATATCCCTAAAATACATCCCTAAAAATATCCCGGAAATATCGATTACCTAAAACATACATAAAATATCCCTAAAATATCGATTACCTAAAACATCCCCATACTTTAATATGAAGGGGAGAGGGGGAGAGGGGGGAGAGGGGGAACGGGGGAGAGGGGGAGAGGTGAAGGCGGAAATCCTACCACTGCTTCCTCTTCCTCCCCCCCCCCTTAGAGTCCCCCCCTAATCTCGTACTTCCCTATCCTGCCTTTGGGATCCAAAACAGGGGGGAGGGGGAGGGGGGTAGGAAGTGACGTCACGTATTGCTAAACGCAAAATCCAAACGACCTCTCTGCTATCCAACAACAACAACAACGACGACGACGACAATAACGCCACTCAAATTGGCGTTGTTTGACGTGACGTCACCATGACAAACGACCAATTCTCCTGCTGACCCCCCCCACCAACCTTCCCTGCGCTGTGGCGCGTTGTTTTCGCAACACGCCTCGCAATCACATAGAAAGCCCCAAAAACTCCACCTGTTAACTGATACAGATAACATAAATTTGTTCAGGCTATCCACCCACACTGGGCACAGGGGATCGTATGAACAGAGGCTAAGAGCCTCCTGGTGTAAGCTTCCCCGTATATATACGAGTCCCGGTGATTCTCATCAAAAGCACGCGCGCGCGCACACACATACACAACTCGATGGCTCAGTGGCAGAATTCCCAGCCGCCACTACGGCGGTCCAGGTTCGAATCCCGCCCAGGGCTAAAATAATTTCAGTATCGCTACCCTGCGAGTCGTTACTCCAACTCACATATGCGGGGGTGAGTGTGTGTGCGTGTAAGGTCAGCATTACCCATACATCGGTCATATACGAGCTCTGAGCTCTCTTCCGGAAGATAAAAGAGTTGTCGATCACGAGTCCAGCACGTGATCCAAGACCATGGTGAAACATACAAATTCCTCCCAAGCCGGAATAAGCCACCACGGTGAGATTACAAAGTCTGTGCTTTACCCGAGGGGATAGCCCGGTCTTGCAACGGACCATTAGGACCACTGAACTCGGCAATTACACTAATTACGGGACGTGGCAGCTTCACCTGCAATGGAACGCTGGCCAGATTGAGCGGCTGGACCCCACGACTCATTATGCAACAGCAGCGGCGGCATTAAATATGATAATCTTAACCAAATTGGGCTAAACGCCCACCCAGCCTACTCTTCCAGCCCTTCCTCTTCCTTTTCTTCCTCCTCCTCCTCCTCCTCCTCCAACACTTCCTTTCATTTTTCTTCCTTTTCCTCTTCCTCCCCCAACCCTTCCTCTACCTCTTCTTACCCTTCCTCTTCCTTTTCTTCCTTTTCTTCCTTCCTTCTTACCCTTCCTCTTCCTTTTCTTCCTCCTATTCCTCTTCCTCCACCTCTTCATTTTCTTTGTTTTCTCTTTCTTCCTCTTTTTCTTCTTCTTCTTCTTCTTACTCCTCCTCCTCTTCTTACTTTTCCTCTACTTTTTCTTCTTCTTCCTCCTCTATATATTCCTTTTCCTATTCTTCTTCCTCCTCCTCCTCCTCCTCCACCACCACTTCTTACCCTTCCTCTTCCTTTTCTTCTTCCTCTTCCCCCTCCACCACCTCTATATCTTCTTCACTAATCCTCTCTTCCCTTACTTTTCCTTCCTCCTCCGCCTCCTCTGCATTACCTTCGTTTTCCTTCCCACTTTCTTCCTCCTACTTCTCTTCTTCATTTTCTTCTCACTCACTCAAAAAAAATATATATATATATATAAATAAATAAATAAATAAATGAAATAAACAAAATTAAAGAATAAACAAAATAAAATTAAAATAAATAAAATAAAATAAATACAGTGTGCGTGTATGTTGTGTGTGTGTGTGTGTGAGAGAGAGAGAAAGAGAGAGAGAGAGAGAGAGAGAGAGAGAGAGAGAGAGAGAGAGAGAGAGAGAGAGAGAGAGAGAGAGAGAGAGAGAACGACTGGACCGTAAATTCCATACTGGATGGGAACAGAAAGGAAAGTGAGGGAAGGGAAATGGGAAAAGGGGAAACAGGGGGAAGGGATAGAGGGAGGATGAAATAAGGGGGAAAGGGAAATAGGGAGGAGGAAAAGAGGAGGAAAGGGGAAATAGGGAGGAGGAAAAGAGGGAGTAGAGGAAGAGAGCGGGAGGGAAAATGAGGGAAAGGTAAAGGAGGAGGAACGAAGTGGGGAAAGACAGAAACGGGGAAGGGCAAAGAAAGGTAAAGAATGGGGAAGGGGAAGGAAAGGAAAATGATGGGGAAGGGGAAGGAAAGGAAAATGATGGGGAAGTAGAAGGAAAGGAAAATGATGGGGAAGGGGAAGGGAAGGAAATGATGGGGAGGGGGAAGGAAAGGAAAATGATGGGGAAGGAGAAGGAAAGGAAAATGATGGGGAAGAAGGAAAGGAAAATGATGGGGAAGGAGAAGGAAAGTAAAACGATGGGAAAGGGGAAGGAAAGGAAAATGATGGGGGAAGGGGAAGGCAAGGAAAATGATGGAGGGGAAGGCAAGGAAAATTATGGGGAAGGGAAAGGAAAGGAAAATGATGGGGAAGGGAAAAGTGAGCGGGGAGAAAATAAGGAAGTGATAAATGGGAGGAGAAACTGGGGGAAGGGGAGGAAAGGGGAGGAAGGTAGGGGGGGAAGGGGGGGAACGGAAGAAGGGATTCTCCTGGATAAAGGAATCCTGTAAAGTAGCGACGACTCGGCGCCTCGTCTAGTCCTCTTGCTCCAGGTCAACCTTGACCTCGGCCTCGACGTCGATGCTGCAGGAGGAGGAGGAGGAGGAGGAGGAGGAGGAGGAGGAAGAAGAAGACGGCGAGGTGGGGGCAAAGAGGATGAGGAGGACGAGGAGGAAGACGGCGAGGTGGGGGACGAAGAAAAAGAAGAGCAGGAGGAAGATGAGGAGGAATATAGCGAGATGGGGACGAAGAAGAGGAGGATGAGGACGAGGAAGAGAAAGACGAGGAAGAGGAGGAGAAAGGAGGCCTAGAAGAACGAGGAGAAAGACGAGGGAAAAAACGAGAAGAACGGGGAGGAAGAGAAGAGGAGGGCGAGGAAGAGAACGAGGAGGAGGACAAGTAGAACGACGAGGTCAATGAGAAAGACGAGGGCGACGAAGTGGACGAATAGGAGGACGGAGATGATGACGATGAGGAGGAGGAAGAGGATGGAAATGATGAAGAGGATGGAAATGAGGAGGAGGAGGAGGAGGAGGGAGAGGAGGAGGACGAAGATGATAATGATGATGATGATGAGAAAGATAAGAACGGAGATGATGAGGGGGACGGATATGAAAAGGAGGAGGAGGAGGAGGAGGAGGAAGAGGGAAAGGAGGACGGAGATGATGATGATGAGGAGGAGGAACAGGAGAAGGAAGACAGAGATGATAATGATGATGAGGAGGAGAACGGAGATGATGATGGGGACGGAGATGATGATGAGGAGGAGGAGGAGGAAGAGGAGGAGGAGGAACAGGAGAAGGAAGACAGAGGCGATAATGATGAGGAGGAGGAGAACGGAGATGATGATGGGGACGGAGATGATGATGAGGAGGAGGAGAGCAGGAGGAGAACGGAGATGGTGAGGAGGAGGAGGAGGAGGAGGACATGGAGGACGGGCATGGCGGAGGAGAAGGAGGAGGTAATCCTAGCTGGAAGGATTCCCGAGAGGCGCCTGGTCTAAAATTAGCCCAATGGAAAAGGGGGGCAGTGGGGAGGGGGGGGACCGGCCATCACCATTCACGCCCAGCGGACCGGGAGAAGGAGCAGAGTCAGCTGGATGTGGGGGGGGGGGGGAGGAGGAGGAGGAGGAGGAGATGTCTTTAGGTGACGTCACACTGCCCTGTCCGGGACTGAAATCACAATTTTTTCTTCTTCTTCCTGAGGTTATCCAATCACACCTTCAAGCAGGTTCAATCATCTTTGCTCTTTTGTGTTATGACGACAAACCCTCTCTAAAGTCGGCAAGATCAAATTCTATCCTGAAGAAAAAAAAAAAAAAAAAAAAAAAAAAAATGTGCTAGGATAGCCTGAGCAAGAGGAAGTTACGAGTGACACACAAAGAAATCTTAAGGCGCCAATCGATGTTATTAAAGCCGGAGCCCCCAGTTTGAAGCACAAAGGGGGTCTCGGTCAGGCGCGGCCCTCCATGAATGAAGACACTAACCACAAATTCAACAAGGAATCAACCCCTTACATACCACATGGTACTCTACCGGGCGTCACCAGGCGATTTTATTCATGTCCGAGGTAGCGCTCCCTTACCTCGATGAGCCTCCGACCTTCCCTACCGGGTGGTACCTTTCCCTGTTACTCCCTGTGACGCCAGGCGATTCTATTCGTCCTCATGGTACTCCCATCCAATGGCATCTTTGTCCTTGTGTGACGTCATTCACGCCCAAAGTAAATGAAGGCCTAACGCCCGCATGCGGGCGTTGTAATGACACTGAGGCCCGGTTGATTAACCTTATAAAGCCATAGAATTCACCCCCACACACCCGCCCTCCTCCTCCCCTCCCCACTCACCTGAATAAAATCGCCAGACGGCAGCCTGAATATTATGATTAAAGCTTCTTCCAAGATGGCAGGAAAATTGGGGAATTTGTTGTATTCTCGTTCAAAGGGGACTGCTGTGGCGCGTTGGTTTCGACTTGGCCCTGTTAGGTGTGGTCTCAGGGTCAATCGCAATAGGGGAAATGGTGACTGCCATTTGTCCCGGCAGTTCGAGTAACAAGGGCAAAGGTGATGATATCGGTCGTAGATAAGCGCCTCATGCCGTTAAACTCCTTACACACACACACACACACACACACACACACACACACACACACACACACACACACACACACACCTACATACACACTCACAAAACGTGACTTGATGCCTGTACAACAAAACACACCCTTTTACATACACCTACACACACACACACAATCAATACTTTAAAAATGCACCACTATTTCCCCAAAAACAAAACAAAACAACCCTCGCCTATTTTCTACAAATATTATTACAATCTACATTCTCAGTTCCTATCACTGGGCACAAACCTTGAATGAAACTTACAAACCCAACAGGACATTGATCTTGCATACAACCCCCCCACGCCCCACCCACGAACCAACAACCCTCCCCCACCCACCCAACCCCCGCTCCACTACCGTTGCCATGACGACCGCCTAGGCTCCTCCTCCTCCGCTGCTTGTCGCTCGGGGAGGCGTGGCTCTGACGTCATCGCGATCAGCTGGCCCAGTCGAGTCGTTCTGAGAACTTGTTTCATAGTTGTTTTGAATCGGAAATCCGGGATTGTTAAGCTCTATTTCAAAAAATGACTGCTGTTTCTTGTTATACAATTTGTCAACACGTTTAACAACAGTTGTACAACTAGAAAATATGCCTATTGTCTGAAATACCTGCTAGGTCACGTTAGGTCATGTCAACATGACAGCCTCGCCCGTCTACTATCTTTCAAAGACGTTTTAGATTTGCATTGCAAATTCAATTTCGCACTTCCTTGGACTATAAACACACACACACACACACACACACACACACACACACACACAAAAAAACACACACACACACACACACACACACACACACAAAAAAAACAGGCAACCAACCGTATACAGCATATACATACATATATGCCACTTTCCTTCCACATACATATTTACACGGGAAATGGACTATGTGTATCTCTCAAACAGGTATCGTTGCGTGAAAACCTAAGTAGGACACTTTCTCACGCTTCTTGTCCGTCTCTTCTATCGTATAAGCATTACCTAATCCAGTTATCTCAAGAAAGACCCGTCTGTCAGTAAGCTCCTTTTATCTCGTTATCTTGGGCTCGTGTCCTTGTCCTGAGGTCGCCCACAGATCTGAATAAACTCACCAGTCCCTAGCCACAAGAAGAAGAATGTTGCATGATAATAATAAAAAAAAAACACAAAACTGAAAATGCGAAGTCTGTTTACGTTTTCTGGCCATGTTCTTGAAGTCGACATGACGTCACGTAGGCTTCACCAATGAACTTGAAACCTGAGAGAGGACGACATGACGTCAAGCTTTATGCCCCTCCCCCTCCCCGTGTATGTAAACAGACACTATACTTGGACCATGACAGAAGCTACAAGCATTAAAATATATACGTTATCGTACATTGGGCATCTGGAAACCCGTAGCAAAATGGCGTCACGTGGGGTCCCCAACCCCCCCTGCCAATTACTACGAGGCCTACTCCCCCCACCCCCCACCACACATACTCTCGGGGAGGTGGGGGGGGAGTGTAAGCACGGTCGCACTCAAGGTGTTTGAGTAACGAAGGAGAAAATTATTATAGCTTTGTTCCCAGCAACTATAAGTAATAAATGTCACATTAATGTCAACATAGAGAGAGAGAGAGAGAGAGAGAGAGAGAGAGAGAGAGAGAGAGAGAAAGAGGAGAGAGAGAAAGGGAAATGGAAAGATAGAGGAAAGAGAGAGAGGAAGGGAAAGAGAGAAGAGAGAGAGAGAGAGAGAAGGACGAAGGGAGAGAGAGAAGGACGAAGGGAGAGAGATAGAGACAGAGAGAGGAAGGGGAGAGAGAGAGAGGGGAGACAGAGAGGAAGGAAAGAGAGAGAGAGAGAGAGAGAGAGAAGGACGAAGGGAGAGAGATAGAGATAGAGAGAGGAAGGGGAGAGAGAGAGGGGAGACAGAGAGGAAAGAGAGAGAGAGGGGAGACAGAGAGGAAAGAGAGAGAGAGGGGAGAGAGAGAGGAGAGAGAGAGAGAGGGGAGAGAGAGGAGAGAGAGAGAGAGAGGGAGAGGAGCGAGAGAGAGATAATCAACACCTCCATCATGACGACACGCATGCTAAGCTTCATGAATCAAACAATTGAGAGTCGTCAAGACCTTCAAGACGGCGACCAGATGCTCTCGACGTCTTTATATCGTTCTGTTCTGGCGACAAACGATTCCATTCGGATCAAGGTCTCCCTCGGTCGAGACGATTAAAATCGTCTGGCGTGAACCGCAGTAACATCCTGTTGGTTATGGTTAACAACTCGGTTAAGTCAGCTAACGTCGCCAGTTTGAAGAGCTTAACTAACACGAAAGAGAGAGGAAGAGAGAGAGAGAGAGAGAGAGAGAGAGAGAGAGAGAGAGAGAGAAAGAGAGAGATTGAGAGAGAAAGGGAGAGAGAAAGGGAGAGAGAGAGAGGAGAGAGATTGAGAGAGAGATTGACAGAGAAAGGGAGAGATAGAGGGGAGAGGGAGAGATAGAGGGGAGAGGGAGAGAGATTCCGAGAGATAAAGAGAGAGAGAGAGATAGAGTGGGAGAGAGAGAGGATGATCAGCAAATCTCATCGAAGACATTGACAGATTGGAAAAAGTACAACGGCGAGCCACAAAACTGATTCAAAATATCATAGATAAATCATACGAAAATCGACTAAAACATATGAATTTATTTTCGAAAAAAAAGTAGACTCAGGGGTGATTTGATACAGGCCTTTACGATTCCAAAAGGAACTGACAACATCAATAGTGACGAAATTTTCATAGTGAATGCGAATCATACAAGAAATAATGGTCTCAAACTGTCAGCAAGTATATTTAATTTGGAACTGGGTCGAAACAACTTCGCCAACCGTGTAGTAACTGAATGGAATAAACTTCCTGCCGAGGCAGTGCAATGTAGTTCAATTCGAAGTTTTAAGATTCATTACGATAGATATCTAAGCAATATGCTGTAATACTTGCAATTTATTTTATTTTATATATTCATTTATTACAATCTATTTACTCATTATTGTTTATCTGTTTTATATCATTATTATTGTTTATTACTTATCTATTTTTATATACTTATTAATTTTTTATTATATTTCGCATCTGACCTAGTTATGGACCAAACGGTCTCCAGCCTTCGTGCTCTTCCTTTGCAATCCTTTGACCGGGGAAGGGGAGAGGAAAGGGGAGAGAGGAAAGGGGAGAAGGAAGGGGAAAAGGAAAGGGAGAGGGAATGGGAGAAGGGAAGTTGGAAAGGAAGGGGGAGAGGAAAGGGGAGAAGGAAGGGAGGAAGGAAGGGGAGAAGGAAGGGGATGGGAAAGGGGAGAAGGAAGGGGAGAGGGAAGGAGAGAAGGAAGGGGAGAGGGAAGGTGAGAAGGAGGGGGAGAGGAAAGGAGAGAGGGAAGGGAAGAGGGAATAAGATAGGGAAGGGGAGACTGTGAGGAAAAGAGGAATGGGGAGAGAGAAGGAAGGGGAGACAGGAGGGGAGGGAAGAGGAGAGGTAAGGAGAGAGAGAAGGGAAGAGGGAATGACATAGGGAAGGGAAGAGGGAACGAGATAGGTAAGGGGAGACTGAAGAAGAGAGGGAATGGGAAGAGGGAGGGAAGTGGAGAGGGAAGGCAGAAGAGAGAAGGAAGGAGATAGGGAAGGCAGGAGAGAGAAGGATGGAGAGAGGGAAGGCAGGAGAGAGAAGGATGGAGAGAGGGAAGGCAGGAGAGAGAGGGAAGGAGAGAGGGAAGGCAGGAGAGAGAGGGAAGGAGAGAGGGAAGGCAGGAGAGAGAGGGAAGGAGAGAGGGAAGGCAGGAGAGAGAGGGAAGGAGAGAGGGAAGGCAGGAGAGAGAGGGAAAGAGAGGGAAGGCAAGAGAGAGAGGGAAGGCAGGAGAGAGAGGAAAGGCAGGAGAGAGAGGGAAGGCAGGAGAGAGAGGGAAGGCAGGAGAGAGGGAAGGCAGGAGAGAGGGAAGCCAGGAGAGAGGGAAGGCAGGAAAGAGAAAGGGAAGAGTTCTAGCCTCTCTCGATAAACCTCCCTTCCATCCCGGGTGGCACCTTCTCTTTCGTTCTGTCTGGCGCCACACGATTTCAATCGTCTCGGTGGGTCCCTCGCCCTCGGCAATGAGGGGATTATAAGGAAATGTGAACCGGGTAAAAAAGGAAGAGAAATATGTGAAGAAACTAAAGAAAAATAAAAGGGAAAAGAAAAAGAGATGAAAAAATGAAAATAAAATTAAATAAGGAAAAGAAGAGAAAATAAAATGTTGGCCAATTAGGCAGGGAACAGTCATTAGGAGAAATTTTATATATATATATATATATATATATATATATGTGTGTGTGTGTGTGTGTGTGTGTGCGTGCAGAAAAACCACAAAGGAAAATAATAAATTGATAACCAAGCGCTTTCGTCTATTTAGACATCCTTAAGGTATGAAAGCGCTCGGTCATCTATTTATTATTTTCCTTGATGGTTTTTCTGCATATTTAGAATCACGAGTTCATATGATTTCTCATGCATGCATATATATATATATATATATATATATATATATATATATATAATATATATATATAAGTCGACGCTGTTCTAGCGGACAGCTTAGGCCGCTGGGTGCAACTCGAGCTGCAGTGGGAGAGGGGGAGAGGGGGAGAGGGGGAGGGGGGAGGCAGCTGTCCAGGCACCAGAGGCAGCGCAGCAGCAGCAGCAGGGTGAGGAGGGAGGGAGAGAGGGAACGAGTGAAGGAGTGAGGGAGGGAGTGAGGGAGAGAGGGAGTGAGGGAGTGAGGGAGGAAGGGGACGGACCTTGTGCAATCAATAGTGTGTGCGTGTGTGTGCGTGCGCGCGCGCGCGAGCCTCAAAGGCTTTCTTTCGTGGTGTCGCAGTAACCGAAGTCAGAGTGCCTGTCTGTTAACACTTCACCGTCTGTCTGTATGTCTGTGTGTCTGTATGGCTGAATCTATCCTCAAGCCGGTCTGTGTGTCCGCCTTTGTGCGTCTCCATCTCCATGTGTCTGTAAGCCTATATGTCTGGATCTTTGTGTGTATAAATTGTGTACGTCTGTCTGTATGTCTGTGTGTTGTCTGACGGCTACTTCATTAAATAATCTCCTTGTAGCAGTGGTTGCATATGTCTGTGTCTGTGTGTCTGACGGCTGGTTGCCGATGCATGTCTTGTCTATGTCTAGTAACTGGCTGCCTACCCTTATTACTTGCTTCCTGTATGTCTGTCTGTCTGACTGTCTGTGCCTCGCTGGTTTCGTAGGTCTGTGTCTATATCTGTGCTTATGTCTGTCTGGAAATTATGTGCATGGTTGCAGGGCTGTCTACTTGTGTCTATGTCTAAAACTACCATTCTACTTGCCTGGCTTTTCACAGAACAGTGTCTGTATCAGTGACTGCCTGTGTCTGTGTGTCTGCCCCACAGCTGTCTGTCTGTCTGCCAGCCACCAATAATAGTCTGTTAACTACATATGTTATCCCAGCTTGGTTTAATGAAACGCAAGACTCAACTGAGATTAGTTATAAATCATTTCGCTACCGAAAAAAAGTAATTCGCAGATGAAGACAATCACCCCCCCCCACACACACACTGCCTACGTCATAAAAAATAAATAAATAAAAAGAAAATCCAGATCCATGCCACCTAGAATTTTTTTTCTTTTGTCACACGCTCCAAAAACAAAATACATAACTATACACAATGCCTTACAGGTAAAATCCTCTAATTTCTATGCATTTCTATTATTTCGTTCTATACTATGACACGATGTCATATATTCCCTCAAAGTTTACATCACCGAGACCTACCAGTAACTGCCACTTGCCCTGGCTCTCCATGTACACAGGGCAAAGGTGCCGCTAACAGCAGCAACCTCGTGTCTTCTATCGCAGGTCGTCAGGCTTGCTTTCCAGACAACGCTAACAAGCTCGAACTCGGCAACAGACGTCTCCAAAGGAGACATCTATTGTGTGTCTCAACAGACTTGAATGAAGCGTTGACTCAGGTTACATAATCAGGAGGATCAGTAACGAAGTTCCCTTTGAAAAATGTGTTCAAGGCTACGTTGCCAAATCTCAATACAACTTGAACAACACGTTGCCATATTTCGTCAATACATCTTGAACAACACGTTGCCACGTTTCTTCATTACATCTAGAATAACACGTTGCCACGGCTCTCCCTTTTATGAATTTTGAATACAATGTTGCCAAACCTCAATAAAACTTGAACAATGTGATGCCATATTTCGTCAATACATCTTGAACAACACGTTGCCACATTTCTTCATTACATCTAGAATAACACGTTGCAACGGTTCTCCACTTTATGAATTTTGAATACAATGTTACCAAATCTCAATACAACTTGAACAACACGTTGTCACGGTTCTCCCCTTTAAGAATTTTGAATACAATGTTGCCAATTCTGAATACAACTTGAACAACACGCTGTCACGGTTCTCCCCTTTATGAATTTTGAATACAATACTGCCAATTCTGAATACAACTTGAACAACACGTGCCACATTTCTTCATTACATCTAGAATATCACGTTGTCACGATTCTCTCCTTTATGAATACTGAATACAATGTTGCCACATTTCTTCTTCATAGAATCTGAATAAATACTCGGCATGTATTTCTCATCAGTCGATTATGGCAAACACTTTCCCACATTTCTTCTCTAAAGATCTTGAATGCAACTATGCCACATTTCTTCTCAGATCTTGGACACCATGTTGCCAGATCTTTCCCCTCATATTCTGAATACAATGTTGCCACATTTCTGTTCTACTCACTGAAGATGACATTCTCTGTTAAGACTAATGAGAAATGTTCTTGACCTTCTTCAACGTCTTTTTTCGCGTTTTGAATACTTCTTCTGACTGCCGTCTGGTGATTTTATTCACATACGGTCACTTCACAGCCTTTTTTATGGTTGTTCAGGTTCAGGGGAACAGACGAGAGCAATGCCCTATCAGGGTCTCGATCGAGACAATTGCAGTTGGGAAAAATATGGAAAGAAAAAAGGCAAGATGGAGTGAAAGAAGAAAAGAGATGAAGAAGTTAAAAGAAATAGAAGTAGAAGAAGAAATAGTAGAAGTAGAAGTAATAGAAGAAGTAGAAAAAAGAAATAGAAGAAGACTAGAAGAAATAGAAGTAGTAATAGAAGAAATAATAGAAGTAGAAGAAATAGAAGTAGAAGTAAAAGAAATAGAAGTAGAAGAAATAGAAGAAGAAGAAGAAGAAGAAGACGAATAAGAAGACGACGACGACGACGACGAAGAAGAAGTCAAGAGGCGATGATGGAAAGAGTGCGTCACCGCGCTGAAAGGAGATCGATATCCGCATGACGTGATGATGCTATTGATCCGAAAAGGAAGAAATGTTATCATATAAAGGATATACATATAACGTAAACACACACACACAATATATATATATATACATATTTATATATACTACATTTCTCACCTGACATATTTATATATATATATATATATATATATATATATATAGAGTTACATATATATACTGTGTGTGTGTATGTGTGTATAACAAAGTAAAAGCTCAGAGGACTAGATACAACGTCCGAGCACACTATCGGGCGACCTTTTGGTACATAACGAGGCACAGAGAGATGTAGAGAGAGAGAGAGAGAGAGAGAGAGAGAGAGAGAGAGAGAGAGAGAGAGAGAGAGAGAGAGAGAGAGAGAGAGAGAGAGAGAAAGAGAGAGACTCCCGCCAGCAATATCCAATTCCAATTCAGTTTGGAAAACTTTCCGACATCCGAATTGGAAAGATCGAGACACTAACGAACGAACGAACGAACGAAAGAACGACCTAAAGACTAAAGAGTCGACCATATAAGAGAGAAAAGAGAGAGATAAAGATAACCGGACAGACGCAGAATGGAACGAGAGAGAGAAAAAAAGATAATGATAAAAGAAGAGAAAAATCCCGACTTGGGTAACTTTAAAACACAAAAGAACAGAAAATAAAGAAGAAAAGACGAAAGAGGAGAGAGAAAAGGAAAGAGGCAAAGAAGGAAGGAAGGAAAGAAGGCAAGAAGGGAAGGGAAGAAAAAGGAAAGGGAAAGGGGTGGAATAGGTGAGGAAGGAAAAAAGAAGAAACAGGAAGAAGAAGTGTGAAAACGTGAAGGGGAAAATGGCGGAGTAGGAGAGAGAGGCTGGACTGGACAAGGGAACAGAACACGTGGAAGATACGACGACGCTGACAAAGTGGAGGAGGAGGAGAAGGAGGAGGAGGAGGAGGAGGAGGAGGAGGAGTGAGGAGGAGGGGAAACATAGGAGGAGATGGAGAAAGGAGCAGGTCAGGAGGAGGACGAGGAGGAGGAGGAGGAGGAGGAGGAGGGGAAACATAGGAGGAGATGGAGAAAGGAGCAGAACAGGAGGAGGACGAGGAGGAGGAGGAAAGAGGATGGAGGAGGAAAGAGGATGGAGGAGAATTAGGGAAGGGGTAGGGGAGGGGGAGGGGAGGAGTACGAGGGGAGGAGGGGAGGAGTAGGAGGGGAGGAGTAGGAGTGGAGGAGGAGAGGAGTAGGAGGGGAGAAGGAGGAAGAGTAGTAGTTGGAGGATGTGAGGAAGGGGAAAGAGGAGGGGAGACGGGGGAAAGATGAAGGGGGAAAGGGGGAAAGAGGAGAGAAAGGAGAACGATGGGCAGTAGTAGGGGAAACACGAGAAGTACGAAGAGTAGGAGTGGGAGGAAGTAATGTAGGAGGTGGAGAAAGAGGAAAAGGATAAGAAGAGGGGAAGGAGAGGAGGAGGAGGAGGAATAAGAGGAGTAAGAGGATGAGGATTAAAAGAGTAAGAAGAGGAAGATGAAAAGAGTAAGAGGATGATGATGAAAAGAGTAAGAGGATGATGATGAAAGTAAGAAAAGGAAGATGAAAAGAGTAAGTGGAGAAGAAAGAGGAGTAAGAGAAGAATAGGAGTGGCAGTGGTATTAGGAGTAGGCGAAGGTGGAGCAGGTGGAGGAGTAAGTGGAGTAGGTGGAGGAATAGGTTGAGTAGGTGGAGGGATAGGTGGAGTAGGCAGAGGAGTAGGCGGAGAAGTAGGTGGAGTAAGTGGAGGAGTAGGTGGAGTAAGTGGATGAGTAGGTGGAGTAAGTGGAGGAGTTGGTGGAGTAAGTGGAGGAGTAGGTGGAGTAAGTGGAGGAGTAGGTGGAGTAGGTGGAGGAGATAACATATTGTCCCCAAACTCGACTTCATATGCGACCCACAGCTCCCCGACCTCTATATTGCAGTCATTGTCCCCCCTCCTCCCTATCCCCCCACCCTGCAACCCAGACTAGTCTCCCCCACCCCCGAACACCAGCCCCCATCACCCCAAGTTTCCTGCAGATAAAGTTAGCCCCCCAACCATTACATTCTCCCCAACACCCATCGCATCCCACCAACAAGTCCCTGGAACACATGCTATACATTCTCCCCCCTTCCCCCCACTCCCCCCCCTTCCCTGCAGACTTCAGCCCTTATGACATCCCCCCTCCCCTCCCCTCTCCCGCCCTAGTCTATACTGCAACTCCCAGCATATATACTGTACAACCCTCTCCCCCCCTTTCCCCCAACACCTGCATCACATGCCTGATATCCCCCCACATCCCGCGACAGTTCATCCCCAATGCACCCCGCCCCGTCTCATCCCCCCCCTCAACACCCTCTGCAGTCCTACCCCCCTCCCCCGACCCACCCAAGATATTCTGTGACCGCCCCCCTTTTGCTATGATGACACACTTTAGGGCGTTTGTTCTGGTGGTCGACAAGCGGTTTTATTTAGATTTATCACTTTACCCCAATTCCTCTTGTCACGGTCCCCAAGCCGAAGAAAATCGCCTGGCGTTAGACAGAATAGACTATGTGAAGTGCGTCATCGCAGCGGAGGAGAGAGAGAGAGGGGAGGAGAGAGAGAGGAGAGAGGAGAGAGAGAGGAGAGAGCTAATATTTTTCAAACAAGGTGTAGGCCTACAGAAATAAAGTAACCACTTTTGAATGATTAATCATCTCTAGATAATTAACCACAGGTAATCAAATAATTACCACATACGTGTTACCATCCTCCTTTCCCTCATACCACTACCTTTTCCATCTACCTACCTACCTACCTACTTACTCAACTACTTAAAGACTTCTCTAGGCCTTTCAAACTCTTCTTAAACCTGCACACATTACTGTCACTTCCTTTCTTCAGTGCCAAGACTCGATGGCGAGCACTTTTAAGGTTGGCACTGATCTCCAACTCGAGGGAACTGGGTGGCACCCTGGAGTGCCACTCCTCGGTTGTAAGGCTTCGAAGTTCCCTTCGGTGGCACCTCACAACGTGCATCATGTCCTCCTTGACCTTCTCGGGTCTTCTTCGCAAGGTGGCACTTGTATGTGTCAAGGGCCAGGTATATTTTAAAATTGCTGCAGTGGAAATAAACATACACACGCGAGTGTACATGTAAACACACACACGCAAGTGTACATGTAAACACACACACACACGCACATACACACGTATGCACATACAGGTTAATTCTCAGAAAGATATGATGATTAGGGAAGTAAGTAATATGACCCCAAGTGCAGTGGTCAGAGTTCTCGGCTGCCACTACGGTGGTCCGGGTTAGAGTCCCGCCCAGGCCCGAAATAATTTCAGTATAGCTGCGCTGCGAGTCGTTACTCCAACTCTCGTGGACGGGAGTTGGGAGTGTGTGTGCGTGTAAGATCACAGCATTACCCATAGATCGTTCATATATGAGCTCTGATCTCTCATCTGGGAGGGAAATAGCTGTCGATCACGAGTTCAGCCCGTGATCCAATACCATGGTGAATCACGCACGCTCCACCCATAACCAGCAGGGGGAGACCATGATGATTAATTCATACCTTACACGGCCTAGTGAGGCTGCCACAGAAAATAACCGTTACACTTTTGAATTCTTTGGCCAACCGTTGCGGTCGACTTGGTAGGCCGCTGGCTTCAGGCACACCGATGACATTGCCAGATATCGACGCCAAGTTCTTAGATCACAGTGAGTGATGAGGGCGAAACAGAAGTCTGCAGAAGCCGCCAGACGATTTTATTCAGCTTAGAAGAGCCTCTACAGGGAGCAAATAGCTTATCTACTCGAATTTTCAAAACGTCGTGAGTAGATTTTTATTTTTGGTAGTTTGGTTATGAAAGCAAACCATGACGTCGCGAGACCTGACCACTCACATAGAGGTCAGGGAGGACACTGATTCAATATAATATTCATAAAACCCATCGAAACATGTTTTAATCTGAATAAAATCACAATACCCTTTAAGTCCCTATATACTATGTGTGTGTGTGTGTGTGTGTGTGTGTGTGTGTGTGTGTGTGTGTGTGTGTGTGTGTGTGTGTGTGTGTGTGTGTGTGTGTGTGTGTGTGTGTGTATGTGTGTGTGTGGAAAAGGTGCGTGACGAAGACACGAATTAGAATCCAAGATTATTTCCAAGTAGTTTCACACAAAAGGCTTCTTTTATTATTTCTCCGAAGAAACCTTTTGTGCGAAACTAGTCAGAAACAAACTTGGATTCTAATTTGTGTCTTTCTCACCCACCTTTTCTAACTTGTCACAATGTCTCAACATAGGTATATATATATATATATATATATATATATATATATATATATATATAGTGTGTGTGTGAGTGTGTAAGTGTGTGTATTCTGGGATGCTCCAAATTTACTGCTCAGAGCAACTAATCACTGAATAATATTATCAAAGATCCCTTCCCACTGCACAATCAATTCACGTGGCATGGGATCAAACGAGAGACTGGGGCACGTCTAGCCTGTCTACTAAAATCCTGCAAGTGTGATGCACGCTGCCCGTGAGATGGCACACTTGAAAGACTTTGTTCAAGTTAATATGATTTCATTCAGGTGTGGATTGTCCGTTCTGCTGTCCCTTTCCCCACTCCCCCTGCTGGTGGTAAGAATAAGAAGATTCGTTATCAGCGACCACACAACTATTACGACCACTGGCGAATATCATTGACCACAAGGAAAGGAATTTGCAGATATTATTCTTTATCCATATAAATAACAATCACTAATAAAGATAAATAAAAAAGTAATGTAATAACATCATAATCATCCATGTATCTATAGATTATGATCATTATGTTATTATATTATTACATTACCTTTTTCTCCAAATAAATAAAATAAATAATAGAAATAAATAAAAAGTAATGTAATAATGCAATTACATAATCATAATAATAATAATAATAATAATATGATAAATGACAACAATTATAAGATAATAATAACAATAATAATAATAATAATAATAATAATAATAATAATAAACAATTACCTTTATTAATATAAATCACTATGCAGTAGTACTGCAAGCTACAACAGTCGACATACCTCGACAGACTGAAGAGCAAGCACATGCATAGGACACATTTACACACACACACACACACACACACACACACACACACACACACACACACACTCATAAAGGGAGAGAGAGATACACAGAGAAAATATTGAGACAGAGAGATATAGTGAGAGAGGCTAAAAGATAACAGTGAGTTATTTGTGGACCTAATTACAAGAAGCCTCATCGTCTCGAACAAATATGCATATCGTCCTTAATGTTCTTACAAGAAAAAAGTTCAATTACACACACGTACGTACACACACACGCGCACACGTTCGTACATGTATACACAAGTACATACCACCAATTCTTGTGTTCAACTGTATCTTATCAGTAGCTTGTTTAGTACGCCGCATCACACCCAAACCACCATTAGATGCGCTCCGTTAATTCAGTCAGAGAGGGGGACAGGGGAGGGGGAGAGGGGGGCAGGGGGAGGGAGGGGGACAGGGGGAGGGAGGAGAGGAAAGAGGGAGGGAAAGAGATTGGAGGAGGATAGGGAGGTGGAAAAGGAGGAGAGGGTAGGGGTAAGGGGAAGGAGTGGGTAAGGGGAGGGAGAGAGGGAGGGGGTAAGAGGAGGGAGGGGGAGAGGGGGAGGGAGTGGGAAAGGGGGAGGGAGGGGGAGAAGGGGAGGGAGGGGGAAAGGGGGAGGGAGGGGGAGCAGGGGAGGGAGTGGAGAAGGGGAGGGAGGGAGGGGGAGAAGGGGAGGGAAGGGGAGAGGGGAGAGGAGAGGGAGGGGAGAGAGATTTGAGGAGGAGAGGGAGGTGGAATAGGAGGGGGAGAGGGGAGGGAGGGGGAGAGGGGAGAGAGGGGAGGGAGGGGGAGAGGGGAGGGAGGGGGAGAGGGGAGAGAGGGGAGAGGAGGAGAAGGAGGTGGAAGAGGAGGAGGGGAGGGGGAGAAGAACAGGGCAGGGAACGATATGTGAGTGAAAGATGGAGAGGAAGAGGAGGGGGAGGAGAGGGAGAGGAAAAGACAGTGAAAAGAAAGGGAAACGGGGAAAGGAACAAAGTAATAGGAATGAAAATAAGGAATATCTTGATACGAAACTGACGGAGAAAGAGGAGAGAATGTTACGAAAGGCTAAAAAGAAAAAGTGAAAGAAGAAGACGACGAAGAAGAAGAAGAAGAAGAAGGCGAAGACGACGAAGAAGAATAAGAAGAGGAAGAACAAGAAGAGGAAGAACAAGAAGAGGAAGAAGATGAAAAAGATGGAGAAGAAGAGGAAAAAAAGAAGAAGAAAAAGAAGAGGAAGAAAAAAGAAGGGAAAATAAAAAGAAAAAAAGAAAAAAAGAAGAAAAAAGAAAAAGAAGAAAACGACGAAGACCAAGACAACGACGACGACGAAGAAGAAGAAAACGACGAAGACCAAGACAACGACGACGACGAAGAAGAAGAAGAAATGACCTTGCAACGGGCAGGAGCAGGTCTGGAGTACCATATAGCATCATAAGCGTTCATAAAAATCGCCATTTGCAAAGTAATACAAACTCGGCGCCATTTGCATCGCCCATTCCAACACCTCAGGCCCACGAAGAGAGAATCTTACACGCCCATAAGTTCACACAAACGTACATAAATACATACATAAACATGTATACACATGTACATACACGTTATTTTTATCGTAGTCTACGAGAAGGCCATCGTGACGTCATGTCGTAATGGTCGAGACGATAGAGAGAGAGAGAGAGAGAGAGAGAGAGAGAGAGAGAGAGAGTGGGGAGGAGAGAGAGAGAGAGGGAGAGAGGGAGGGAGAGAGAGAGAGAGAGGGAGAGAGAGAGAGGGGAGGGAGAGAAAGAGAGAGAGGGGGAGAGGGAGGGGAGGGAGAGAGAGAGAGAGAGGGGAGGGAGAGAGAGAGAGAGAGAGAGAGAGAGAGAGAGAGAGGGAGAGAGAGAGAGAGAGAGAGAGAGGGAGAGAGAGAGGGGGGGAGGGAGAGAGAGAGAGAGAGGGGGGAGGGGAGGAGGGAGAGAGAGAGAGAGAGAGAGAGGGGGGGGAGGGGGAGAGAGAGAGAGAGAGAGAGAGAGAGAGAGAGAGAGAGAGGGGGGGAGAGAGAGCGAAGAGAAAGGGAGAGAGAGGGAGGAAGGGAAGGAGAGAAAGAGAGACAGAGAGAAAGAGGAAGGGGGAGGGAGAGAGGGGGAGGGAGAGAGGGAGAAAGAGGGAGAGAGAGAGAGAGAGAAAGAAAGGGAGAGAGAGGGAAAGAGAGAGTGATAGAGATAGAGAAAGAGAACGAGAGAGACCGTGACTAAGAGTATTTGTAATGAAAAAATAAAAACGAATTCTTGTATGTGTGTGTGCACGCGCGTGCACGTTCTTACGTGCACGTGAAGTGGGGGTGTGGGGGGGTCCAGAAATAGCTGTACCCGCAGCCTCTGTTTATACCGGAAACCGGCACCGGTGCTGTGGAGACGGAAGATCAGAGGCGTGAAAGAAAAAATCCTCCCCGAGGGAAAAAAAAAAAAAAAAAAAAAAACCTGACGATGCGCTATCTCCGACGATCTGAGGGCTTTCACACCCACAACCTCCTCCTCCTCCTCCTCCACCACCTCCTCCGCCTTCCCCTCCCCCTCCACCTCCCGTTCTTCAGATCTCCAAGTAGAGCATCAGCCTAGATCAGATATAGCGTCCCCACCCACTACAACCTTGTAATGGTGATAGTAGTGGTTGTGGTGGTAGTCAGGGTTGTGGTGATTGTGGTAGACATTGGTGGTAATGGCGGTGGATGGTGAGTGGTGACAGGTAGTGGAGTAACAGCCTTTGGTGGCAATGGTGATAGGTGGTGTTGGTGGTGGGTGTTGGTATGTGGTATTTGTGTTGCTGGTGTTAGTGGGTGTTAGTGGGTGATAATGTTGGTGGTGGCATTAGTGTTGGTGGTGGATAGTAGTAGTAGTAGTAGTAGTAGTAGTAGTAGTAGTAGTAGTAGTCGTCTGTGGGAGATATATCCTGACTGCTTTCACCACACAGTTCCACGAGGATGGAGGTCATTTAGAAGAAGAAAGAAAAAAAAATAGTAGTAGTAGTAGTAGTAGTAGTGGTAGTAGTAAGAGTGGTGGTGGTGGTGGTGGTAGTGTTTCTGGTAGTGGTGGTTGTGGTTGGTAGTGACGCCTGGTAGTTGACGGTTGTTGTCACAGGCCACATTCCGCATGTCACTCCCGACACGGAAGAACCCACAAACAACGTCTCGATCCTCATCGCGTCCTCGTACCGACGAAGGTCTCCTCGAAGTCGCTGGAGACGGACCGGAGGAAGTCCTCTTGCTTCTCCCGACGGCGGCGGCGGCGGAGATTTATGGTAATTGAAGAGCGGCTCTGACGAAGGCGCTGACGAAGATGAAAGGGGCGCCTCAGACAGTTAGCGATGGCGAGACGGTGACGTGACTTGCAGGTTGCCTTCCTGTGAACTGTGACCGTAGTTACGGTGACGATTAGAGAGAGAGAGAGAGAGAGAGAGAGAGAGAGAGCGACAGGAGATGGATATATATATATATATATATATATAGAGAGAGAGAGAGAGAGAGAGAGAGAGAGAGAGAGAGAGAGAGAGAGGAGAGAGAGGAGAGAAAGATAGAGAGAGGCAGGAGAAAGACAAGAAAGAGAAAGGAGAGGGAGAGGAAGGAAGAGGAAGGGAGAGAGAAAGGGAGAGAAGGAGAAGGGAAAGAGAGAGGAAAGGAAGAGGAAGGGAGAGGAGAGGGAGAGGAAGGGAGAAAGAAAGAGAGAGGAAGGGAAAGAGAAAAGGAGAGGAGAGAGAGAGGAAGGAAGAGAGAAAGGGAGAAGAGATGGAGAGAGAAAGGGAGAGGAGAGGGGAAGAGAGAGAGAGAGAGAGAGAGAGAGAGAGAGAGAGAGAGAGAGAGAGAGAGAAGGAGAGAGAGGGAGAGGAGAAGGAGAGGAAGGGAGAGAGAAAGGGAGCGGAAGGGAGAGATAGGGGTAGAAGAGAGAGGAGAGAGCAAGCGAGAGAGGTAAAGGAGAGACTTAAAGAGAATCTTCGCTGGAACCCAAACCAGCTCCTGTGCCCTACATGCTAGGGCAGGTATCAGTCACAGGCAGTCTGGATTTAAACCCAGGTCTGCGCCGTGCGAAGCGAGAGAGAAACCAACGCTCCAGAGCGGTGCACCCAAGGGTGAGTGTACTGCCGACAATAAATAATGAAGGGAGATGGCAGCATTTGATAGAGACGCAATTTAGATTAATCAAAGTAGTGTGGACGTAGTTATTAACAAGGTTAAATACAAGGGTCAAGGTAAGTAGATTAATGAGGGCAGAAGCAGCAGCAACATATATATATATATATATATATATATATATATATATATATATATATATATATATATATATATACATATATATATAGTATTATCAATAATAATAATAATGTGTGCACATGAAAACACACGCAATCGCGGTCTCTCTTTCTCTGTATCACACACGCAGAATAAAATGGCCACAAATAGAACATAATTTCTAGATACCATTATAATTGCGCAATCTTACGGAAAATTAGTTAATTAACCCCAAAATCTAAATATTCAAAGCCTTTCCACATACAGGGATGTGGACCGTAAGGGTGACGTCATATCGTTCTGTTCAGGCCAGGAAATAAATAGATAAATGTTCGAGTCCTTGGCTGTACATTTCAATTTCTGCATGTATGCCTCCTCGAGTTTCTCGATGTTGATGGCTTAGAATTAAAGTGAATTAAGGTTGATAAATGTAAATAGGTATAATATACATATATATATATATATATATATATATATATATATATATATATATATATATATATATACATGTGGAAAATGAAATAGAATTAATACATCAAATACATCATATACACTTCATGTTTGAACTGACACTGACGCTCGGCGGTTTTGTTCAGCTGAAGGCGGATTCCTGGTGATGAAGGGGTTAACGATCTCGTGAAGATGGCGTTTAAGACCATCTCGGTTGACGCGCACCCCCTCCCTTCGTTACGCTGCTGTCAGGAGATTTTATTCAGTCGGAGAAAGGACCCACGATGCTCCAGTTCTTGTGAAAACTTTCTCTGGTCCCTTCCCCTCTTTCACTCCATCCTCAGCCCTCTCATCACACATCCTTTCTCCAGCTGGTCTCCATGAAGACTGGGAATCCCCCTCCCACAGAACCAGGAATAGTTCCCCCACATAAACAACCCCTACAGGATTCATTACAGTAACACCCCATCCCTATATAAACACCCCAACCCTAGAGAACCACCCCCACACCTACAGGAACCTCCCCCTCCCCCCGCACACACAGGGAAATCTCCCCCCTCTCCCCCCCAAAAAAAAAAAAAAATGCGTAGATCTCCCTTCGGAACCCAACAACTTTGAGCAACATTGGTGTAATTAGTTTAGGTTCAATTTACATACCCGGGACCACGTGAACGTCGCACTTATTGGCTAACCCCCCCGCAGAGCGCCGCGGTGAATTCCTCCCATTGTAAGCTCAGACGTAATTAACCCAATCTCGTTTATTATTATTCCCTGTGCATTGTAGTGTTCGAGTTTTCTTTCCGTTTTCTATACGACAGGGTCAGCAGTTGTCACGCGATCGTTTGTTCCCACAATGCTGCTTTTTCCAACGATATTTACTGCCAACATTGGATCCCATGATACCGATGCTTGAATGCAAGTATACATGAAGCACTTCTTTGGGGATCAATAGCAATTCAATATATTGACAATACATTGACTCACTCTCTCCAACCCACTCCATCCTCCTCTCCAAACCCACCCCCTCCCCCTTTCCAACTCCACCCCTCCTCCTCCTCCTCCCCAACCCACCCTCTCCCCCTCTCCAACCCACCCCTTCCCCTATCCAACTCCACAGCTCCTCCTCCTCTCCAACTCACCCCCTCCCCCTCTCCAACCCACCCCCTCCCCCTCTCCAACCCACCCCCTCCCCCTCTCCAACCCACCCTCCCCCTCTCCAACCCACCCCCTCCCCCTCTCCAACCCACCCTTCCCCCTCTCCAGCTCACCCCCTCCCCTTCTCCAACTTTTCCAATCCACCCACTCCTCCTCCTCCTCCTCTCCCTCCCTGCCTCCATTCTTTTCCCGTTGCACGCACGCAGCGGGACCGTGGCGGAGCTCCCCGGGGCCGCGGCCGTTCCGCCGCCGATGGCCCGGTCAGATAAGGTCCGCTAAGGTCCTCCTCCTCCTCTTCCTCCTCCTCCCTCCATCTCGTCCTCTGGTCCGGTCCGTTTCTCACAATACACTCGCCTATCTACCTGCCTGTCTGTTTCTGTCTCATTTCCTCTGTCCGTTTATCTCTACACGTGTGTCTGTCTGCCTGCCTGCCTGTCTATCAGTCTGTCTGCTTATCTGTGACTCTCCGTCCGTCTGCATGGCCTCGTACCTTCAAGCACATAAGAGTGTCTTTCTCCCTCACGTAAATTAAATCACCTGACAACAATTAAAAATAATAAACAAACAACAATCGACGGAAACTCGACTTGATGCCTCAGTTGAATACAATCGTTTCACAGTTTTAGCAATAAATAAATAATAATAAAATAATAATAATCGCTAACATAATGAACAGGTTCATAATATAATTCAATTGAACATTAACATCTCCCCTCCCCCAATTCCGTACCAGGCTCCGTGACTCCCCCAATACACACACACACACACACACACACACACACACACACACATACACACACACACACACTCCAAACCCTAGCAAAGACGCGATTATATCGACCAGTCCCTTCCTTGCCGGGTAGTACTTTATCCTTCAAATTCTCAGTTCTCATCTCATTCACTTCCGTACACCCCCTCCCCCTGGAATAAGGTTAATTTAATTTTGTATCCCCCCAATCGTCGACATAACGTCTCGGCCCACCCTCGACAATCGCAATGATCAATTACCTCCGTTCTGCTGTGTGTGTGTGTGTGTGTGTGTGTGTGTGTGTGTGTGTGTGTGTGTGTGTGTGTGTGTGTGTGTGTGTGTGTGTGTGTGTGTGTGTGTGTGTGTGTGTGTGTGTGTGTGTGTGTGTGTGTGTGTGTGTGTGTGTGTGTGTGTGTGTGCGTGTAAGAGATCTACCACGGTCCTGGATCACGTGCTCGACTTGTGCTCAACATCGATTACTCTCCTGATTGTGATGTCTTGACCTTACATGCACAACATACCCATTCCGTTGCTCAGCGGGGTTAGTAACGATTTACAGCATTTGTGGAAGTTTTCCACGCCATGAGTTTGGCCCGAACTTGGTACTGTAGCATGGCAGTCTGAGACGCTAACCATTACCCACCCACACATATATACACACACACAGCAAGCGTGTGACTGACGTGTACAGTTGGCATACCAAGTTCTCCGGCACTTTGTTACCATGTACTTGTACTTCATGCGTTCTAATCCACATATAAACGAAGAAGCTTCTCCACTGGTTGTCATGGAAACGAAAGTAAACAAAAGACTGATGGATTACAATACGACAGTTTTCAAAATTTTCTGTTAATACCATACATCGAGTCTTGCCGGGAAAATTTTCTCTTCAATGCAATAGTTTTACGAACTTGTTTCCATGGAACTAAATAATTAAATCCAAGTTCGTGTTTATTACAATAAAAAAGGATAAGACACTAAAATAAACGAGAACACTAAATAACACAAAATAATAAATAACAAACTGATTAGATGCATGGATAAATAAATACTGTAACAGATGTTTACACGTGTACATTATAGGAGTGGTTTTGTCCATACACTTGAACACAGATACACGTTTGAGTCTGTGTGCGCATGTACACATATACGAGCGAGTCTACATACACATGTACACACATGTATGCATTTGAGTGCGCATACACACATACGCCAACACAACGCATGTGCAGGATTGATCGTTTCCGACCCATTCGAGACAAAGCCGTCTTCCTTACGTTCTCTTCCTATCCACTCTTGATTGTCCCTTTCCTAATAGTACCTTTCCATAACACGCATCTTCACCTTCTCTCACTATTTTCCCCGTCCCAATAGTACCCCGCATTCTTTCACTCTTCCTTCACCACTCCTCTCCCCTCCTCCTCCTTCCTCCTCTCTCCTCCCTTCCCTCCACAGCCTCGAAAGCAACCTCCACTAGCGCCCGGCTCCTCTTAAAGGCGAGATGCGGAGGAATGGTCGACCAGTAACACATGGTAGGTAGTTCACAGAAACCAACACCAGAGTGTCACACAAGGACTTGCTGTCAGTAGGGGTGCATGTAAGGCGGGTACCCGTATCGGTGTATGGTCAGGTTCAGTTCGGGGAGTTCGGGGAGTTCTGGGGACCACCTGAGAGCTTTCCTTCCTTGAGTAGGAACCTCAAGCAAAGAGCTTCTGTCCTGACAAAGAACTGACATGGACTCCTAAGGCTTTGATTTCTGTCTAAACACTCATTCATTTACGCATGTATGTATGCATGTATGCACGTATGTATGGGTATATGTATAAATCAATCATTATAATAATAATAAATGCTAATTAAACGACTCTTAAAAATTCTCCACAAGAGAACACAAAACTCAGGCGCCACCCACGAGCAGCTGGTTTCTTCCTTGGGCGGACCCATCTCCAAGAACGCCCTTTCCTGCACATAGACGACCTCATCAGCGAGACATAAACCCCAAAGGCCAACTCTCCCATAAGCCTCACCGACACCAAGGCGGTGCCTGAAGCTCAGAATTCGGCCAAAGAACGCTCCTGAAACCAACCTGAGAGATCCTGAAGCTGGAAGCTTCACCAACAACACGACAAAAGGTCAAAATGTGCAAATGAAAAAATATATATTTATAAAAGTTGAACAAGGGGGGGTAGAGCACTCCCTCCCCCCCAACGCAAATTCTCCCAAAGCCAGCGGGCAGCTTAAAGTAGACAAATCTGTTCATGAGCAAGGCAGCTGCGAGGTGCCATGCAATGTTTGCAACGCTACCTCTGCATGGCACTGGCATGCACATGCACTCGTGCATGACAACTTCAGTATACTACAAAACGTTTAATTAACAGGCTAAACGTTTCAGCTGGTATTCAAACGTTTAATTAGTCTACCAAACATTGTTAACCTACAAAACATTAATTTATCAAAACAAACGTTTAGTTGCCATTCTAAACGTTCAGATGATATTCCAAACGTTCAATTGGTCTACCAAACATTAACCTAGAAAACATTAATTTATCATGCAAAACGTTTAAATGGCATGCCAAACGTCCAGTTACCCTACCAAGCGTTGTAAGCCTGTTATACATTCACTTAAGTCTAACAAACATTAACTTAACCAACCAAAACATTCAGTTCAGTCAGGCAAACGTTCAGTTTTGATAAAAGTATATATTCTCTTGGCCACGACGATTCACTGAATAGATATACGTTCAGATCCATAAACAAGAAAATTTTATTCAGATCAGGCAAGACCTCAATGTTCCTGTTTATAATGGTTACAATCAATAAAGAAGAAGCTACAGGTAAAACAAAAACATTCACTATCACAATAAACAAACAAATAAATAAATAAACTAGTGAATAATGAATAAATAAATAAATAAAGCGAGTAAACGTCCAGTTTACACATGAATATACATATATTTTTCGATCCATACAAATTCTTACGTAATACGGTACTACATGCACGGAAAAGCACGCAAGCTTAAAGTAATACTGTACTAATAATGCTACACGTTGTAAAACTACGAGACGTAAAGAAAACGGGGTACAAGTAAAAAAGAGGTTTATGAAAAGAGAAAAGCTTGACCAGAAAGAGAGAGACACCGGAAGAGACAGGGTCAGGTAAAGAAGAGGACAAAACGCGTAAAAAATAACTAAACAAAACATAAAAACAAAAATAAATAAATATATAAATAAAATTCTTTCTATTCAGCTAAGGCGAAAGGTCAACAGGCAAAGGTCTGATTATTTTGTTCAAATAAGAGAGGCTTCCTACCTCAAACTAACAACCTATTTACCTTTAGTCCAAATGAGAACTTTAATAACTTTATTCTGGCTGAAGCCAGTCGATTAATATAATTCCAGACCTCAAAGGATTATACGCATATTGACTAAGCCAGAGATAACGAAGAAGAGATTAATACAGCAGCCTGCCGCCACCCGAGGCAAGAGGCTAAATCCGTGAAGAGGAGTGAGAGCGAGACAGACTCGCTCGCTTGACTACGGTTAGGCTAGGCTAGATTAGGTTGGGTTGGGTTGGGTTGGGTTAAGTTGGGTTAATTTGGTTTGGTTTGGTTTGGGTTGGGTTAGGTTAATTTGGGTTAGGCTAGGTTGATTTAGGTTAGGTTGGGTTAAGTTAGGCTGGGTTAGGTTAAGTTGGGTTGGTTTAGGTTAAGTTAGGATGGGTTAAGTTACGTTAGGTTAGGCTGGGTTAGGTTAAGCTGGGTTAGGTTAAGCTGGGTTGGGTTAAGTTAGGTTGGGTTAAGTTACGTTAGGTCAGGTTGGGTTAGGTAAAGTTGGGTTAGGTTAGGTTGGGTTAAGTTACGTTAGGTCAGGTTGGGTTAGGTTAAGTTGGGTTAGGTTAGGTTGGGTTAAGTTACGTTAGGTCAGGTTGGGTTAGGTTAAGTTGGGTTAAATTAGGATGGGTTAAGTTACGTTAGGTCAGGTTGGTTAGGTTAAGCTGGGTTAAGTTAGGTTGGGTTGGGTTAGGTTGGTTAGATTAGGTTTGATACCTAACGACAGTCAGTACTGACCCTTCCATTGAGTTTTTGAGGCTATTATACTTGCCGCCAGGCGATTTTATTCAACTGAAAGAACCCTAAATCAGCAGCAAAATAGTTTACCAGGTCATGAACCAATCCCAGTTAATACTATCGATGCCGTCAGGTGATTTTATTACAATGTGCGAGGAGGAAGAGGGATGTCCGTAGCGTAGAGTTGAAAATACAAACAACTTCCACGCAGTAAAAGAATTGTGGAATGACCCAAGGTCAATTGGCTACTGACCTCTGTTTCGTCTAAAGGTCAACAGACCCTTGACCTTGTTATGGTACGTTTGGCACGGTGCCGCAACGTCTCGGCCAATAACAAAACAATGGCACTCGACCATGTCATCAGCGTCTGTTGGTCCGCCGAACTCAGCCAACTTTTCAGGAGCACCGAAAGCTATCAGCGAATACGCGAACGCGCGCATACAAAAAAAAAAAAAAAAGTGAGCAACCCGCACATGCGCCGCAAGACTGCGCATGTCTGCGCAAGTGCACGACCGCATTTGCCCTAGTTGTCAACGGTGTGTGGGTACTCACTAAAGAATCTATCGTTCAGGTTAGGTTAGGTAAAGTATTGCCAAATATTGACGCATTACCGCCAATGTAACGCTCACCTTAGGTCACGTGATTACATTGGCAATGGATTGAGGTACCGGTGATTGCACTTGCCCTGGCAATGTGAGCGTGTATCGATGTCACCACATAAGTACATTTTGACCAAAAATAAATACATAAATACATAATAAATAAATCCGACGCCATTCCCAATGACGTTGACGCATGACGTCATCCGACCCAGTTCATTCGAGGTCACGAGTTCAAATCTCCGCGGGAATGTGATACGATTCGTTTGTTTTCGAAGTAAAACAATGTTTACACACATATGCACACACACAGGCAGAGTGGGCGTGAATTAAATAACATGTCAGGGCAACTGATTTTCCATGTAAAAAATGTGTATGTGTGTGTGTGTGTGTGTGTGTGTGAGTGTGTGTAATTCACCATGGTCTTGAATCACGTGTTGGACTCGTGATCGGCAGCTATTCCCCTCCCGCAAGAGAGCTCAGAGGTCATATATGACCGATCTATGGATAATGCTGTGTGACCTTACACTCACACCCAACTCCCCGCGAATGTGAGTTGGAGTAACGACTTGCAGCGCAGTGATACTAAAATCATTTCAGCCCTGGGCGGGATACGAACCCGGACCACCGTAACGGTGTCCGGGAACTCTAGCCACTGCGCCATCGTGTGTGTGTGTGTGTGTGTGTGTGTGTGTGTGTGTGTGTGTGTGTGTGTGTGTGTGTGTGTGTGTGTGTGTAAATCAACCTAAAATCATGCCCCATAATCTAGCAACACTGCGCAACAGCGGCTGACGCCGCAAAAAAATAGAAAAATAAATAAAAGATAAATGAAATAAAATAAAAATTAAATAAATAAATAAATGATAAAACAATCAATAAAACAAAATATGAAAAATAGAATAACATACATGGAAAATAAGAATAATAAATTAGTAAATTGATAAATTAATAAAAACAATTAATAAAATAATCTGTTTGGGTGCAGCCGACCATCTGGCCATCATCTGGGCCAGCAGGAGAAGGAGGAGGAGGAGGAGGAGGAGGAGGAGAGGTGAAAAAGAAGAAATGAGAGGGCCTGTCAACATATTAGTCCAATGGGAAGGGAGAGCGAGAGAATGAGACAGAATAAGAGAGACAGGGGGAGGGAGAGAGAGAAAGAGAGAGAGAGAGAGAGAGAGAGAGAGAGAGAGAGAGAGAGAGAGAGAGAGAGGGGAGGAGTGAGAGGAGTGAGAGAAAAAGGGGAGTGAGAGAGAGAGATAGAGAGAGAGAAGGGGGAGAGGGGGAGAGAAAGGGAGAGAGAGAGAAGGGGGAGAGGGAGAGAGAGATAGAAGGGAGAGGAGAAAGAGAGAGGGAGAGATAGAAGGGAGAGAGAGAGAGAGAGTGAGAGAGAGAGAGAGAGAGAGAGAGAGAGAGAGAGAGAGAGAGAGAGAGAGAGAGAGAGAGAGAGAGAGAGAGAGAGAGAGGGCTAATTAAGGACAATACAACACGGAAGAGGTGGAGTCGTAGAAATGGTACAGATAGAGATTGCAGTAGACGATAACAGTACGGTGATTGAGATTGAAATTAAAAGTGATTAGTATTCTTATTGTGAGTGGGGATTAGTCTACAATCATAAAACGAGGCTGAGTGACCCTGGTCCGTAGGGGAGCCACGAAAGTCCTTAAAAACACTGACAGCATAAACCTTGTGTTTATCAAGATCCGGTAATAGGAGCAGTGTTACAGGGTAATAGTATTACCACGGAAACGGTATTACTACAGTAATAGGCCTCAATTGGGTAAAACATAAATTGATTGACCGACATTAATTACTTGATTCTGGCTAACGCCATACGATATTAGTCGGTTTAGGAAGGTTCCTGTCCCTTAAATTTAATCCCATTTGCAATTAGTTAAGCTTTAGTTAAGCTTTGACTAACCCATCTCCTTTGGGTTACAAAAAAAAAAAAAAAAAAAAAAAAAAATCCAAATGAACCCCCCCCTCCGCACCTCTCCTCGGCTGAATAAAATCACCTGGCGGTATTAGCCAGAATAAAGCCTTCTTGGGGCGTCACCGTGGCGATGAGGGTTAACCTATTGACCTGACGAGGCCTTTCATCTGTTCACAATTGCCTCCGAATCGCCTTTAGCGTTCTTCCTATTCACAAGAACGTCAATGGATCAATGGAGCGATCATTTCCCACGCCCTCACCAATCTGTTCTGTGAAGTGTTGCCCTTTTCCTTCCCTTTCCCGACCTAGTTATGGACCAAAAGGTCTCCTGTCCGCATGTTCCTCCTTTGGAATCCTTTTGTGATCCCAGCAGCAGATTTGGGCGTCAGCTTCCCAACTGTAGAAGAGATAGCGACCTCCCCCTCGCGTAAATTCCCGAACTGAAGAAGGGATGGCGACCTCATCTTTCTATCTCTCTCTCACTCTCTCTGAAGAATAAAGATTGCCAAATATACCTTTGCCTTTGGAGTGACTCCTCCCATTTACTTTAACCTGGCGGAGAGTTCCCCGGTGTTGTCAGATAGGTTGGTTCGTAATTCTCCAACACTGGTGAATTACATTGTTCCAATTTACTAATTTCTATTTTATGTTCACGTATACTTCCAGCCAAGACCCTTAAATATGATATACCTATATATATATATATATATATATATATATATATATATATATATATATATATATATATACACCAACGGCTTTTCCCCCTTTCTAGGGAGGTAGCCAAAGACAATAAAATCCACTCCCACCCATTCCATCCCCACATACTCCACTCCCATTCACCACAACCCCCTCCCTCTTTTCTTGACTCCTCCTGAATATATATATATATATATATATATATATATATATATATATGTATATATATATATATATATATATATATATATTTTTTTTTTTTTTTTTTTTTAACGATGGGTCTTCGCCAAGATAAAGTGGACTGACTGTAGAAACTCCCATAAGGTCATGCTCTTCAAAGTCTTTACGACCTTCAACGATTTTCAAGGTCTGTGTCAACTTACCTTTCCTTCCGAAGTGGCCGGCTCGCGCTTCTTCTCTGGAAAGAGAGAGAAAACAAGGTCAACATAAGGTCAACACGGATCAAGGTCATGGCACATAGAATAAGTAAATAAACAAATAAACAATCATAACAGAAAAGTAAACAATGATAAAATAAATAACGTTAGCGTATAATGAATATACAAAATAAAGAAATAAAGAAAATGTAACTAAGATGTACAGATATAAAAAAAAAAGTTTCCAGTATAAATGCATCAAGTTTGGGTATAAACAAATTCTACACATTTCAACAAAAACAAAAAGACGGAACCCCACGGGCGTAGATTTTTCCTGCATATATTACAACTGAGCAGATACACGCGCACAACTTACTGGTGTAGAGGATAGCGTCGTGATCCCCTCTTGTGAAATCCAGTGTTCAACACATGTTGCCGGCGTGAAAAAATAAGAGAATAAAAAATACATATAGTTACTACCCTCCTTGACCAAGGAGATTGTGTGTGTGTATTTACCTAGTTGTACCTAGTTGTATTTTACGGGAAGGGGAGCTATGCTCGTGGAGTCCCGTCTTCATATCTCATTTTATCTAAACTATTTTTCAATTCATGTATTGTTTTTGCACACACCACTTTCTCATCTAACTTGTTCCAACTGTCTAACTTGTTCCAACTGATGTGTGTGTGTGTGTGTGTGTGTGTGTGTGTGTGTGTGTGTGTGTGTGTGTGTGTGTGTGTGTGTGCGCGTATATGTGTACGCGCGAGTTTATGCGTGTGTGTTTGTGTGTGCATGTGTGCGTGCGCGTATGTTTGTGTTTGTGTGTGCGTGTATATGCGTGTGTGTTTGTGTGTGTATGTGTGCGCACCTGTACGTTTGTGCGTGTGTGTGTGTGTGTGTGTGTGTGTGTGTGTGTGTGTGCGTGTGTGTGTGTGTGTGTGTGTGTGTGTGTGTGTGCGTGTGTGTGTGCGTTCGCGCGCGAGTGCGTATGTGCGTGCGTGTGTACAAGGTAACCGCATTACCCATAAATCGGTCTATATGACCTATCATCTCTCACTCGAGAGGGTAATAGCATGTTTTCCAAGAGCATGATGAATCTTAAACGCGCACACAGGTACACACACACACACACACACATGTACACACGTACACACACACACACACACACACGTTGATGAAAAACTCCCCTTCACGTACTTTTACGCTGGAGTAACTAACTTCCATTTTAATTAACTGGATGAATACACGTTCCCTATCCAGGATGCGAACTGAAGACCATCCCACCGGGTCGGGTAGGGGCGGGGCTTGTTTAAGACGAGGCAGAGAGTGGGCGGGGCTTAATTTTAATCTAGAGTCAATTAAACTGATGCAAGTTTCTCTGGCTCAGATTATGAGCAGAGCTGCTCAGTTAAGGCATTTAAACTTTTAAACTAAAGTGTTGTCGAAGGAAAGCGTGTCCACGCAGGGAGGTGCTTAACCTTGCACGAAGACTTCGCTCTTATGCATCGTTTACACGGGGCAAGTAAGAGGCAAGTCAAGTGTGCAAGTTACTTGCTGTGCGTAAACATCGAATTTCTTTGTCAAGTAGATGTTTTACACACGGCAACTTGTAGCAAGTAACTTGCACACTTGACTTGCCTCTCAACTTGCCCCGTGTAAACAAGGATTAAGGGGTAGACTGGGCAAGTGGCAGACACCAGGGGTCGCTGGGTACTGAACCCAAGTCAGTGGACTTACGAGAATTAGGATTTAATCTAATCTTATCTATAAATTTGCTATCGGGTTTTTCTTTTCCTTTTATTATAAATGGCGACAGGTGATTTTATTCATATTCGCGAAAAAAATAATTAGCGATGAAGCAATAACGGAAAAAAAACAATGAAGTGTTTATCAACAAAATAATAATAATAACAATTAAGATGATAAAACTAATATAAATAATGATCTGATTCTTAAAAAACGAGTAAAGTTGCTAACAAACGAACATGACCGAAAACATAACCAACTTACAGGAGGTAATAATAATATCAACCAAGTGAAAAAGATTAAAAGCAATGCGAGAAATCAACAACGTACGCACACTTTAAAGATCAATAGCTTTACGCCATTTTGTGCTCCGCCATTTTGTGGATACTCAGTGCAGTAAGGCACAGTACACTCTAGGTTAACCCTCCTTTCAGTTGAAGAAGAGCAAAAACCGAAGTGAATGAAATATTCTGGCTTCAGAGGGACGCTGGTTATCGACTGATCCTGTCTCTCTCTCTCTCTCTCTCTCTCTCTCTCTCTCTCTCTCTCTCTCTCTCGCCCTCTCTCTCTATTCAAACGAAAGAAACCCTCCATTTCCATGTTAAGGGTCAAAGGCCATCTCGATTAACCGGCTCAAGGCAAATGTCGGATTATATTACACAGACATGTACATACACGCACACAAATTATACGTACATATACATAAACCCACATTTACATACCCATATACACATTTGCATACACAAACAGTATTATACCTATACATTCATACATATTCACGTCAATTCACCAATTATCATTATTCGAACTGATTATTTTTATATTTTTCAAATCCTTGTATAACAGTTTTTCAATTAATTTTATTCTGGCTAACGATAAAATATTTTATCAGAAAAAATACTTCTTTGCTTCCATGTCAGGTACGTACTCGTACAAGTCAGCACACAGCGTGAGTCAGGTCAGTCTATCCGATTTTGCTGACTTAAACGTCTCGACTAACTGGAAAGGTCGTTTATGACGTCACAGGTGTTGTGTTGAGACGACAAACAATTCTTTTTTTATTCCAAACTATTATTCCCCACTCCTTTTCCTACTACTACTACCACCAATACTACTACTAACACCACTGTTATTTTGCTACTACTACTATTGTCATTATTGTTTCTCTAAAATATTCTTGATTTTTTTTTTAACCGGGAGATGGTGCAAAGCGACTTGACGTCACACTTAAGCCCCGCCTCCCTGATCGCTGACAGACTCTGTATACATTGATTTCCCCGTTGCAACTCCAAAGTAAACATAAAAAAATGGGTCGGAGCTTAATTCTGCCCAAGCCACCATGAAAGAAAAGAAAGGAAATTGAACGATAGCTGTCCAAAAGTTTTTTATACGTTCCTGTGATGTGGACAGTTCTGTTTCGTACAAATTTCATGAAATTATATATATATATATATATATATATATATATATATATATATATATATATATATATATATATATATATGCAGCAATTTCTCCCAAATACGGACTTAGATAACATGCGAACAGGCCCTCAACTGCCCTCCCCCTCCTTTCCCTCTCCCTTTTTATTCCTTCGGAATTGAACATTTATTACTAGAATGGCGCATTGGAGATGTGTGTATGCGTGCGTGCGTGTGTGTGTGTGTGTGTGTGTGTGTGTGTGTGTGTGTGTGTGTGTGTACCCGCGTCTGTGTGTGCGCGCGAGTGTGCTTATATTATAGTGCGTATATCCGAATACTCCATAAATCCGACTATCCTGTTGCCATATTAGTCTAACATGGGAGGGATTAATGTACAGATATATGCATAGTTTTTTTCCTTACCTCCTCTCTCACATATATATCCACATAAAAAAACGCACACAAAGGTCACATACATACATACATACACACACACACACACAAACACACATTTGCAGGTCCACGCCACTCATTTACGAGGTCGTAAAGAATGGTCGTGTGCCTGATAGGTCGCGGAAGGTCGGTCGGTCGGTCGGTCGTGTAGGCGATGACCAAAACAAAGACGCAAAGGTGAACCTCTATTGTCGACAACATTTGGCATTAGTTCCGCTCGCCTCTGTGTGTATAGCTACGTATAACTGCGTGTAAAGATATATTTGAAAGGCTGTACGAACATAGCGAATTTTAGTATATACGTACATATATATATTATATATATATATACACATACATATATGTATATATATACACATACATATGTACATACATGTATATGTATATATATATATATACACATACATATATATATATATATATATATATATATATATATGTATATATATATATATATATATATGTGGAAAATCACCAAGGAAAAAATAAATGAAATGATGACTGAGCACTTTCGTCTATTTAGACGTCTACAGTAAACAGACGAAAGCGCTCGGTTATAATTTTATTATTTTCCTTGGTGGTTTTTCCGCATATTTAGAATCACGAGTTCATGTGATTTCTCATGCACATATATATATATATATATATATATATATATATATATATATATATACACATACACACATACATGTGTGTACGCATGTTGAAATTGGCGCGTGCGAACCGCGAGACAAAATAATTTGCATATTAACGAAAAAAGACCAAACTTGTTTTTTTGTCTCTTCATTCAACCACAACCGACCAGAAACTTCATCCCGAAAGCTGTCTCGGTCGATATTCCACGAAATTTTCACTTGACCTGACGAGCCACGATCCACCATTCTAGAAGGAAACGTGTTTGGTTCAGTTACCATAAACACATTTCTAGATTTCTACTTTCAGAGTATAAAGTTTTGCTATTCATTCTCTCTCTCTCTCTCTCTCTCTCTCAATCTACTGGTTTCCTCTGGAGAACTACAAATTTAATCTAATCCCTCCTGTCTTTCCAATTATCCTTTCAGTAGTTCTCGTAGACTCCCCCGCTATTTCCATTTCCCCTAATACAACAACTACAACAACAACAACAACTACTACTACAACAACAACAACAACAACAACCACTAACCCTCCTCTTTCACCAAGGGACCCCATTCTCGTGTTGCTAAGTCCCTCCTTGACCCTCTCTCCTCCTCCTCCTCGTCCTCCTCCTCTTCCTCTTCTTCCTTCCGTGGGCTCCACCTTGGCACTTCCATCGGGGGGCCAGACGAGAGGACCCCCAAGGTCCAACCAGCTGGACCCCACGCAGAGCACAACACAACCATCTGTGTCTTCCATGGCAATGTTCTTCATTTATTAATCTTATCTATTTACTTATTTGTCTGTATTTCCATCGTGGCCCAGTTTGTCTTTATACACCACCTTCAGGGGCGTATTGCGTCACTAGCATATACACATCTGATCAACACATATATAGTACATAATAAATATATACACACATAAGCATATCAACATACATACTATAGTAGACTCATCTCCGATCAAAAACTACTCATCACTTTCGACGTTTGTTATTCGTGTTTGTTTTTATCTTCATTGATTCTCGAATTTACCAAAATCTCCGACTCCAACATTTCAGCGCAGCATTGTCTTCAAGGAAAAAAGTCCTACATACTGCCGAAATATACTAATACACACACATTTATACAGATTTGATTATAATATATATACATACATACATATACATATATATACACATAATATATATACAGTACACACATATACATATATACACACATATACATATATACACACACACATATACATATACTCACACACACATATACACACAATTTCATATACATATATACATTTTACATACACATATACATATATACACATATGTACACACACATATACGATCACAGACACAAACACGGAAACAACACACACACAGAGAGTGCGCGAGCGCTTTCGCCAAACCCGTCGAAGCCCTTGACCCTCGGACGAAAACTGCGGCAGATGCAAATGGTGATGCTGCGGCGGCGGCAGCTCGACGTAGACGAAGTTTGGGGTCAGCGTCGCCCGAAGGTGAGCGGGGAGGGGGGAGAGGGGGGGAGAGAGGGGGGGATATCCAGTCCAGGGCATAGGAGGAGGGGGCGGGAGAGTTCTCTCTCTCTCCCCACCTCTCTCTCTCTCTCTCTCTCTCACTTAAAGAAAAGGATGGAATGGAGATAATAAGGAGGGGAGGGATGATTTGGAGAGAAAGGAGGAAGATTAGGAGAGAGTAGGAGGAGTAGGAGGAGGAGTAGGAGGAGGAGGAGGAGGAGGAGGAGGAGGAGAGGAGGGAGAGCGAGAGAAAGTGTGAGGAGGAGATAAGGACTTGGAAGACGGATGTCCGGCCTGTTGGAGAATGGTGGAGGGGTCTCATCTGAATACAACAGAAGCGGCAGAGAAAAGACAAGCAACACCATTTACAGAAGGGATAGTCTGATACACACACACACACACACACACACACACCTCGTGGCGCAGTGGTTAGAGTTTCCGGCTGACACGACGGCGGTTCGGGTTCGAATCCCGTCCAGGGCTGAAATAATTTCAGTATCGCTGTGCTGCGAGTCGTTACTCCAACTCTCGTGGGCGGGGAGCTGTGTGTGTGTGTGTGTATATATATATATATATATATATATATATATATATATACATATAAAGTCACAGCACTGTCTACAGATCTACATACGACCTAAGAACTCTCATCCGGAAGACTAATACCTGTCGATCACGGGTCCAGCACGAGTTGAAAGGCCATAATTATCCACACACACGAGCTTAGTAGAATAGCCTTGTAATAAATATTGTAATTTTATATATATATATCTATATATATATATATATATATATATTATATATATATATATATATATATATATATATATATATATATATATATATATATACTAAATCAATAAAGAGTACCACCCAGCACGTAAGGGGTCCTTTCCTTACCAGTTAATTTCATTATGCTGCCAGACGATTTTATTCAACCACGTGGTATATATATATATATATATATATATATATATATATATACATACATATGACGTAAATGGAGTAGGAAACACAGGAGTCTTAGTCCGAGTTTATTCCTGACCAGTTTCGCAGGTATGCTTTTATGAAAAAGCATACATGTGAAACTAGTCAGGAATAAACTCAGACTAAGACTCCTGTGTTTCGTACTCCATTTACGTCATATGTATGTATGTATGTATGTATATATATATATATATATATATATATATATATATATATATATATATATATGGTGGGTGGTGGTTTTGCTGGACGTTGTGGTGGTAGCGGGGTGTGTGTGTGTGTGTGTGTGTGTGTGTGTGTGTGTGTGTGTGTGTGTGTGTGTGTGTGTGTGTTTGTGTGTTCCTGAGCTCTATAGCATCGCCCGGTGTTCACCACAATAGGATCCATTGACACCATCCCCGTCCTACAAGGGTTAGGTAAAGGTTACGCTCACGTCACACAAAAGACCACACGTCACGCTCGTCACAGTCACGTGCACACAAGCATTCGGGTCTCCATTCACGTCTCTGCCCAAGACAGAGTCGCGCAACACGAGTTTCCGGACTGCCGCGCAACACGAGTCTCCCGGACTGCCGCGCAACACGAGTCTCCCGGACTGCCGCGCAACACGAGTCTCCCGGACTGGCGCGCAACACGAGTCTCCCGGCCTGTCGCGCGACACGAGTCTCCCGGACTGTCGCGCGACACGAGTCTCTCGGACTGTCGCGCAACACGAGTCTCCCGGACTGTCGCGCAACACGAGCCCTCCGGACTGTCGCGCAACACGAGCCCTCCGGGCTGTCGCGCAACACGAGTCCCCCGGACTATCGCGCAACACAAGTCTTCGGGCTGTCGCGCAACACGAGGTCGCACAGGCCGGTGTCGCACTGTCCGGCGCGGCGCCGCCGTTGCGGGTCGATGTTGGCGACACCAAAGTCTTCCTTAGGAGTCTTTAGACTCGAAAGGTTACGATAGTATCTTAACCAAGGGGAGTTGGTGGTTGTTATATCAAATTCTGGCTGCCGCCAGGTGATTTCATTAAGCACTTTGAACTTGCAAACTTAGTCTAGCTGGGTCCGGGGCTGCCGCATAGTGTGACATCGGACTCATGAAGCGTGGTATGTATGTGTGTGTATATATATATATGTATATATATTGTAACTTTACCGGTTTTATTATTGTCATAGTATTTTATTCAGCTCCTTGGTACCCTTTCAACTAGTCTCCACATGACTCGTACCTACAAGGCAGCAGATTTTATAAACAAAAACTTCTTTATATTGGCAATCTCTTAGAATTAGTAAATCTCCAATATTTGGTACGAAAATTCCGAAGTTCCTAACATTCTTTTAATACCAGAAACACTTCCACATTCTGGTACAAGCAATAAAAGATTACAAAGGAGGACCATCCCAAGAGACCTTTTGGTCCATAACTAGGTCGGATGCAAAAAATTATGATAAATAAATAAATAAATAAAATAATAATAATACAAATAATAAGATAAAATAAATAAATATGTAAAGTTAAATAGTAAAGAAACAGGTTAATAGTAAACAATAATAATTGGACCTTATCAGTATAATTATTTCACAGTTTCGATTAAACAAATAAATCCTAACTGCTACTTTAAATATATTATTCTGGCTGACGCCAAGGCTTTCTTATAAATCGTTCACTCCCTCAATTCACCAGCTAATTCATAAACCGGCCAGCTAAAAAGTTGGCCAACGTACAAATCGAACAACTAAAAAGTTGGCCGACTTAAAAATCGATGAAACTGAAAAGTTGGCAGTCAGGTGTTGGTTCCAGCAGATCCGTGTCCTGGAAACCAGACCAGGTGGCAACCTTCTCTGGCGTCCAGCAAGCAACCTGAGGTGCTGGTGGGCGGCTGACAGACAGGTTCCAGGTGTCTTAAACGACACCTCTGCATTGATATCACGTATCCTCTGCATGACTGACATCACATCAGTCTGTACGGAACTGACGTCACATTCCTTTGTACAACACTGACATCACAATAAATGACGTCACTTTCCTCTGCGCGGCAGTGATGTCAATGTATGACGTCACAACCCTCTGCATGGCAATGACGTCACATTCCTTTGCCCAGCACTGACATCACAATAAATGACGTCATTTTTCTCTGCGAGGTAGTGACGTCAAAGTATGACGTCACAACCCTATGCATGGCAATGACATCACAATTGATGACGTTATTTCCCTATGCGCGGGAGTGAGGTCACAAATCACGACGTCCACTCTGACGTCTCTCAGTCTCTCTCTCTCTCTCTCTCTTTTTTTTTTTTTTTTTTTTTTTTTTTTAAATAATGAGGGTAACTTCTGGCGTCCAAGGGCGCCGAGCGACCATTGGGCACCGAGCGAAGGTTCTCCTCTCTCTATATATGGTTCTGAGCTAGAAGAGCTGGTCTAGGAGAAGGTTAGCTAGCCTAGGAAGTAGCCAATCAGTTTCACCTGAAAGACAACCATCTGTCTGAACCCCAGAGATCATCAACGAGCGTTGGCGGGATCTCCCACACGATCACACGTTCTGTACACAGCCTCACGTTCACG